>NC_087549.1:33775313-34147340 GCF_036250125.1 Pseudopipra pipra | reverse complement strand
ATGAGTCAAAAGGACTTATTATTGGTTATTTGATTTGGAAATATTTGTATTATACAAGACAAAAAAAATTACATCTGCTGCTATTTTGTTGCTTTTTGTTGTTGTTGTTTTTGGGATATGTGTATGTGAAGTAGCCCTTGTGCATTTTCACTTAAGCACAGTGCTTGGAGAGTGTTCTCCATCTTAAAATTCATCCTGGCATTTGTGGATTTTTTTTTAAAACGAAACCACTCTGTGACAATGTGGGTGGTTGGGTATGTCATAATCCTGTCATGCACTTGGGTGCCCAGACTGCAAAGAATCCCTTAATTTTCAAGCAGGAGAATTTCTTTACCTGAATGAAAAGAAGGCTCCCTCCTTGGTGGAAGATGCCACCCAAGTAGGCTGAGAGTAAACCTCTCCTTTTAACTCAAACTCGCCTCTTGATTTTGAGTTGTATCTTATTGTTGTGGTATTTCTGTCCCCGAATGTGGAATACTGTGCTGTTGTTAAAAACGTGTTAGTAGAACCCAGCATTCGATGGAACAGAGGAAGCAGTAAGCAGAGCAGGCTATCGAAGTGCACTCTGAAAGACAGAGTAGATGGGTTTGAACATGTGATCCTAGGGAGTCTGCTGGGATGCTAGTTTGGGAAGTAAGAAATTCTGGGTAAGTTGATGGGAGACAGGCTTTGACTGCTACTGAGTGAGTTGATCCAGATGAGCGAAAATATTTTGCTGTTAAGATTTAGCATGTGTGACAAGAGTATGGCAAACTCCCTGGAAAAAAAAAGCCTGAAAGGACAGCTTATAGTATCAGCCTACAAACTCTTTTTTGTTCAAAGCCAAGAAAAATGTTGCCTGTATATTCCAGAAGGATTGTATCTTCTCTGGGGCTTGATTATGAGAAATCCAAGCTATTGAAGTTGAAAAAGTGTCTTTTAGTATTTCTTCTTCAATAGTAAAAAAAGGCTGAAATCTGTGTGATGGCTTTGTAGGTGGATAATTCTCTGCCACATGGATGGGGTAGTGCGTTTTGAAGGAAGTGTTATTGAGTGTCAATTATAATTTAAATATTATTTCTTCTACTCCATTAGTTCCAAGAAGCGGAAATAGTTCTCAAAAGCTATAGGCCAGGTATTTTTTAATAGGTTCTGGTACCTTTCGGCAGTCATGTAAAGTTTCACTAAGTCAGACAAAGTGGCTTTCTTAGTCATCTAGCTGATAATTGTCTCAAAGGTTTACTGTTTGTATGTATTTTACAAAGATGAGAGCTGTTTACACTGACTGGTACTTCAGTGAGAAATGGAAACAACTATGAATTAACTGACATGGTTATACAGATTTATCTAAACTGAAGGACTTTTAACGATATACTTAAATTCTGCAGTGTAACAATGAGTTATGCATTCATTGTGTAGTTCCTTGCAGCTTCATCACTGTGCTTCTTTGTGTTAGTTTTGTGTTGTTATTTTTCTTGACTGCAGTCAGACAGACTCTGCAATAAAATATCTCTCATGGGTGATTCTTTTCTATACCTTGCTTTATTATGCCCTCACAATAATTTCATAAAGACTGGTGCTGATTTCACAGCACTGGGGAGTTGGACACACAGTTTGTACATCTCTACAAAGTATGATCATGTTGCTTAAGTTAAACTAGTTCTGTAATAGATATTCCTCATTAACAAACTATTATTCTAAACAAAAGTCAGATAGTCTTTCTTGTATTTTGCTGTTTGTTTGCTGAAGTGATGTTTCATGTGCCATTTTAACATGCATCTGTAAGTCTCAGATGTTCTCAAACAAAGCCACGATGGAGCACGATGGAATGCCGTTAAAAAGTGAGTTTTCATTTCACTGCTGAGTCAAACGTATTCACTTCTGAATACTCCTCACAGACACAGAGCACCATGGAATGTGACAGGAAACCTGAAGCAGCAGCAAAACACAACCTTCATGATAAATGTAGAATTGCAAACCACTGGAATACAGTGCCAAATTGTGGTTTAAGTCGCATTGTGATAGAACACTGTGAGGTAGGATAATATTGCCAAGCATTAGCAACAGTCAATTCCTTTGTGAGGAATGAAAAGTTATGTTGAGAAATTATTTGCATCTGTGCAACATTCTCTCTATTAATACGGCATTTTGTCTTTCCAATGTCGTATGGCAGTATATTAAAAGTTCAACTAATTTTTCAACATATGAACTGTGTATTGTCATCTGTGTTATGAGGCATAAACAGACAAAACCAAATTTAAAAATGGTTATTCACTTTGACCAATCTTACAACCTCTTTTTTTGACTGCTAATGACATAATTTAATGGCCAAGAAATTAGCGGATATTATATATCTGTTTTAAACAGTGGACACAAGTTTTGGAACCAGAGATAATTCTTCACTAACATGACTATAATGGGCAGAAGAAATAGCCTTACAATCTTATAGTGGATCACAACTTGGCCATTCATTTTGAATTGAAGGTATTTGAATCTCTAATCAGTTCAGAGATTAATCTTCATCAATGACATAGATGAAGAGATTGTGTGCACCCTCAGCAAATCTGCAGATGACACCAAACTGGGTGGTGTGTCAACCACTGGAGGACAGGATGCCATCCAGAGGGATCTGAAGAAGCTTTAGAAGTGGACCAATGGGAATCTCACAAGCTTTAACAAGACCAGGTTCTGCACTTGGGTTGGGGCAACCCTTGGTGTCAATACAGGCTGAGAGATGAATAGATCGAGAGCAGCCCTGCTCAGAAGGACTTGGGAGTGGTGGTGGAGAGCCTGGACATGAGCTGGCAATGTGAACTTGCAGCCCAGAGAGCCAGCCAGGATCAAAGGAGGTGATCCTGCACTTCTATTCTGCTCTTGTGAGACCCCACCTGGAGCACTGCATCCAACTCTGGGGTTCCCAGCACAGGAAGGACATTGACCTGTTGGAGCAAGTCCAGAGGAGAGACATCAAGATGATTAGAGGGATGGAGCACCTCTCCTATAAGGAAAGGCTGAGAGAATAGGATTTGTTCAGCCTGGAGAAGGCTTTGGGTGACCTAACTGCAACCTTTCAGTACTTGAAGGGAGCCTACAAGAAAAATGGAGAGGGACATTTTACAAGATCATGTAGTGACAGGACAAGGGGGAATGGATTCAAACTAAAAGGAAGTAGGCTTAGATTAGATATTCGGAGAAAGTTCTTTGCTCTGAGGGTGGTTGCTGTGAGGTTGCCCAGAGAAGTTGTGGATGCCCCATCCCTGGAGTGTTCAAGGCCAGGTTGGATGAAGTTCTGAGCAACTTGATCTAGTGAAAGGTGTCCCTGCCCATGGCAGAGGGGTTGAAGCTAGATGATCTTTAAGGTCCCTTCCAACCCAAATCATTCTATGATTATATAATTCTATGAATAAAGTATTAGAATATACTAACTGTATAATTGAAATAGATAGAGATAAGGTAATTGTCAGAGAGGAAGAAAAATTCCTGATAAAAGTAACTCTGGACAAGATTAAGTACTACTGTGAGAGCAGCAAATTATATGGTGCAGTAGTAAAGGAAATTTGAGTGGATTCTGGAAGATAAAATTTGTTAAGATCCCTTTCCATTTAGGAACGCCTAATGAGTAAAGGGGAGGAGGAAAAAGACAGACAAAGAGACATGTCTCAAAAGCTATAAAAGATCAAGGGAGATAGATAAGAAGAAGGAAAGCAGATAATTAATCTTTGACAACCATTTAAAAAAATGCATTAGGGAACAGATGAGTGGGGCACAGCGGTTAGCATTTGGAAAAATGTTGTGCTGGGAGAGCTGTAAAGTGTTGAGAGCATGAGGAAGAAAAGTGAGAAAGCATTAAACTGATAAAGAGGGAATGAATTTTGAAAACAAGATGGATAACAACTTCAGTGTTTGGTGCAAAATTGGGAAGTGGTAGACAGAAAACAGGAGTAACCCAAGCAGCTTTCTGAGGTGACAGTGGTACCTTTGTAAGTATGGGATTAAGCACAGAGCAGAGAATGACTTGTAAAGTAGCAGCAAATGTGGTAGCTGAAACTCAAATAAAGTAACAAAATGGTATTGAGGAAGAGCTGACAAGAGAAGGCAGCATAATCTGTGATTCTCCTCTTCAAGCATTCTATTGCAGTAAGGCACATAAAGAGTCTCAAGGGTCATGAAATGAGAAAATCAACCTTAAGCACCCATAGAGAGTAGGAGATAAAGCCAAGTAGACTACAGCAGATCATTTGTGACATTTACTTTGCTTGTAAAAAGGAGAGGTTGCCTGCACTAAGCAGTAATATTAGTCTCCTGCGACTTGTGGCTATTTCGACAAGGTAAAAAGGTTATTTTAAAATTACTACTATTTACTTTAAATTACAGTGTGTTCTGGCTTTGTCTTTAGATTACTTAACACTTTCCGACTCTGGTAAGTACAATCTTTATCATAAAATGTATTTTTTTTTACTGCTTTTGTGTATGAATCCTTTTTGAGTTGTTTCGTGACTCCCTACAGCAATGATTTTAATGAAAATTGTATCTACACAACAATTACCTTTATGCAGGAAAGAAAAGGTTTAAAACTTAAAATTTTCCATTCTAAGAAACATTACGTGGTGGGATGTATTTCTAAGTGGTGAAATATTTTCAGTTGCAGATTATATATCCCAAATTTCATTCACATAATTTTTAATTCCTGTAATTAATGCTACTAAGAAGGTTTAAAAGACAAAGGTTGTGGCACTCCTATTTATTACCATAATATTGCTTTAACTGTAGAGTAAATACTTTAAAAAATATTTAGCCTTGGTGAATATGGGTCCTAATCCACTGTTCTGTTGATCCCACGATGAATTTAGATTTGCTTAGACCAGAGCTTAATTTGGTCTATTGATATAAATTTTATTTTTAAGTGAAATGCACAGGAACCAGAAAAACTAAGCAAGGATGCCAGAAGTACAGCAACCTGCACAGGGTGCAGTGGTATCCAGCATGATATCATGGCAGTGAGTATATAACAAACTCATCTACACTGACACTGCAAGAGACCAGCATATTATATAGCATGAAGCCAATGGAAAGATGCAATAAAGGATCAAGTCTTGATAAAAATACTAACTTTATTATTGAGTATTTGTAACATTGCCAAACTCCAATGCTCAGAATGACTGCTTTGAATTTGACTTCAATTGCACACTGTATTTCTAAATATACTTCTACTGTTAGGATTCAGTGGGGTTTGGGGTTTTTTTTTAGTTTTTGTGATTAGGAAGAATGGGATACATTTGAATTTTTTCTGTACAACCATTACAGACTTAAAACTCCATTAAAAAAGACAAGATTCTTCTAGAAACCCAAGAATCTCAGAGCATGGACTTAAGTTAAATAGTGAAATGTTGAAACTTTCCAAAAAATTTTAAAGCTTGCAGCATCACTTGTGAGAGACATTGTTTTCCATATATGCATTCCACTTTTTAAAGTATGATGACACCAACTTCAAGACTGGTAGTAAAAGCCCTGCAAGCAGGAACATGCTGTATCAAAAAATCAAATAACCTCTGAACACATCTGAGGTTAAAATTAGTCTGGGCAATGGTAGTCAGTGGAATCTTATTCATGCTTGATGACTTGATTGAACGGTCAAGGCAATATGTAATAAGATATGTTATATGCCTGGGATTAGCTCTATTTTCCTTTTATTTTACTGTCTCTTCAAATTAAACCTCTTCAACTTCACTTTTTCATGTCACTTGTTCTTCTCAAGACCAAAGAAAAGAGTCTTAATCTAATTGACACATATACTAAGAACACATAGTAAAAGAAAAACTAGACAGTCAGCATTAATATTACTGATTTACAAATTTTCTTCTCTGACCCTTGCAAGATCCCATGGAAATCTCCGTAAATTATTTTGGTCAGTGAAATGTTTAGAAATCACATTGCAGAAGTTGCCAAGAGGGTGGGATGTACTCAACATTTAGTTGTCATTTTCAGTAAATTTCCATTTTATCATAGCGCCTGCAATTCTACTAAAGCTCTGTGTAATATAACCACAAGGAATTCCACAGAGGCATGTGGTGAGTTTTCAGTGATTTTTTTTTAAATTGAGCTTTTTTGTTACTTGAATATTTTAAAATGTTGAGTTCATTATATGCTTTAGTAAACACGTTTCAGTCCAAGAAGAAAAACTCAAAAAATACCTGTTCATGCAGTGGGTGGAGGCAGGGGGGTGGTGAGGTGCAGGGTGGGTATGGACAAGAGTTTTTGACAATGGAGCAGAACAAGGAAGCCCAAGAATATTGCATGGTTTTGCCTCCAGGTGTGTTACTGTAGCATCACTAGCCACAAGATCCCAAAGGATAAGACTGCACACTTAATCACCTCCCTCTCACCTCGGTACCAGGCAGAATCTATCTCACCCACTTAAAAGCCATAGGCATGTAAATGTGCACAATTTCTCTGGGATTCCTTCACTGTAAGGTGTTGCAAGCAGCACTTAAGGTTGCTAGTACTGCATCACAGGCTTTACAACTGTGAGGAAAAAGATAACTTAATTGGTGTTACAATTGTAAGTTCTTCCATGAAATGGCTTCTAGAGAGATGAAGGAAGAAGGGATAATGTATGTACTACACATTTATATTATTCATAAGTAAGTAAGGGGAAAAATAAGGAGTTCGTTCAGAGATTCTTTTTTCAGGAGGGACACAAAAAGAACTGTTCCTTTCTCTCCTCTAGATGACAAGTGCTACTTAGGGGAGGATCTCTGAATAAACACTTCTGGAGGGTGTGCTCTTGAGGAAAGACATTGAAGTTATGATCAACAGAAAGGACTCTGAGGTAGCAGCATTTTAATATTATGTCAGTGATTTTTAAAAAAAAAAAAATCTTTAGTGCAGGCCATTCACTTCAGAAAGCATCAGAGAGTTCAGAGAGTTCAGCCCTGTAACAGCTTAATAGACAGGTAACAGCTTCAGAAAACATTTTTTATGTCTTTCCTGTTCTTGAGAATAGATGCACACCAATGCTGTTGCAACAGTTTAATGGAGAAATAACACATTTTATTTTCCATGATAGCCAGCGTACCTCACAAGAGTACATTAATATTTTAAACAAAGCCTTTGCCAGACAGGGAATGCTGCTCCCATTGGTACGAATGATGATAGCCAAAGTAAAAAACAGAATGCAACTTGGGTTTGGATTTTTAATGTAGTTTTTAATGGAAAACAAGAATTATTTCTACATCATCATCTGCATAGTCAAAATCTGGGATTTATTAAGGCATTAAATATGAATTGGGATTTTTTTGGTTCAGCATTTTTTTCCTACTATTTTCATTACTCTTCAGAGTTAAAGACATCCTAAGATTGTACAAAGTTTAAAAATTATATAATAAACACTGACTTTCCTTTATGGAATAAGGAGATTAATATTTTACATAGGAGGAAAAAAAGCAACTAATATAGGTGCTCTTATTTTCATGTGTATTTATAAAAAACAGTAAAAGTACCCTAAATGAACTACAAAAACATTCCCCTTGGCCTGTTTATTAAAGATAAGGTCCTACATTTAAGAACCACACATTAAGAGCCAGGTAATCAGTTTTACTTGTGCAAGAGCTGGTCCAGTTATTTCTGATTAGTTGCTGAGACATTTTTGAAACTATCAAATATTTATCCACATTCACTTGGCTGACTCTCAAGGAGAGGATCAGGAAAGGAAATGGAGAACACCCGTGATAAAGTATTCCCAGGAAAATTTTGAAGCTGGCAAACTCTCAAAATCATGTTTTACTGAGATTCAGATGAACTGCATATTATGTACAGTCTTTGGAAAATGAGCTAAATGAATGCATTCTGTGCTGTGGTCCCTGAGTTTAAGGTGAAATGTGTACTAAATCTTCTGTCCTTTCTGTAGCTATTTGCTGGTAAGCAGTTGTAGTGTAAGATGACTCAAAAAAAAAAAATCTGTCAAACTAAAACCATACTTCTGGAAATATGAAAATCACCTGAGCACACTAAGCTTGTTGAAGTACACTGGTTCAGTGATGTCTATTTGCAAAATTCTGTTTTTTCTTATCTTTTCTTTCTTGTAACTAAGTATTTCAAAATTTGTCTTTCTCTGTATACCCAAATACTAGTCTCCTATTTCAAACAAATTACCCCTTTACCTTGCCTCTACAGAAATGCTCTTATGGCATACTTAATTCATGTTATGTCACTAGATGCCCACCAAATGAGTAGAAATATGATACGAGGGAGAAATTCCTATGGCAATTACTGCATGGCAGATAAAATGTTTTCAACTGGAACGATGATTAGTGACAACAGAATTTCATCTGCAGAAAATATTAGGAAAAATTTTTATTAAGTAGAAGAGCATCTATTTTATCTACATCACAGAAGAATTATTTTAATCACAGTAATATCTGTAACATAGTCTCTAATATAGTCAAAGCGACATGAGAGATATACAGAAAACTATGTTATGGGAACTATGGACAACATTCTGTTGTTGATCTGACCAAGACTTTCTTCAAGTGTGGCTCTCTCATTGTCAAAAGCTAAAGTAAAAGGGAGGATCATGAAGTTGGAAACTAGCCTCATCCGAACGTTCTGTGTCATTTATAAGACCAGATCCACTTAAAGTAGCTGGTATGTTAGATGATATGTTGCAATCAACTTTCAATTAGCAATAGTTCATATATAAATGATCTTTGTCACTACAGCAAGTTATTTATCCGAGTTAAAATTATAAAACTGAAAAGTCAGAAATGACCATGAACTAGTAAGTCAAACTTTCTATGCTGCTCTTCAACAAAGAGAAAGCTTTAAAACACTTTTATAATACAGGCATATTTCATTACTGAGCTGTCTGTATGAACATGATTGCATTCAACAAAACAATCGTCCTAATTGGTTTTACTTTCCCACAAATTTTACTTTTATTTTTCCGCAAATTTTATGCTGCTCTTGAGAAGTACCCTAAAAAACCTAAAGCACTGGCATTTCAACAGGTCATTACTGTGTTGCTATGTTGTTTAGGATGTTGCAGGTAGGCACATACAAGAGGACAACTGCAGAATAAATGAGTATGATATAAACAGATACAGAGAAAGCAGAGATGTCTGGTAAAATGCAGCTCATGACATAAGGAAAGACCAAAAGACTGGTCACTCATGAGGGAGATAAAGTGCATTAGCTTTGTGAGAATTGACTGTTGACTTTTCTTTGTGTTAAAAAAAAAAATCAATACTGCAAATAATATCTGTGGAAACTGTTGAATTTTGGGGTGGATTAGAATCATAAAACAAACATAAAATGCCTCTTTTTTGATGCGTGGAAATTGACTTTCCATATTTTTTTCCTCTGTGATTTTCATGAAGAATCAAAAAAGTCTGCACATGTCTGGCAAACACAAAAACGTTTGTGCATGTTTTGCCAACATGCACTGTATCTCCAGCCCCCTCTTAAACCTATCAGAAGCTTGAATGCATATCCTGATCTGCACCCTCTGAAGTCAAACTGTGTCTCTGTTTCCATCAGGGATTTCACCAGGAAGTGCTTCAAGTACCAAGCTGTAGGCTGATACCATGAGATTTGCAGACCTGAGAAATTCAGATAAGCCTATACAAGCTTTGAACCTCCAAACCTTTTGAAGATTGCCTGTCATGAATTGTAACTTCACTGCTGTCTGCAGACAACACTGAAGCATGAATGGAAACAGATCTCTGTTTTGAAAGCTCCTGTGAGTGGCTTAAGGACAAAAGGATAAATACAACTATATATGGAAATATAACGCCTTTCAGATAAGCATTCTGTCTTTTGGTATTTCCCTGCATCCATGAAAGCTCATAAAATGACTTTATTTCCTGCTCATCCCCACATTTTCATTGTGTTGATCAGATACAGTGATGTGTTCTTTTTAAACATTCATTTCTCTATTTACACAGTCAAGCTGTTGTTGTTTACCATACTCCCATTAAGCTGGTCAAGAGTGTATGTTAGAGGGAAAATCCAGAAGTCGTCAGAAGTTGTTACAGTAGAAAGAAGAGTAAATAGCTCACAGGCATTGACAGGGACTCAGTGGGGAGCAGAGTATGCACCCAGCCCACCCTCTGCCAAGTTTTCTAAAATCTGTGAGTAAAGTAATAGAATATCATTACTGTTGTCCAGCGTTAGATCACCACCCTGGTTTTAACAATGACAAACAGCAGATAATACAGAAAAGTATACACAGATTGGGAACTTTTAGGGTGGCATTTCTTCTTGCAAACCTTCCCAGATTTTAATAGTCTTTGAAAAAGGCTTTTCCTAAATTGAATGTTGCATAGACATTACAGAGGCATGTTTAAACCTCCTACAGACTTTCTTCACAAATTGTGGGTTCAAAAGCCTATTTCTATGAGACAAAATCATGTGGCAATTAATTCTGCAAAGTTTGACATTGTCCACAGTTATACGTCATCTACAACTGTATACTTTCTGGAGAAAAAAGAGTTGGGTTTTTTTTATGAGCTTTTTGTTTAAAGTTTTTGTTTGCTGCCTTTCGTATTATTAGAAACAGTGAATGATCATTTTGTGTCTTTCCCATGAATGCCACCATTTTACTGACCCAACACAGAAGAAAAGATTTCATGTAGATCTAAACAGCAACCTTCCAATACCTAAGAGGAGCCAGACTCTTCACTGTGGGAGGACAAGATATGATGGACACATGTTAAAACAAGAAATCATTAGATGAATCACAAAGAAAAGCTTTTACACCATGAGGACAGTGTAGCAGTGTAAGAGGCTGCCCAAGGAGGTTGTGAAGTTTCCATCTTTGGAGGTTTTTCCAGGTCCAACTGGGTAAACTCCAGAGGTCACGCTGTTTTAATAGCTGGTGGGACTAGAGGCTTCCTGAGGTCTCTTGCAAACTGAGTTTTTCTATGATCTTTTATTGTACCCTCTGCTAGTTTTCTCTTTTCCAAACAAAAAAGTCCTTCCTCACACAGACCATTGGCTACCTTTGAACATTTTTGTTGCTCCTCTACCCTTTATTTCATCCTTTTTTATACAGGGCAACCAGAACAGCATATGAGAGTGTGCACTGAAGATGTTCAGTGCTTTATTCCTTGGTTTCTCAGTAGTATTATTGTCTTCATCTATTTGCCTTTTTTACTGAACCTCACTATGGAGTTGAGATTTTTCAGAGAATTATATACAATAATACAATGGCTGTGGGTAGATGAAGACCTGTCAAATGGTCACAGCAAATTTAAACCCCATTTTTTTTATACACAGTTAAATCTGGTTTTGCTCATTGACTTGGATTTTCATCTGTTGTTTAATGCCTAATATTTTTAACTTCTCTTGCCTTTCTTCTTTTATTACTTTTTCCATTGTTATGGTTTTAGACCTAACTAATTTCTTTTAATTCTAGTTGAACATGGCTTCTATTTCTGTGGGATGACTGTTGTATTAGCCTCCTTTACTCTGATGTTTAACCTTGATGTTGTTGTATTGTTCCTTTTAAGGTTATTTACCTTGATAGAATATTTATTCAAAGGCTGTTGTCTCGTATCTCTATAACTTTTGGCCATTCCTAATCAATTTCCATTAGTAAAGCCTCTAGTAGTTCAATAATTATGTGTTAGACCAAGTCACACATATCTCAGGATGAACTCATGAATTGTTTCTCCTCTTGTGTGTTTTCTAATATGCTGTTCATAGAAGAAATCATTTATGGCATGTAAAACCACAGCCTTTGTGTGTGGTTTTAAATGACATCTACTTTACCCACCCAACAGACTGAATTCTCCCCTCAGCTTTCACAGTCTCCCACTGCTGTGGCTATGTGGCTAGTTGTATACACTTATTATGGGGCCTGTGATGGGTTGTGAAGGGAACAGTTGCAAGATTTAAGCTACTGGGGAAAACTGCTTTTCTAAAGGAAGATTTGACTATGTCGGTTCTTGCATCATTTTGATCCCTCTGTGGTTCCTGATGCCCTATTAATGTGGCATTCCTTCATTAAAGGCTTATGTTTAAGGCTAGTAATGTAATACAGCAAGCAATCTGTAAACACTTCATTTCTGCATTATCATTGCTTTTATTGTTTTAATAAGTGTGGGGTTGACATTTGGGTTTGTTTTTTTCCTGACTGAAGCTCTGAAACCATTCAGCTCTTTCAGAGCCCAGAATGTTGACACCAAAATGTAAGCCCCAAAGCCAGAAGGTTTCAAGAGAAAAATACTAATCCATAGGGAAATGGAAAAGTACTTCTTAAGTTTCATTTACATAAATTACAGTTTTCCTCAGAAAAGTTTTTTCCAGTGTTTTCAGTTATGTTTTTTTGGAATGTCTTTGTATTCTGTCTATGGAAACACAGCGTCATTACTGCTTATGCAGGTACAGATGATGTTCATGGAATGGGAAAAAATTGCAAGAGAGATCCTCAGGCACTTATGCATTCATAGCACTGAAATATAGAAAATTAACTAACACACTGTCCTGAAGTGTAAAAACTATCCAGATGAGAAGATGAAAAGAATTATCATAGCTGGGTGGGGTTGAAAGTCTTTCAATCCAGACCCCAAGAAAAAAAATATCCACCTTTTAAGGAAAGTTTCTTCAAGCTGAGGCCTTGAGTGAATATTGCAAAATGATGAGAATTTTGTTAGATCAGAACCTCCAAAGCTGTGTAGTGCTGCAATAGCTTGCATCTATGGACTTGGTATCACATATTAGATAGATTTTATAAATAAGTCTTTTCTGCCACTTTACTGAAAAAGTTTAATGCAATAAGAGACCCATGAAAGGGGAAGGTCATCTGCTTCCTGTTAGTGACTGAGGCTGCTTTTGTGGTGAAGTCCAAAGGAGTTAAGGCAAGAAAAGAAACACAGTACTTTCAGATTTTGATACAGTTAGCAAAGGAGAGAAGTCAGTGAAATGTGCCCTTAGGTTCAGGCCTGTCCAATAGTTGACAGCACTGAATTTCGAGTAAGGACCTGCGAGGCATTTACATACTGTGTGGAAAGAGGGTTAAGGGACACTGGTGCCTGTGTGCAAAAAAGGGACTCTGCCTAAGAATTATTTTTGCTTCCACATATGGCCCTGGTCTGCGATAGAAGTGGTTTAGGGTACTGACTGAAAGGGTTAGAGAGGGAAAAATACCATTGTAGAAGGCAGTGGAGGAATAACATGAAGATATTTCTATACTAGGAATGAATAAGGTATCTTTTTTGTGAAAGGGAGAAGGCACTTGGCAGAGACATCTGCATGTGGTTAGCTGATGCTGAAAGAGAAACCTGTTTCCTATATTGTCAGCTACCTTTTCAAAATAAAGTTATCTTAATTACAGTTTGAAAATCAGAGAGGGAAGGTCATCATGAGATGACTACTGCACATCTGGTAACCACAGGTCATGAGGGAACACTGGTCAGCCAAGTGTGTTGGCATTCATGCTATAAAGACTGTCAGCAGTACTCTATACATTTACATCTCTGCACTTGTGGTAGGGCCAACCTTCTCCATACCATACCCTTCTGAACTATTCACTTGCTATCTGTTGTGTCAGGACATGTGTGTGTCAGCAATATAAAATAGGTTTAGCATTTGTTCTAATTATTGGAAACCATCCTGGAAGTGTGCTATTGATTTATTTGATTTCAATTGGGTCTTGTCTACAACTGAACTTTCAGTTCAGGCTTTTTAGTTTTGGTTTGTTGGTGGGATTTTTAGTTTTGACTTTTTGATTTATCAAGAAAGGCGATCAAAATAGGATAGCTTTTATTTGTCCTTTCATGTCTTTTTCCTCTCCAGATTTAGTGAGTTTGAACAGGTGATCCTGTGCATCTGTCAATGACCCTGCCAATAGAAACATTTTGATTAAGTTTAGTGTGTTTTAACCAAGTCTGTCTATTAGACACTTCTGTCTTCTGTGGTCTGCTGGGAAGCAAAAAAATTGATCCAGTTCCTACTGAACATCTGAGCCCAGATCACACTTTGTAGTGAATGGCATGACACCCATTGTTTGGTATGAGCAGACTCAAGCAAAATTACTTTATGCAGAAGAGTACAGGCAATTGAATATTTTTAGTTTTGAAGTGTCAGACGTCCTGATTGCTAACATTTCCATGTTCTTTGTACTAGATAATCCTCTAATTACAGGACAGTTAAAAAATATCTGAGTGAATTTCAATAATGTTTTACTATGGAGGACAGTGATTTAGGCAGCTAACTTGTCACTAATAATGTATTCAGCAGTTTATAACAGTTTATAACCCTGCTTATGAACACTCAACCTCATGCTCACAGTAAACATCAGACTAGATTTTATGTAGGAGGTAGGCCTGGCAAAAAGACAAGAAATCCAGCATGCTAGAAGTATATAACATTGCCATCTAAGGTTAGCCATATTTGTCTGGAACCTTGCCCTCTTATGTGCCCCCATGACGTAAAGAAGTACTTGTAGGCACCTAATATCTGGCTGACATATATCCTTCTGAAAGATCCTTATTCAAAAGGTAAGTATTAATCACTGCTTTACAAAAGGATCAAGCTCTGTCAAAAGGTACCTGGAATTTCTTTTTCTTTTTGGCACATGAAGCTCTAACCTGGTATATAGAGTTCTCTTCACAAAGTGTGAGACCCTGCCACCCTCTCTCTGATGCTAGGCACCCTCTCTCTCTAGCATGATGAATATAGAACTGATGCCTGAACAATGAGTTATCTTCAAAGTGGGAACCTCTCCCCTTCCACCCCACCCTGGTGCATTGTTTATAGCCTAATGTTTGTAGTCTTGTGGTTAAAGAGTTTCCTGGGAAATGTGGGTTTGCCTGTCTGCATGACAGGAGGATATTGCACTTCAGCTTCACAATTACCACTCGTCTATTGTGTGAAAAAAGGAGGGGGAGAAGAAATCCCTTTGAACCCTTTCAGAAAGGCAAGAACAACTACAGAGATCCTGAGAGCATCTCCTGAGCAGCTTTCAAGTGACCACAGCAGAGACACTGGGGAGAACATGCTCCAGCCACTAAATCCTTTTAGGATGCCATAGTGGTATCTGTCACTCTGAGCTTCTCAGTGTGGTGCTCATGAAGTTAAAGTAGATGAGGTAGCACTTGATTAGATAAGTTCAAGATGCAGTTTTGACTCTCAATGCTCTAATTCTGGTATTTCAGATTTTGGGTTATTTTTCATCTAGCTCCCAGTACTAATTACCATTTGAAGCTGGGAATAGCTGAAAGTTAAATAGATGCGTTTTAGTAATGGAAGTGAGTGGGTCAGTCTTGTGCTGAAATAAGAACTCTTTCAGACGTCTCAGCTTCTTTGGGTTTTACTTGTGTACTCCTGAGATTCTTACAGCATGACTCATCCCAAGATATTTAGCAATGCTAAGAGAGAAAGGCTTTGGGCCTCTTACTGACATTTATTTCAATAAATAATTTTCTTCCCTCCTGGAAGCCCATGTGTAATTGAAGGTTGAGAAGCCCGGTAGAAATGGACAGCCTTACATTCCACCTACTTTTGCTGAAACTGGGAACTGTTACTCTAGACCTTTGTTCATCCTCCAATTTGGGACCCTGCAAAAAGGAAAACTTCACACAGACACAGGCTTTCCAGACCTCCCTTATAACATGAGATTTTCTCTATTGTGCCTTCAGACCCCACGTCCCATATAAAAAACACACAGGAGACAATTTTTTCCATATTTTTCTTGTTTGTCTCTTATCTATTCTTCCCAGGCTGCAGCTCTGCAAATATAAGCATTCACAGTGCCGGAGCAGGAGAGAGGGAAAGAAGGCTGCAGCATTTTTTGCTTCCTTAAGAAGCTAAGATAATTCAGCGTGTTAAATAAACTGGAACTGGGTGGAGTAAGCAGGAACATCTGCATGTCTTATGTTATGACTCTCCTAGCAGTCATCCCTAGTGCTGTATGGTTCCAGAAAGTCTCTCAAGCATATAGATGGTGGTGTTCCAACAAGCTGGAACTGCTGGCTACAGCTGATGTTTCAGCAAGTCACTTTATCTGCAGCTGCCCTCATCTGTTGCTGGGTTTAGAGAAGAATAGTAACTGTCCTTAGATTTTGTATGCTGAAGGAGGGACAGAATTCCAAATAATAAAAAAAAAAAACCAAAACAAAAACCAAAAAACAAAAAGCCCGCAGAAATCTAAACCGAAAAGAGGACAAATACCAAGAGAAGTCTGAGACTGTGAAGATGAAAAGAATTTTCAGAAAAGGTTATGTCGGTGGTGCCTTTTACAAACATGGTAGGATTAATTGCATGGATTAGATTTACATTAGCAGAATGAGCTCCTCCAATTCAGTCACCATGACATTATCCACTACTGTTAAGGGTGAATTTAAGTGACCATGCAATCCCAGTAATTATTACTAATTCTTACAGATAAATCCATAGTGATATTGTTGACGAACAAAACATAAGTTAGTGTTTAAAGCAAAACTGTGCTATCATGTTTGCTCAGAAATATGAACAGCTATTGTAATAGTTAACTTCAACTTGATATCCTTTTTGCGTGTGCAATTTTAGTTTATACGCTACGAAAATACGTTGCCTCATGAGAGAAAATAACTCACAAGTTCCAGCAACCACAATAGCAGCTGTCAATTTGCTCAGTTTATGGTTATTTTGTCAGTAGATTTATCTGATCAGATAAGAAGTCTCTAACTGCACAATCCTATTTTATTTGCAAAACTTAACACAATAATAAAAATGTGTTAGAGGGAGGGTTTGCAAGTTAAATTGTACATGATCAGCATTATTTAGCTGCCATTTCCACTACTGCAGTTCTCACCCTATTCTTTTTGCCACCCAGGCTCAGCCCAGTGAATAGTATTTTTCTCTTCCTATTGCCCCTCTGCTTCTTCATTTTCTCAGATCTACCTTATGGAAATAATATTCTGCAATTCTGTGATTCTGAACTGAGCTGTTTAAGAACATTATTGTTAATTCATAAATGAAAATTGAATTAGTTGTGTCTAAATTAAGGTCTTTTTGATTTCATCAATAAAAAACCCACATGGCTTTAACTGATTTATGGGACAAGGTGATGTGCATATTCCACTGTGTCCTTACTGGCAATGAGTTCTATTCCTCCTTTCGTCATTTAGAGTATAATGGAGAGAAAAGAGAGAACATTCCATATTTCTACTTATTGTCAGGTTGTCAAGCAGCTGGGAAGGTGCATGGGCCATACAAGAGAAATGTCTTTTACTCAGAAATGTTGAATGCTGATAAAGATCAGAAATTCCACAAAGAAAAAAAGAATCCCTACAGCAACAAGCCCTAGTGCAAGAACTGAGACTTACAAAGAGATTTAGATTTAGAAACTGATAACATTGTGTGTCTTGAGGATGGGGATAGGCATAGGTTTTTTCTATTTTTTCCATCCCCACTATTATTCTTAACCATATTAAGCCCAGTGAACTGAAATTTCTCCTTTCTTAAAAACAGCATCACAATTAGAAATCATGCTGTTTGTAAAGTCAATACAACTGGGAAGATCTGAGAAATAAGCCTTCTTGGTCCACTTTTCAGTTGTGAGGCAAGCTTTTCTGACAAGGAATATTGCATGTTAAATCAGCTGAAATTAAAGAAAAAGAAAAAGAAAAAGAAAAAGAAAAAGAAGAAAAAGAAAAAGAAAAAGAAAAAGAAAAAGAAAAAGAAAAAGAAAAAGAAAAAGAAAAAGAAAAAGAAAAAGAAAAAGAAAAAGAAAAAGAAAAAGAAAAAGAAAAAGAAAAAGAAAAAGAAAAAGAAAAAGAAAAAGAAAAAGAAAAAGAAAAAGAAAAAGAAAAAGAAAAAGAAAAAGAAGAAAAAGAAAAAGAAAAAGAAAAAGAAAAAGAAAAAGAAAAAGAAAAAGAAAAAGAAAAAGAAAAAGAAAAAGAAAAAGAAGAAAAAGAAAAAGAAAAAGAAAAAGAAGAAAAAGAAAAAGAAAAAGAAAAAGAAAAAGAAAAAGAAAAAGAAAAAGAAAAAGAAAAAGAAAAAGAAAAAGAAAAAGAAAAAGAAAAAGAAAAAGAAGAAAAAGAAAAAGAAAAAGAAAAAGAAAAAGAAAAAGAAAAAGAAAAAGAAAAAGAAAAAGAAAAAGAAAAAGAAAAAGAAAAAGAAAAAGAAAAAGAAAAAGAAAAAGAAAAAGAAAAAGAAAAAGAAAAAGAAAAAGAAAAAGAAAAAAAAGAAAAAGAAAAAGAAAAAGAAAAAGAAAAAGAAAAAGAAAAAGAAAAAGAAAAAGAAAAAGAAAAAGAAAAAGAAAAAGAAAAAGAAAGAAAAAGAAAGCAAAGTATTTTCATTCTACATAAATTTTGCTTTACAATTAAACACATTTTCTGCAAGTGGATTTTCCTTGCCAGTGAGAGCTGATAACTTAGTAGAGGAAAAAATTTATAATTGCCAAGAGTCACTCAAGAAATTAGTTATTACTTCTGTTTTTGGTGTTACTATGATAAATATGCTTGAATTCAGAACATGAATTTGTAGTTCATGCCTCATAAGAGAAATACCCTAACTTATGCACAGCACAGGGCTTCTCTCCTAGTTTGTCCCTGATGTACTGGGGTTTGGAACCCACTTTTCTTTGTGGTTTTAACTGTATTACAGTGAAAATCTGGACATTACCCCAGAAGCTGTTCCTTACTTTCTGCTTACATTACTGTTCAGCAAAAGTGATGTGGGAATAAGATCCTTGAACAGTTCTAAAAATCTGAAGCCAAGCTGAATGCAAAAGCCGCAGCTTTCCTGCTAAACTCAGAAGATCAGTTTGTCTCAAAGGGTGACAGCCGTATCCATTAACTTTATGAAAGGTTTCCTAGAAACAACATGAAGCTACAACATAAGTCATGCATTTGATTTGTAATGCTCCAGTTCAAAGTGCAAGCAAATAGTTTGGGGTGTGGTGTTTCTTACCGTTCTTAGCAATCTTTTTAATCACTATCTCTTGCTTTGGACTAGACAAGCTGCCAGAAACAGTTCAGTTATAGGTCTTTTTCATTTCACAGTTAATTTCACACTGATAGCACACGATAGCAACAAAGAGCTATTCTGACAGCTGGATAGAGCTGGAGCACAGTGGTAGTCCAGCCAGATTTTAGAAAGGGGAAATTCCCAGCAAATCTGTTAAGCTAAGTCTGTAATCTGTAAGCAAGTCCATGGAACTTGCCTACAACACTTCCAAAACGTTTCAGGTCCAAGACAACACACCTCACTTTCTCCAAGTTAGGTGCTTGGTATTCACTCAATTCTTAGGTGCTTGGAATTCACTCAATTCAATCCACATACCCAAAGCTTTTGAACAGCAGTTGGGACTGAGGCATCTTTAATGACTACTACAGTGGCTGCTCTGCTTTCTTGTCAAACTCCTTGTGTTATGAATAGAGATGAAGAATGTCTTCCATATCTATTTATCATGAAATTACATTAGTAGGTATATGTATTGGGCTGATGTCAAACAGAGGAATATTTCAATAAGTTAATTTTTTTCTGTCTTTTGTCTTGAGGAGGGTAGGATTTATCCAAATTACATTCTTCTCAGCAGGAAAGTAAAGCACTTTAAAAACATACTGACCAAGTTAGTCACACATAAAAGGACTCTGGAGTCAGAGAAGAGAAGAAAATCACTTCTAATTATAAATCAAAGTGACTCCAACAAGTTCAGGAAGTTGGAGAAAAATTCAAGATGAGAGAAGCTCCATTTGTGAAGAAATTGAGCCCAGCAAAAGGACACTGAGAGTATCCTAATCCACCTATGCTCAAAAGTGGTCAGAAGAGGATGATGAAGTAAGGATACAAGTTTTTTTTGTTTTGTTCATGCCTGTAAATATCTTATTCTGCTTAAAAAATACTGGTCTGAACAAAATTTTTCTTCTTGAAAGCATATAAAATCTCTATCTGTAGACCTTGACTACATGCCTCTTGAAAAGTGAACTTTAAATTAAAGGACCAGCAAGATAGGAGATATGAAAAAGAAAAGCTTAAGCTGGTGAGCAGTTTCAGGAGAGAATTCTAGTATGAAAATCTTCACATGAAATAACCCATGTCTGAAGCAATGTCAGGATTATCAGAAAAAATATGCTATAATCCAATTTCTGATAATCAAGGAAAAGAACCTATTGAATGACTAACCAAAGGATGTTAACTAATCTGTGCTACACAGGAATCACAATGATTGTATAAATTTGTTGTTTAATTGTGTACGTGTGAACTGATTTTCACTATCATTAAATGTTCTTATATTCATAGACAGATGGACTTCTAGAAGGGTATGTATGGAATAACATTAAGTTTGAGGTGTTGTAGGACAAATGGAATTATATCACAGTTCTTTATTTTATTTCCAGGTCTATTACATTCCCTTTGCCCTTCTCCCTCACAGATAAATTCTTAAACAGTGAATTAATCTTCCTTAGCTATTTTCCTCTGAAAATTTCCAATGGATGACATCCTGCAAGATTTGGAAGAAACTCTGAAGGTCTCTGAAGTAGGTTTAGGTTTTTTTCTAGTTACTTTTGCTCATAAGCATCTTTCTTTGTGTGGCTCTCACTTAGCACTGTAACTGTTCCAAACTAGTTTAACAAAGCAAAGCTCCATTTAGCACATACACAATAAGGACCCATTTGTATCCTTTCATTTTTTTTTCAGAAAGATGATGCCACTTGATGGTGGTTGAGTATAATAATATCTGTGTCTGGGTAGATTTAGCATCAAAATATGTAAAGTAGTGTGAACATCTGATTAACACATGGAAATATTTTTTAAATAAGGCTTTCTTTTCAAGTGCTGAAAGTTTGACAGTCTTTTATGCTGTTTTATGATGCTGTGGTAGCAATTCCATGGTTATAGCTATAATCTGCTTTCACATTCAATTTTGAAAGCCCAGACCCTTCTGTATATCAGTTTTGAGAAACGAAAGTATCAAGTATGACATTTTTCATGTGTGGTCTTCAAAAACAGACAGAATGTACTTATGAGAAATAATTGGATGAGATACAGAGAAATGTGAAAGTTTGCATACCCAACCATTTCTTCTTATGAAAAGGTTTTCAAATGTATCATGAGCACAGACCGCTGTATATGTATGTATAGAACACTAGATCATATAACAAAGTAGTAAGGTACTATTAAAAATACATGGGAAAGGGTCATACTCCAGTGAAGTTTGACTATTATATTTAGCATAATTTTAACATAGAATCTACAGAAAATCCAGTTTTAGTTTTTCGAATCTTTAATAAACATACTCTTGTTTTCAGCCATGCATTGTTGATTCAAGAAAGCAAAATGGGTTATAAAACTTCGTTTGCTTTCCTTCAGCTGAGTTCAAAGCTGAGGCAAGACTAAGCTATATTAGGCTATTCTCCTTGAGATGGTCAATTTAATAGGAATTTGGATGGATTTGAAATATTTTCAGCAACTCACTCACTGAATTGTGATTTCTTGTTGCAAAAATGAACAAACAGGAAAAAATGTATTAAATATATGACAGAAAAAATTGTGAAAAGGAATCAAGTAAAGAAAGGAAAACTGCTGTACAATAAAATACTGTATAGGAAGGATTTGAAATATGCCTCTAATAAGTCCTATTTTGCGACAGCTAGATATCCTGTTTCTTATAAGACTGTTCAGTAGCCCTTCAGTTTTCCTGACTTTCTTTTCCACAGGAGAATCCAACTACAAATTAAATGGAGTAATAGCAATATCTCTTTTATCGACTGCCTAACTGGTGGAATTGAGAAAGCCGTGTATATTCACCGATTTTATATATTCTTTACTGTCTGGAACATGTCTGGCACTGGCCCCATAGCAATCTTGTCTGTGGAGGAGGAGCTCAGGTGTCTCCTGTGTGCAGACAGCGGTGCGTCTATCTGTGACCAACCCTGACACTTTGTGCCTGATGTCCTTCCTGTAAGCTGCAGGATCATTGTAACTGCCCTTGAGAATATCTATGCCCAGAGGTCAGTGTTGATGTCATCTCCCATCTCCCACTAGGACACTGTAAAATGTGAGTTTGTGGAACTGGGTCTTATACCAATGACAATCTTCATTACTCCCCTTCTCCACTGAACATAACATCAGGTTAAAGTAAGTATGTTGTCATTTTATGTTATTGTTTAGAGGAGTGTTAAGAACATGTTCTCTTCTTTCATCTACACTGCAAATCATTCTTTCTCCCAGTGCCAGATACACTTTTAAGAAACTTTAATGTAAATTTTATATTGCCTTTGTGGTAAAAAATAACTTAGGAGAAATGGTATTAAGGACTGTGCTTTTAACTTTTTGAAGGTTACTTGAAAAGAAAGTCCTTTCAGATGACTTGGAAAATATTTTTAATAATATTCCATAATCAATACTTAAGATGTATTCTAAATTAATATATTAAATTGTAATTCTCAAAATGAAAGAGTACATGAGGCAGTCCCACAGGCTATGAGGACATCTTCCTCATTCCAAACAGGGAACCCATAGAATATAGTTTGCACAAGTTTACACAAGCCTGTGGTTCTTCTAATAAACTTACTACAGCTTCTGGTGGGTCTTGAAAGTTCCCAAGAGACAATATATAGATATACTAATACCTATCAGTGTATGTAACTCTTGCCTTCCGCACAAAGAGTGCTCAGAGTTAATTGATTATCTCTCTCATACACAAGCCCAGTTTTGGGTAGGACTATACAACAGGTTTAAGACAGAAATGTAGGAAAAGGAAAGAGAGATGGCCAGGATAAGGAGAAATGGTTAAAGAAGAAAGAGAGATCAATTGACCTGAAACAAATGGCAGCTCTTCAGGGGTGCCCAGCTTTTCAAGTGCGCGTAGGTTCTGCATTTTGGTGGTTTGTAGCAAATTTACTCTTCTTATGAGAAAATTTCCTTTTATTTATAAGAGCAAATGAAAACAAGCCTTTGAGATTATTTCAGATTAAGTTTTCTTTTTTTTTATCTGAAGACTGAGTTACAGGCCTCTTCGTGCATGCCATCTAGGACCATTACAGGGAAAAAGTACCTTCAGAGAGTTCTGAATCAAAGCCACGGGGATTCACAATACCGTGTGAAAGTTTCAAATGCGCATTTTAGGTTAGTCACTTACCACACCACAAAAGCTTTCCATTTGAGGTAATATAAAAACCAGAAGCAAAAGCAACAAGGAAAGCATGTTAGTGGAGGCTCAGGCTGAGAGAAATGTTTTTGTTACTACAGGACTGGAGGTAGATTTGGATAACAGCTTCCTGTCTGGAAGCTGTGAGCAAGCTACCTGACTATTAGAGTAGAATGAAGGAGCAGGTATGCTGTGGTTGAGCTTTGTGCCAAAATACCAAGGAAGACCTGGGGTCTGGTTGCTAATTGAGATGGAGCATAATTTATTAAGATTAAAATCACTACAGTAGTAAAAGAAATATCTTGATGAAAACAGCCATTCTATGCTTCAAATTTCTATTTCAGTTAAAGTGAAATGTGCATTGTATAACAAAACATTACTGTGTGGTTTATCCACAAGTAGTTCAGCACCAAAGTTATGACCATTTCTTAAAAACTCTATACGTATTTGTCCTCATAATTAGGGTCTATTTTCTTGTTTGTATTTCCCTTTTTTTTCCTTCTATTTTTCTGAAATAAGATTAAGCTTTTAAATATAGAGATGGCTCCCCAGGATTTTTTAAACTACAGGGTATTTAGCATTTAGAGTCCCTCTGTACACAAAAATATTCTGCTTATTTTAGAGATTTTAGGATGGAATGGATTGCCCTCTGGAATTACCTACATCTCTTCAGATTGACTGAGGGGCCCAGGTTACTTTTTAGAATAAATTGGAGAAAACTAGAATGCATTTCATCCTCGATAAATCAATATATGTTCTGTTCCAAGACAATGAATGTAATCTCCATCTCTATAATAAACTCCTCAGAGCTGAAACACTTGGCAGACTACATCAACTCTGGATATTGTTGTGAGTCTCATAGTTTGTTTTTTTTTCAGTTAAGCTCCAAAATATCTGTTCTAACTTTTCTACTTTTTCTTATATTGTCTCTTTCTGAACTGTTAAACAATAGGTAGGATCTTCCAATGTGTTTTATAGTCCTGCAAGGAGGAGGAGGGGAGTTCAGCAAGGGTAGGGATAGCACCAGACTCTTTTGCTCATGGTTGACAGAACAAGGTAACTGCTCTTTTAGATCACATATGAAAGGATAAAAGATGAAATTATATTGTTTCCTTCTGTCAGCAAACAGCCAAAGTATTAGTAGGAGCTCATTTTTATTATAGTAGACAGTTAATGAACTGTTATAAGATTACAATAATGGAGTAATCACTACAACAGCAGTTCATATTCATGTCCTGATATTTTCAGGATGGCTGGTGTAAGATCCACAGGGCACAAAAACTAATGAGGGGCCTCAATTCTGCTTCAGGAACAAAAGAAAACTTAACTGTACTCTTTGAAAATTGCTCAGAAGACAACATTCTTCAAGCTGGATTTGGAAAGACTTGCTCCTCTATTTGTTTCCCATGGAAACTGTATTAACCTGACAGCTCCTATGGTAATTTTCATTTAACCATGATATAAACCTCAGTTTTTCAAAGAGAAAAAAAAACTCTTTCCTGGAAAACCTGTCTCATCTTTCTTATTGTTCCTTCTGCTTTGTCTTCCTTCTTCTGGAATAGCCAACTGCAGCTGGTAGCACTATGTTGGTTAGCCAGCTTCCTTCCTTGCAATTCCTTCCTTCCTCCCTGTTTCCATGTCATCTTACTCCCTGCCACATTGTTTCTTATAAAATAACCAAAATATCCCCAAATTATTTTCCCTTGCAGGTGGATTTCAGGACCTGTCAATTTTGGCACACAGAGATCTAGTTTTAATCTAGAGCAGGAGGGATTAGTATTAAGCCACACTTTAGCCTTTGTGATTATTCCCCACATGCTGTTCTGCCTTTCTCTAGCCCAGAGCTATTGTATCACCTCTCCTCCAACCTCACCTACCTTTCCTATCTGTTAAACATTAGAATGGCCCTTTTTTTCTGGTGTACAGCCACTTGTTTGAAGAATCCCAGGCATTGTGTAGCAAAACTTCAAAATATTCCATAATTTCTGTGTTTCACTAATGGGTTAAATATCAAAAGGAACCAGGTAGAGTTTCACACAACCTGTGGGTAAATGATAAAAAAGGTATGTTGTGGCCACATAGAGCCATAAATACTCTGGGGTGTGCTTCAAATACTGGAAATCTCTCTTCCATTTGGCAATTCCATTCAGTTGTGTTCATACACTAAACACTGAGAAAAAGGTACAATAAGGAATGTTTTCAACATTGATTGTTACTTGTTTGCTTAAACTTATCCATATTTAAACTGTCTCCTAAGAATTGCACATATATTAATGAGTGTAGTCCATTCATTGGTTTGTGCATCCAGAATTCTCCAAGGAACATCTCAAATCCACAAGTTTTCATATATTCTATATTTTCTTTTAGGTAAAAAATATGGAACATCACAGATTGCCAGACAACTGCCAGCTAACTAAAGAAGAGGATTATTTGTTTGGTCCTCTATACAGGTCCACACAGAATTGGTGAATTAATTTCTGATGCTTGTTTTTCTGAGAGTAGGATAGGAAGAGCTGCAAAGCAACAGGAGGGCATTCTACTTCTGGTTTATTGAAATCTCAATATTCTTTCAGTAGCATCAAAGTTTGCTAATAGGTATTGGTATCCACTGTAAAAATTCAGAAGAAAAAAAAATAAACAGCAAATGGAATTAATTTCAAAAGTGTCTGTATTTATACATAATTATGTGTGTGTGTGCATATCCACATGCATATTCATATACATATATAAACATACACATATATATAAACATGTATACACGCAGACAGACACATATATATGGTCCTGTACCCAGCATATTAATATAAAAATTGAATAAATACTAGTTAACATAGAGTGTAATTTGCAGTGATTTTGCTCCATTTTCATCTTATTCATAAGTTGTCAATCAGTTTTTCAAGAATATATCTAAGAAAAATGCATAAGTCCCTGTGAAGACCATAGATAACCTTATTATGGCAACTGGAAAACTTATCTAATTTTATTTTCAAGCTTAAGTGCAACTCTTTTAAGGTTAAAATCAAACTACAAAGTAAAATTTCTGACATTTATTAAAAATTTGGTTTTTAAAAGCTAATATAGAGGAGAAAAAAGTCATGTTCTTTATAAAATGGAATATACTTCAAAAATTTTGCATTTTGTAGGTTTTATAAAGTTCTCAAAGATATTAGCTTAATAAATAGGGATCTAATCAGTTCAAGGATTCTAGAGTAATTTTAAATATCATTGGAATACCAATTAAACATTTCTTTAATATGTATTTCTTTTACACACATGAAAGGAAAACAAAAATCAACATATTAACTACTAAGCTGAAATATGTTACTTCAATAAGAAATACCTGTTACATCCCAGCAACCTCAGGGTCCTGAAAACATGCTTTCCTTCACTATCATTATTGTTACAGGTACCTGTGTAGTGTAACATTCCTTGTCCTTGAAAACGAAAATTAGTTTTCTTTCCTCAAAAAATCATTTCTTCTAATAACATATGTAAGTCTTTTGTCTTCAGGAATGAGTAATAATACTGGACATAACCAGATGGAAGAGTTTCAAGTTAAGAGAGAATATGCAAGCACATTTCTTAAAGTGGCCTTAAGTTTGAAGTCTCAGGGGCCCAATGAGAGCACCCCAGTAATCGCATGTGCCAACTCATCTTTAGGTCTTCCAACAGTTCTGTGTCCTGATTAAAACTTTAACAGAGAGACATTCACGTCCGTTAATAGCGCAGTTAATAGGATCTTGCCCTAGATATCTTAAGAATCACTCTAAAGAAACTGAATTGGAGGTAGATGGAGTGCACTACATATGTTCAACAGCTTTGTTTTCTTAGTGAGATTTTCTAGGGCTATGAATACCAGAATAGTTGATGCCCAAGAGTTCACTCATTTGTAAAACCCAACACTTTGGGGCAGAAGTGACTCATCTGGACCTAACTCCACTACCAAAGGAACTGGGAATTATGGTGCAGGGGCATTTAAATTGGCTGCTCAGAAGTCAAAACTGCAGAGAGAGCAGATAAATTGAATCAAGTTTATCTGACTAAGATGTGAAGCTGATCAGTGGCTCACACAAAAATTTACCAAACACTTATCTACTCTATGTTTGCTGCACTTTTCTCATGCCTCAAACATGACAGGCAATCAGAAAGATGATGGAAAATAGGGAATCAGCAATGCTTTTTCACCTTGACAGGTAGATTGGAGCTAATTACTCACAAGAGACAGGATGATCATAGCTTGAAAGAGTGTCTATTGAAAGACCCATGACTCTTCTGTACCTAGGCACTAAAAATGGCTATCATTCTAAAATAATTTCCCCCCAAAATTCTAAAAAATTATGTCAAGGTTGTCCCTCATGAAGCATATCTCATGGGCTCAAAAGTTTAGATAGGAATTCAGGTTTTTCCTAGAGATGAAATTTTGGCCTCATAGGAAAGAAAGAGTAGTCCAGTCAAGAGTGATAGTTTCAGGAGTTGAGGCAATTTAAATAGAGGTCTGAAAGCCTGAGACAAGGAACCAGATCTGTTCAAAGTCTAGAGTCTGAAACAGATTGGAAGCTTTCCAGACCTCATTCGCATGGATGCATGAAGCACTCATTCAGTTATTTATTCAAGTGCAGGAAACTAAGGAGAACTGTCAAATCTGTAACATTTCTCATGGTCATACTCATATTCTCAGTAACAGACCTATATGCACTATTTGAAGCCATCAATCAGTCTTTGAATGTATGGGAAAGATTAGCAGACTCACAGGGCATGGCCTTGGTCATTCAGATCAAACAGAGTTCAGTTTTGCAGGGTTCTGTTTATACCTCCAAAAGTTCATCAGTCAAACAATCCTTTCTTCTTCTGTGTTCAACATTTATTTGAAATTATAGTAGAAAATTCATTGTGGACTAAAACAGCAAAATTATTTGCTGTTCAGCACATATAGATTCAATGTAAACAGAACAATCTCCCAGATGTTCTAATATTTGATTGGAATCAACACTTGCATAAATATATGGCTGAAAGTAACTTTGGGATGATTCAGGTGATGTTGGTAGAAAGAATGAAATGGTTACAAAGTTGCCTTCTGCAGCATCTTCCCTGTAAGAGTACATCCTCCTTGGAAGATCCACTTGGACATCTTTTGCCTTCTTGAATATTCAAATCAGCATAACTGCCAAAATGTTGCTTTCCACACACTGTGTTTAAGAATCCCTTTCCTCAGCCTTAGACTTGCAGACTTGCATGGCATCTTCATGCCAGATGAAATTGTAGTAATCATTTTTTATTAGATATGAAATCTCTAAAAATACCGTAACTAAACATTTCTCCTCAGACTCCACAGTTGGTGGAAAGCTCAACAGCCAAGTTGCTTCCTAATGTTATCAGTGCATCCAAAAATGCAACTGAAGTCCCACTGTCAGCTTTTATTTTCAAAGACTTCCATAGCAATGGCTGAAGCAATCAATGCCACCCTCCCAAAATTCCATTAAACACAAAAACGTTGAGAACACACAGTGTGTTGAAGATCTCCTGGTAAATTGCTTGCAGGAAGGTTTACATGAGTATCCTCACAGTACTGTCAGAGAACAAAATTCAAAAACCCATCTGTTCTTCAGTCCAGCATTTTAAAAAACATGACACCCAGAAAAAAGCTGATATCCATAATGACAATGTAAAGTTTCATCTCTAAAGGTTATAAGGAAGAAAAAAGGAATTTATCTCGTACTACCTTGTATAATTCAGAGATACAATAATTATTATATTGCACACAGACTAGAATAGGCTGAAGAATTAAAGTATAATCATTTGGTCAGGGAATCAGTCCACTTCTTTGGTAAAGGAAATTAACATTTTATATGCAAGTGCTTAAATATGTATCTCAAACCACAATTACAAAGTGATCTGTACCTAGAAGAGAACTGATCCCGTGGAGTTATAATCTTTGAATGTGTTTGTGTGTGTGTAAATAATAATTTTAATTATATATTTTTCAAGGAAAAGAAAAAAAACAATATGCAAAATACAATAACAATAATTTTCAAATTCTGTTTCAACAAGTCACTTCTACCAGTCTGCGTTATTTCAGGCTTACAATACAATGCTAAATAATTTCAGTTCTATACTTGCAAGGCATCAGATCATAGCTGGGTGCTGAAATTCCCAACTGCTTCAAAATCTATATTCTCCCCCCTCATTTTTAAATGTTAATAATGTGATATTTTGAGAAAATTTTTAATTCCTTTTGCATCAAAATAAACATAGCTGTTGGTTTGAATGTTTCTCTTCTATGCATTCTGAAATGCCTAAATCATATTTTTGAAATCATAATTCCTATCTGTTGATTAGGAATGATTTAGCACCATAATGAAATAATTATAAAGGGCTCCATAAGGACTACATATGGGAATTTACATCAAAAGCCAAAATATGGAATTCATAATAGCATATAAAAATATATATATTAGATCAAATAGACTCTTTTCCATGAAGCTTTTACTCTACCACTTACAGTGAATAGATAATATTGAAAGACTCATTAAATGCTTGATCCTTGAGCATCAGAAAGAATATTCTAAGCAGAAGATAAAGGCATTGCACATTCCCACAACACAGTGGTATGAAATTGTTCTTCATAAAAGATGCATAGTGGTCATCAAACATAGGAATACACTAGAATAAGGGTCTATTTGTACTATTATCTGTTGTGGTTTTTTTAATACAATGGCTTCTGCTTCAATTTCAGCAAAGCAAGATTACATGTGGTATTATGTTGTTGCACTCACTGCAGCAGCAGTGCAGTCTATGTGCCTCATTGACCTCTTCTGCTAGTGGCTTAAAACCAGTATAACTCTGTTGCTTCTTTTGATCACAGTAGATACACACAGCATCTCAAAAAAAATGAATATTTTCTTAAGTATTTCCTTCTTTCTTTTTTTTTTTCATCAGCAGTTTCATTTATTTAATGCCATTGAAAATCTGGAGAGAAGTGATATATTGCAGTTTTGACAACAGTGATCGGAATAATTTTCATGACTGAAAGGGAGTATTTCCTGCTTTGGAATACTGCAAAACAATTTGCAAGTAAGATGTGTACTCCTAAACAGATACCCAAAGGTAAATTTGAGATGAAACAGGTCATGTCAGTGTTTTCTTGACAAATGTGTGTAATACCTAGATTGGATAAGCCATGCCTTAATTTCTAATTATACAGTCAGTATACTTCATGCAATTCCAGAAGCAAAATTAGTCATTAAAAGCATTCTTTACCTGGGAGAAGGTGACTGACAAATGTAATTTTTCTAGGACGGTTTAGTATTTAGAATCTTAAACTAGGGCTTAAAATACCTTCATGCAATTCTCTGTGCTGCCACTGACTTTCAGTGCAATCTCATGTGGGTGACTGAATCTGCATCTGTAATTACCTGCTGGTTTCCTAGTGGTGCATGCTGATGCCTTAACAATCTTTTATTTCCAAACTTGCTTTCTAAATCGGTAAAGATCCTAAAGGAAGAACACTCTTTTGCAGACAGCTCTGAGGTAGCTGTAGCAGAACTGCATTCATTGAATGAAGTATGTAAAACTAAATACAAAAAAATGTACATGATTATTTAATTTTTACCTATACTACATAATAATCCTAATTAAGAATACAGAGGATACGAATTTTGGAATTTCTTAACTCTAAGAAGTTCTTCATTTTACATTCAGCAGTGTTTTTGCTGAAGCTGGTTCTTTGTTGTTCGGTTTTTTGTTTTTGTTTTTTTTTTCCCCATGGTACTGTGGTAGCAACCTGAGTTGTCAGGAATTGCATTTACTTTGCCTCACACAAACCTAAACCCGGACTACAGAGCCCCAGAGGGCTGACAAACAATATACCTAAGGGGAAACAACAGACTAAGATAATGTTTGTACTAAGACTGTTATAAATAAAAAGAGGAAGGAACATCATATTAATTTTCAGAAGAGTTTGTAGAACTCATGGCAGTGGTGAACATTAAAGAGAGATTTAATACTGGGAGTTCATCCTGCTCAGATGTGGCATGGATCAAAAGACAAAGACTGAAAAAAAATCTTGCATCCAGTAAGTAGTGAAAGTTAGATCGTGAGCAAAGAAGAATCTAAAATAAACAGCTAAAATTACAAATATATATATAAAAAAAGTATCCCTGGCAGAGCCAAACTATGCATTAAGACAGAAGATAAATGTTTTTTTATTGACATATTACAGCATGAGACCTCCTGGGTCACCAGAGCAGTCTCCTTGTCACATGGCTATCACGTAATGTAGGGAAAATTCTTATAGTCTAGATTACGGGTATCCATATTTAATTTTCTTTTGTTCCCTCCTTTCCCTGTTTCATAACCTGATTTCTCTGTGTGCAATGTGCACTTGGTGCCACCAGCAATCAAATGATCAGTTCCTAACATAGCACAGCTAGTTTCAGCCAATAATTAATGTCATAATAATGAAACTGGTAGTGCCCTAGGGGTGACTGAACTGTTGTTGACTACTTCTAATGTCAACCCCTTTTGAAATTTTGTATATTCAGAGGTTGAGTAATATTGAACCAAACCAAATAAGCCAGGCTCCCACTCCAGCTCAAGATGTTGTGTGTTCAGTGTTCCCCACCTCTTTTCAGAAATTCTGAGAATTAATTTCTTAGGGGTAGATGCTCAGAATTACTGCCTTCTGCCCGTAGAGTGGCACTACTACTGCTTTACCCATTACTTTACTGCTTTACCCATGCTGTTCCAAATATCCATCAATGAGTAGTTGCCAATATGGCATTAGTGTCACAGGAATATGTCTTGTACTGAATCCCAGACTGGATTCGTTGCACCAGAAAGGCAGCGCGTGTTTCTGTAATAAAACAACATGTCTCAACCCTCTCTGGATGCTGCTTAGTAGTAGATTTGTGGTGGGCATTCCTTGTTGTTAGTCTGGTGACAAGTATGTGCAGTGGCTAAGGGAAGGGAAAGGTTGTATTTCTCAGGTTGGTCTTGTGGTGTCATCCACAGCCTCTCTGCAAGCTAAATATAAATCAAAAGGACCTTGTACAATTGATGCTTCTCATGGTATTGCACTTAAAAAAACAAGTGGCTATACTGAAGAAACTTGTAAGCAAGTCAGCAGTTGAGGACATGATAACCAAGATGTTCTGTAAAAATCAAGACATTGAAGCACAATGCTGGAGAGAATAAAATGGCATTCTCCCTTTTGATTTTCTACTACCCAAACACAAAACTTGCTGGGTGTGGCAAGTGGACATGCATGGTCTTGTCAAGGTGGCTGTAGCAAAGGAGCAGACATGATCAAAGGAAACAGCTATGGACAGTTCTAGACTCTCTTCATCAAATTAAAAGCAAGAATGATGCAGTTTCAAGACCATTTAAAGTGTGCCATGGAGGAGATTGCAGAGCCTTGTTAGCCAGCATCAGTGACCACTGGAGAAATTATGTCTGCTACTGAGGATTCTTGCTGTTAAGTATAACGTTAAGAATCTGTTTTCCTTTTACGATGCTGTTCTAACATCCATATACACTTTCAGTAAATATATAATTTTTCCTTTAAATCTTTACAGAATTCATGGATCTGACATGCTAGACATCCCATTCATTTGGGTATGGAGGATCCATGATTCAAAGATGATCAAGTCAAACTACGCTCCATCGCCGAGCTGTGAGTTCCTACTAATTCCTTGGTCAACACATCATTGAACACTGAAGACTTACTCAGAAAATTATGAACAGACCATTCTTTCAGCATTAAGTTGAGTCTTTTTTTTTGTTTCCAGGAAATAAAATAAGTGGAGACAACCCAGACTTTGGGGTCTCCATGAACTCCCTTCTGAGACTCCTGCATGCCTGGTCCTGGTTTTTTGCACTAGTTTCTTACATCTTCAAGTACATTCGGTGTTTCTCTATGACATCCAGAGCTTTTGAGCTCCAGTCTCCTCTGTAAAACTCACCTCTTTCTGTTAAACTTGTTTCCCTCTGTAATTAGCATATGATACACCTCGTTCTTTTGTCTTGTTTGTTGCTGAGTCCAGGCTCAGCTGGACTATAAAGGTTTTGGAGCCAGAACTTACCTATCAATGTATCATTTTTATGTATCACAGTCTTCTGGGTATTTTTTATTGAAACAGATTTGTGGGCATATAAATTTTCTAAACTGTCTACATTCTTAAATAGCATTTAGTTTTTAATTAAAATTTATAGAGGAATGGAGTTTGTGCCATGATAGTCCAGACACTTTATTTTCATACTTATCTGCTCATTCATGTGGATATGCTGATAAGAATATATTTTGGGTTTGCTTTTTTTAATCTTTGCTGTTTTACAAGCATCAATAATTCACTATTCTTGATAATATCAAATTATTTTTTTATAGCATTCATCACTATGAGTCTGAAAACACAGTATCCTAGATTATGAAAGATAGAAAAATAATTACAGAGAATCAGTGTTCACCATACTTCTGATTGTAAATATATCTGAATTTCTTTTAAATATGGAAACATATTTAGAGAAACATATTACTAGTCTCCATCTCCCTAGACAGCATACTACTTTGTAAATGGCATGTTGCTTTTGTTGCTGATTTTAAGTTCATTATTCTAGTAACAAGTTGCATTATTCTGAATACAGCTGCTCTCTTGGCTTTTAAAATCTCTAAACATAGGAATTCCTTTGCAGGAAAAAAATACCTAGCTTTTGTATAAACTGTCAGTGAAATCATGTTGACCTTTTAGTTACACTAATCTATATGAACCGAGATATTCTTTTTTATTACAAATTTGTTCTCCCAATTGAAATGATAGTACTTAATGATGGGAAGGGTTAATTCCTATGCACTATCCCTCTGGGGACACTCCATTAGATTGAACCAGACAAAGCATAAAACACATTCTTCAATTCAGCAACTAATCTATATTAGGAAATTAAATGCTGCCAGGGTCCCTTTTCCCAGCCTGTACCACTGGGATATTCTGGCCACGATCATACTGTATAATGCTACTCTGATAAGAAGTGGACAGTTGCCAATACTTCAAGGACCAGGTTTATTTCCAAACTCTATTTGGGAAATAGATAGGTCAGTAAAAGATGATCCGGGTAAAAAGAATAGGAGTGACCACTCTAGAAATATAATCATTTAGCCAATCAGCACCCTGATACTGTTTAATTTTCTAATTTAGATACGGTCAACATGGCTGAAGTCTATGGGTACATTGGAACCAACAGCACAAACTCAGGGGAATTTAGCAGGGCTGGCATGACAACTCCTAACTGTGATTCAACCTTTATGACAAACCGTGTGTGCAGTCCTCTGCACACTAGAATGCAAAACAGGGTTTGATTCAAGCCTAATTAAACTATTGAGGAGCTTTTCTATGACTTCTTCTGTATCTGAAGAAAGCAAAACCTCAGAATTTAAGTACATTACTGTTTTCTGTGACATGTCCATCCTCCATTGTCCTCAAAGACATCCCAGGTCATATTTAGGATAGTCTGTTTATTCAATGGGAGTTCTTTCATTATTCCTGTGGAACCATATTGCTTTCCTTGGACCTTCTCTTTCCATGTCTCATTCATCTGCCTTTCATATGTATACCTCATCAGATGAACTTTTCAAAATTCCAGCTGGGGTTTTCCCTCTTTATTGCAGTGATTAAATGGTTCACCTGCAGTCATTTCAGAGTTTTCCTATAATGTCATCCAAAGAACAGCATTTTCTTTATGTGACATTTACCATGAATGTTAATTCAAAATCAGAAGGTGGTACTAGAAAGAAAGACACTAGAGAAATCAAAACAGTGAGAAAGGAAGAGTCTGGGAAAAAAAACTCAGAACATTAGATATTGATTAGAAAAAAGGCAAAACAGGAGAGAAGGAATACAGAAGTAAACCTCAGGAGCTGAATCCTAAAAGCACAAATATAGTCTATGTTAAATTACAGTTCTGAAACAATAGATTTTGAAGCAATTTTTTATAAAGAAACTGTTTCTTAAGGGAGTTGAATTTAGATTTGTACTTTATTGTCTTAGTGTATATATAGCACTGCAGACTATAAATAGCATGCACATAAAACAAAAATAAAGAGTCATTAGCATCTGTGTCTCCCTTGATCCACTTAATTAGGAAACATCTGTGGTGTAGTCACTGTTCTTCTCCATAATTATTTAATATGGGACAGAATTATATGAAACCAAAATATGTCTTTGGGAGATTTTAGCTCACCAATTTATCATGTATATGTTTTAAAAGTTTTTAAAAGGTGTATTTTCATCACATAAAGAAATCATACATCATAGAAAGTCACCAAGATACAAGATGTCAACTGCTTTTAGCTTCAAAAACCAGATTTTTCTTGATCAGTAGGAGTGTTATTTAATTATTCTTTTTAAGTGACAGTAAAGTTATGGCATGGTGTACATAGATAAAATTGGGAATCCATTAAAATAAATAAGAGTGGAATGTCTTTCTTCTTATCTTAGGAATATTTTGTACATAGGTCTTCTTACACATGTGATTTCTAAGTCTCCTAAATTAGCAAAGACCTATGAGGTATTCAAGTACAAGACTGTAGATTAAGAAAGTTCAAAATTAAATCTAAGTTTCATTTCTTTTTCTGTTGAAACATGAACACTATTCATTTTTAAATACACTTTTCTACCATGTATTTGTTACAGATAGTAGAAGATGTTATTTAATAATATCCAATGACAGAAAAAAAATAAAATTTACAGAATCACATAATCACAGAACATGATGAATTGGAAGGGACCCACAAGGATCAAATCCAACTCCTAGCCCTGCACAGGACCATCCCCAAGAGTCACACCATGTGCCTGAGAGTATTGTCCAAATGCTTCTTTAACTCTGGCAGCCTTGATGATGTGACCACTTCCCTGGAAAGCCTGTTCCAGTGCCCAACCACCCTCTGGGTGAAGAACCTTTTTCTAATATCCAACCTAAGCCTCCCCTGACACAACCTCAGGCCATTCCCTTGGGTCCTGTCAATGGTCACCACAGAGATCAGTGCTTGCCCCTCTTCTTCCCCTCACAAGGAACTTGTAGACTGCAATGAGGTCTCCCCTCAGTCTCCTCCAGGTTGAGCAGATTGAGTGACCTCAGCAGTTCCTCATGTGGCTTCCCCTCAAGGCCCTTCACCGTTTTTGTTGCCCTGCTTTGGATGCTCTCTAGCAATTTAATATCTTTCTTATATTGCAGTGACCAAGGACACGGTTGGCCCTCCTGGCTTCCATGGCACTGCTGACTCATATTCAACTTGCCATCGACCAGGACCCCCAGGTCCCTTTCCATGGCACTGCTTTCCAGCACCTCATTCCCCAGTCTGTATATACATCCTAGGTTGCCCACTCCAGGTGCAGAATCCGGCGCTTCCCCTTGTTGAACTTCATACGGTTAGTGATTTCCCAGTCCTCTAGTTTGTTGAGGTCTCTCCAGGGCCTTCCTGCCTTTGAGGGAGTCAACAGCTCCCAGTTTTGTATCATCTGCAAACGTGCTTAGTATCCTTTCCAGTACTGTGTCCAAGTCCTTTATGAAGATGTTGTAGAGCACAGGGCCCAAGATGGAGCCCTGTGGAACCCCACTAGTGACAGGTCACCAGTCTGATGTTACCCCATTCGCTATTATCCTCTGTGCTCAACCCATGAGCCAATTGCTCACTCACCCCATGATGTGTTTATCCAGCTGTGTGCTGGACAGTTTGTCCAAAAGGATCCTGTGAGAGGGTATCAGAAACTTTACTGAAATCCAAAAAGATTACATCAACTGGCTTCCTTGATCAACTAATTGGATTACCTTGTCATTAAAGGAAAGCAGTTTTGATAAGCAGGACTTTCCTCTCATGAAGCCATGCTGGCTGTGACCAATGACACCGTTATTATTCAGGTATTCTTCAATATCTCCCAGAATAACCTTCCCCAAAACTTTACCAGGCACTGAAGTGAGACTGACAGGCCTGTAGGTTCCAGGGTCCTCCTCAGGGTCCTCATTCTTGTCCTTTTTGAAAACTGGGGCAACATCCACCAGCTTCCAGTTGACTGGGACATTTTTCTTCCACTTATGAAAAAGCAAAAGAGAGAAAAGCAAATAGAAGGGAGAGTTTGTTTATGAAGACAGAAATATGGGGAATGAATTTACCTCTGAGTGTCTGGGCTTGGTTGAAAAAAGACCATGTCAGAAACAAATATTTTAAAAGAGTGTTTTGTTTCTTCCCTAACAGCAATTGTTGCATGACATCCTTAGAAAAAGCTGTTATTTCATTTACACTTTTACATCCTTTAAAAATCTGTGTAGAAATTAACTGTGCAGCCATGAGCTAAGATCCCTGTAAAGCATGGCAGGTCAACTTCATGACTTAAGAATCTTTTAGTATTTGAATTAACAATTTTGGTTTCCCAATGATTCCTTTGGTTTTGTACTTTTTTTCAGTAGACAAATTATGCAGGTTAAGGAGAGTGTTAACCTTTTAGAAGGGAGGGACTGTGAGAATGAGCTTTTATTGCTTCTATCTTCCTTTTGTTTTCTTATGGGTTGGTCTCAAATATTATTTTCCATACTCAGTTTTTGATCTGTGGGCAAAATAATCCTGAAAAAAAAAAGGGGGGGTTGTTTGACTTCTCATTTATCTGTATTCACATGATTCTGTCACTGGATTTTTGAAAAGCCACCAGGAAGTGCAGGATGGTGGTGAGGGGGGAAACAAGAGTTGGCAGTAGGAAGACTGGGGTCAGGGAAGAGAAGTGAGGAGTTAGTACACATAGCCTGTAAATTTTGAGATAGCTAACTGGCTTTGTTCCAGCAGTATAGACTTTCTCACTCTTAAGTGACCAAATTATTTTTCTTTTTGTCCACCTTGGACTGTGGAATGATGAGGGCCCCTAGAAGAGTAAATTGGAATTTGATGGCTGTGGAAACAGAGAGGCTGAAAAGTCAATGAGGTTGTTAAAACAACCCTTTCCTCCCATGTGTTGCCATACATGCCAGCGCCAAGTGTTCCTGACAGCAGTGAGAAAATGAGATAAAATTCCAATTAGATCAGCTTAATTCAGCGATGAAGGTGATGTTCTAAACACCCAGAGAAAGGAGTGAGAGCAAATACCAAAGGTGCCATAAAACAAACTTCAAGCATAATTTATAGATAACAACACTAAAAAATCTTGTGACTTTTTTACTTTCCTACTAGTTCATGAGGAGCCATTTTTTTGACATGTTTTTCATTCACAGTCCCCTCAGATTTTAACAATGTATTCAGCTAGTATCAGAATTAATTCTGGTAAATACAATAAAATGTCACTACAGGACTAGTAAGTTATTGTGAAGTTATTGAATATAGATTCAGAGGAATTTGGAAAAATAATATGTGTAAATAACAAAAAATAATTATCACTGAACATATAAATTCAAATTTTCTTAAATAATCCCTTAATTAAGAAGTGTCCTAACCTAAAATAATGGAGGGTGGCAAAGTTGACCCTATGAAATATCACAAATATTGTTGGATAGATCTTTTAACAGTATCTTAGGGCTAGTTCTTTCCTCTCACTAAATCCAGTTTCCATTACTAAGAACTAAAAGGGACACGAAGAGTTATCTAATGCAGGTTTTATTCTATCTCCAGAGAAGACAACATTTCCCATAGTCAAAGTCCTAAAACTTTTTACAGTCTAAGGCCTTATTTGAGGCAAATTTGGACAGTATAAATATTTTATGATAATACTCTGTTGATAGAAAGGCACATTAGTAATAAGAACCAGGTTTCTTGTAATTAGGCCTTAGTCTTGAGTACACGCATAAAGAAAAAGCAAGAGGAGAATGTGTGGGCTTTGTTTTATACTGTGCCTAGGACAGAGACTTTAAAAGTCTTCTAAAAAGATAAGATGATTATTCTCTACTGAATATGTTTATTGCCTATTATCTATATTTTTTATTAATCCAAGACTTCAGAATTTTTCTTGATCTGCAGCAGGAACCAAGAAGATGTTATCCTCTTGCTTTGTAAGGGAGAGAGAACAAATGGAAGAAGCAGCAACTAATGACCCGTTTTTATAGGTTCAGAAACTTGCCATGCTTCGAGCATGTTGCGTGGGGCAAGGTAATTCCATAATGATATTAAAAATCTCATCGAGTCCTGCAGCATGACCAAAATTGCATTCATTCCCTCTGGAGGGTCCTTTGGCATTGTCAATGGTTTTGTTTTCTTCTACTGTTGGCATATTACAACTCTGGATTTTTTTTTCACTTCTATACTCTAAGTCTTCATCCAGCAGATACTGAGAAGCAGTATTTGGCATAGAAATCCTTCAAACTTTTTTTTTTATTAGGCTTTTGCTTGTGATTTGTTGATCCCAGTGGGTCAAGTGTGTGTCACTAGCTGTGTTTCTAAAAGTTTTTGATCAATTTTCTATTAGAACGGTGAAACTGAAAATGGAAGAGAGACATGATAGCAGTGAGAATGTGGAAAAGGAAATGACAAATGGAGACAGAAAGTCAAACAACTTAATGTACTGAAGTTGGGGGTACTAGATAATCTCCTTGCAGTACTGCAGGAACTCACACATGAAGTTGTAGATCCAGCAGCAGAACTTTTTAATAAATCTCTTAAATTGGGAAACATATTACTGGAAAATAGTCAACACAGGATATGCATTTACCAAATAGAAAATAAATAATGGTCTACATAGCTAAATAGTATGTTAGTTATGCACAAGACTTTTGAACACTTCAAGAACACTTCAAAAAAAGGTAAATGAAAACAGAATTCAGCATAGATTTACCGAACTTGCATTTTACCAAAACATTATAATGTCTTTTTTAGATGACTGATTTTCAAAGACAAGGAAATCAAAATCACTCTAATTTGGAATACGGAGAAGAATTTTATGTGACTTCCTGTAAAAAATGTATTTAGTTGGGGTACAGATAATTGGATTAATTTAATAATTATCAGGCATGCCCAAATCAAAATATTTTTATTGAAGAATTCATTGAGTGGTTCCACTAATGACTTCAAACAAAAAGTAGGAGTATGCAATGATTTTTACTAATGACATTAGAAAGTATTTTTAATACAGAGAAAGATAGGAATATCTAATGAAGGACTGAATAATTCTCAGTACGTAAAAATTCCTGCATAATAAATGTAATAGTACAATAATGAATAAAATGAGTACTGGTAAACTAAGAGGAGTTTCTACTATAAGATAAGCTGACTGGAACAAATGAGAAGGGGATTGATTTTGGAGAACTAATTGATCATAAGATGAAAATGTGCCTGTATCATGAAATATTCAGAAGCTAGGAAATTTAATAAAACAACTGTAATCTTAGGTGGTATACTGTGAAATATTTCTAGTAGATTTGTCATTGTAATACCATTATCAGAGAGCTTTTTGAGTAAGAGAAACTTCAGAAGAGCCTCCCAGACTGGCATATCTGTACACACTATTCTGCTTTTCTATCTATAGATTAATTCAAGCTGGAGTGGGAGCAGAGGAAAGCTACTAGCAGAGCAAACTGCTGAAGAGTCAAACAAAAAAGCCTGGCTTATTTTTTAGTGCAACGAAATGACTGATGAGAAAACATATTTTTCTCTATCAGTTAAAAGATAAAAACTATGTAAACTGAAGGATGCAGCTCGAATCAAAATAAAAGGGTGAAAAATGGCTGATAATTTATGTAGGATGGAAGGTTCTTAATCATCAGAAGACTTCTAGCTCAGTCTTCTTATATTATTAATGGGTTAAAAGCACCCATGTGGTTTCAAGATAACACTTGGTAAATGTATTAAGGAGAATAATATGTGATTATGTATGTATTATGACTGTATATACTGCCTGGAAAATGGAATCTACTATTCACCCATCAGTCCTATACTTACTCAAAATCTGTCCAAATCACAAACCCTCTAACTTTACAAAAAAAAAAAAAAAATAGCAATTTTTACTTTTCTTATTGCTCTCCAGATCTATTTTGTTCTCAGACAAGACTTCAAAAGTTTGAGGGCTACAATCCTACTTATTTTCTGATAAAATTCTCATTTCTTAAATCATAACAATACTCCGGGGTCTAAGAATTAGAATTCTGGCTTATAATAACACCCCAAGCCCCAGCCAATTCTACACGGTCAGGAGAGCCAAGAAGCTTCAATCAGGCAGTTCTCCCCTGAGACCTTATGATGAGAAGGAACGGACAACTCAGCTTTTTTACGCCTCTCCATAAATCTCTGATGTGCACACATTTTGAACAATTGTGTGCCATCCTGTTTCCCCCTCCCTGTGTCAAGAAGGATAATGTAGCAACAAGTAAATGCTTGGGGAAGGATGCTCAGGGATTTCGAAAGGCATCCATCCATGCAAGACACAATAAATTAGGACTGGACTCTTCAGTCTGGCAAGAGATGACTGAGGAAGTATGTCATCGATATGTATGAAATATAGGGACAGTCAGTGTGGATCAATTGCTTACTGCTTCTTCCAGGAAAAAGAAAAGAAAAAGGATATTAAATGAAGCTAAAATGAGACAGGTTCTAGACAGAAACAAGGGAGGCCTGTTTGCAAGTAGCATGCAGTCAAGTTGCGTAACTCCTTGCCTCAGGATACTGCCAGACCTGGCTCAGAAAACCTCTGATCTGTCTACTGGAGATAAGCCAGTATCCTGGAGAAGCATCATTAAAGCTTGACCTGACATTACACTTTTCCAGCCTTCGCTGCTGCCAGCATCAATTGGGTGGGGTGGAGTTCTGTTGTAACCTGACATTTCTCTCTTATATTAAGTCTGGTAAAAGCTGGAAAGGGTAGCTCAGCTTTGGAGCTTGAAGAGGAATCATACTCTTATCTGATCCACACCAAGTTTGTGTAAGGATGTGACCACAGATCTTCTGCAAGCTGCACATCAAGAAAACCAAGGATTATTTCTTTTCCGACTGCCCCACAGGCAGTCAGCTGAAGATACTTGAAAGTACAGCACAAAACCAGCAACATAGTCTCTTCTCAAAATAATTCTGTTAAATTCAGAAATTGGTCAAGAGAATATTGCTGGGCATTTCAACAGGGTCTGGTGCAATGACCAACCAAGGTTTCGTACTACCTCCAATATGCTGCCATTTTTGTAAAAATCCTTTACAAACATGCTCATTGGTCTTAGCTGCTTCCTTCCCCATCAGAATCAGGTTTAATTCTTGCTTTTCCTATCTCTCAAGCCCCGCAAAACCGAATTAGGAGGGAGCTGCACTGCGGCTAATTGGAAGGAAATGAAGGACATTCAATTAGTCCCCCTATTTAATCAAAAATAGAATTGTTCCAGTAAGCTTCTCGCATGCAATACTGGTGAATATGTGTGACAGAGCAGGTTTAGCCTTTAACTGGAGATTATTCCCAAGAAGCAGCAGACTTGACTTGCATTTCAGAGGGCAGACTGTGCTTCCAGTGCTTTGTAGGAAGAGAAAAAAATGATCTGTTTACTTGCAAGTTGAACATACTTTATGTGGAAATTACAGGGAGATAATCAGTGTGAAATCCCATGCCATGGTTTTCAGAATAAAACCACAATATAAATTAGTAAGGAGAAAGTTGGCTGCACCTTTGCCTTACCCTCCTTAATGGCAATACTTTTACTCTTTTCTCAGTATTTTCAAGCTATAGGATTTATGATGCATGCAGGTTTGGTTTTGTTTGGAGGTTTTTTTGACATTACATAACTAGGAAGAGTTTTGATCTTCTTTATCTCCTTTTTGTTTTAATCTTTTCTGTATGTCAAGCAATATGAAATTGTGACACAGTGAAAAAATGTTTATTTATGACATGTCATCCCATAGGTCCAATAAAGTAGTTTCAATAGTATTTGGCAGTTTTGACTTTGAAGATGGTAATTATCTCCAAGAAGTGGAGACTTTGTTAAGTTCCTTTGAGAAATTTCAAAAGAAGATGCAAGCTTTACATGCTTATTTTAGCATCCAAATACCAGATACAAATTTCTACCCATTTACTTAAAGCCATAGCTGATAAATAATGCAGAAAGGTTCCCCTTTCTTTGTCATAGCATTCATAGGTGCCAGGACATACACCTGTTAGTTTGCTTGATCCTTGGAGCATAGTAGTTGATTTTCCATTCATGCTTAAAAAATTATCAGCCTGAAAACCAAAACTAATCAGGCAACTCCTTTGGTTCCAGTGCACCAAGCCTTCATGGATATCTGTTATACAACTGTTTTTAACCAGGACATTTATCCAGCATAGAAATTGGGAGCTACTGTAAAACTGTTCTATCAATAGCAATGTTGAAATATGTGCCTTGGTCTCCTGCTGTTCAAGCATTGAAAATTGTCAAATTATATGTGACAGACTGATGGTGATTTGTCTTTTTCATGACAGGGAAAAGTGTTTTTCCTAACCCTGGGGAAAAAAACTCAAAACATTCAACTACGTTGAGAGATTGTTCTGATCCCATTTAGCTGTTTTTTGCAAAATGCTAGTTTGTTTTAACAGGCAAATATAAATTTCTCCCAAGACAGTATTTTATAATTCATGTAGGTCTTTTCCATATTAATGGCGTTGTATAAATTTTATAAAAATTCTGTGATTGCAGAGCCTATCTGATGACTTGTATTAATGAATTTATTTATCTATTAAGCTACAGGAAAATTAAAATATATTTTATGTTTATTGCCTGTACTGGTATACTACAAAGAGAAAGCCATTCAGTGAAAGCTACAGAATACCTCACTTCACCTATGAAGGAACATCTGTGGTTGTCCGTGGTGGAAAATACTTGTGGCGCGAAGAGTGGATGAAGTGTAGAAGTGCATTCCTGTGTGAGCGTACTGAACACTGGAGATAACTGTGCTGGATCCAAATTTGGGTGCCACAGTTGCATATATGCAGCAGAGGCATTACTTCTTAGGTTCAACTATTCTTCACATAACGACTGTGCAATAGCTGTCAGAAAATATTCTCCTCTTTTCATCGCACTATAGGATAGACAGCATCTGTTTAAAACATCCTAAAACAGAGCTGGTGTAAGATGTAAAGAGCTTCTAAAAAAATAAAACAGGAAGAAAGGAGCTACAATTTTTCAGACAAATGCAAGGGTCATAATTTTCTGTACGGGTTAGCTGATAGAACCAATATATAGTAGTAAAATTTTTAAAAAATCAAGTCTTCATTACCCATTATTGCTGGCATGTAGCAAAAAAAATAGTAGGTAGGATGCAACAATATTAAAAATAGGTCCTTGCAATTTTTGTTAAAATACACCTGTTCAGAATCACATTTTTAAATAACTCATTGAATTAGCTAAACCTACTCTTTGCTGACATCTTAATTAGATAACAATGTTATATATTCATTGTCTATAACCCACTGAAATTCATCAGCTGTGGCTAATTGAGTATTCTGTAATGAACCTTGAGTTCAAATTTACTCAAGCGTAAGAGTAACTTGCAACATGACTAATATCTTATATTTCTGATTCTAAATTTTCTTCAACATGTTTGTAATTTTTGAGAACATTAGGATGGACTTCTTCGATCTGTTTTGCTAGTGACCCTTCATTTAGATTAATCTATAATTTTTTCTTTATCCATACAAATAGTCATGTGTGAGAAATAATGAAAAGAGAAAAAGGCAAAAATGAGAATTAAAATCTTGTGGAAATTTAAAAGCAGTATTAGTAATACTGAATTTTCAGCATGTGGCTTAGACTCACACCAGTTTGTCAATAATATCACTATTTTTATACCTCTTAACGAGTATTTATAATCATAAATTTATAGAGTGGTTGGAAGAGACATTAAAGATCATCTAGTTCCAACCCCCTTGTCATGGGCAGGGAGACCTTCTACTACACCAGGTTGCTCCAATTCCCATCCAACCTGGCTTTGAACACTTCCAGGGATGGGACTTTTCACAACATTTCTGGCCAACCTGTTCCAGTGCCTCATTACTCTCACAGTAAAGAATTTCTTCCTAATATCTGATTTAAAGTTACCCTCTTTCAGTTTAAAGCAGTTACCCCTTGTCCTATCATACTATATATTATACTACAATAATTATACATAATATTTTGAAAATTCAGATCTAGTATTGGCTCTGTTTAGCCTACTCTGGGCATAGCTGTTCATGTCCATTACTTGGTAATTTGTGAACTACTTTCCTCAGTTTTCTCTTTCTGTGGCTTTTTTTCTTATTGTGTCAACAATCTTCCTTTCACAATTTTGGGAGTCTAAAATCTGACTTTTGACCTACTTCCCAATGTCAACATCCTTGGTGTGCTTATTCATGCACTGTAGCATGCAGCCTATCCAGCCTCCCTTCACTAGAGCCAAACATACTGTCACATTTGGTCTCTGTGACTGAAAGAGGAACCCCTGTCAAGAGATTCACAAACTGCCCTGCAGCGTTACATCCATACAACAGAGAGATGCTTCTAAAACTTGCTGTCATTTTCCTAGCCTTGGTATTGGGTCTACCACTTGGAGAGGGAATTTGATGAGACAATGTGGAGACAGTTCCATGAAACCCAACCAGCCCACTGGGGAGACACTCTGAGATGCTGATGCATTTCTAACACCTGCATCCACCGGATGTACACGGACGACCACTTCACTTGGCTGGGCTCAGCCTGACCACACATAACCAGAGCTCTGTTCAGCTTTTGGCTGCTGTCATTTGGACCATCGCTTGTTAAGCCCTTATCAGGGCAGTGCTGAAGCATAATAGAACTGGTTTTATAGACATAACATGTTCTACACAGAAAATTCACTTGACCAAGTTTGAAGTGAAAGCTCTTTGAAATCAAAATGCATATGACCTTTTAATAATTTCTGTGCAACAGCATTTACAACTGACCTATTGTGCAAAAAGTAACTAACTGCACTTATTCATATCCTCTTACCAGAGTTTGCCCTTCTTGTCAAGAGTGAAGAATGCAGCTCTAATCAGATAGTGCAGGTACTCACCTGCTGTGAAAGACTTATCAAGTGGAAACTGAGCTTTACATTACCCAGACTGTTCTCTTTTAGACAAAATCCCAGCTACCTGTTTGGGATAATTTTAAGTGTCTTTCAGGCCTACAGATCACCTTTACGGCTCAGAGTGAAGTTTGATTTAGAGAAAGAGCAATGCCAAAATCCTAAAAATTTCATAAATATACTTCATGTAAACACTCTGGTGAGAGAGCTTCTCAGCTGATAGGGAAAAAAGTCCCCTTCAAATCGAAAATGTTGTTTGTTCTTTTTCAGGGCAGGTGGTAGGGAATGCTCTTGAGGAGATAAAAATGGCTTTTATTTCCTTTCCCTACGCAGAAGATCAAAAAAAAGGTAAGCAACTGCCAGACTTAATGAGCCATGCTGAAGGGCTGCATTCTGACGGAATTAATGCATCATTTATAAAGTACTTTGTAGGAGAATGATTTAGCGAATCACATATCACTTTGATGTCTTTTAACACTCCTGCTTTTTAATATTTATGTAAAGAATTTAGCAGTTACAAATGGCAAAATCATGCGTGGCAATAGCTGGAAGAACACATTGTGGGATCATAGGTGTGGAATGGTTACAACTAGGAGACTTAGGAAGAATCAGTACACACTGCAGGTTTTGGGACCTGAATATGAGTCTTTGACTTGAACCCAAATAAGTGTCACTCAGCGTAGTGGAGAGATAAAGATGATCCTGGCAGCTCTACACTGCCTTTGAATGATGTTGCCCTGCTCATTCCAGGTGGGGCTAAAAGACTCTGAGCAGAGACCTGGCAAACCTGCTCTTGTCCAAAGTGAGGGCCCTGCAATATAGATCTGCTGTAGAAGGAAACAAAGAACTAAATGATGTCTGTCCGCTAGACCTGAGTACTCCCAAATCACCCCTGCAGATGTAGCTGCACAGGTTCTCTTTCCAAAGATGGTATTGTCTTCAGTTCCTGCTGCTTGACACTGCTACTGCATTGCAGGAAGAAAGCAAATGACTGAAACAGGATGTAGGACGAGACAATAAACACAGAGCTACACCAATTCTTTCCTTATAATGGTCTGAGAGAAAAAATACCTCTTTCTCTCAGTAAAAAAGTAAGTGTGATAGCAAAGAACATCAAGAAGGGCTTCTACAGGTATGTTAACCAGAAAAGGAAGGCCAAAGAAAGTGTACCCTCCCAATGAACAATGCTGCAAAACTGGTAACAATGGATGATGAGAAGGTTGAGGTACTCAACAATATTTTTGACTCAGTCTTCAATGGCATCTTGTCTTCCTATACCTCTCAATGGGATGGACAGCAGGATGGGGACTGGAGGAGCAAACTCTAGGGGAAGATCAGGCTCATGACCATCCGAGGAACCTGAATACACATAAGTCTATGGGACCCGATGGCCTTCTATGATAGAGTGACTACATCAAGTGGACAAGGGAAGAGTTACAGATGTAATTTATGTGGACTTCTGTAAAGCCTTTGACATGGTTGGTCACAACATTCTTCTCTCTAAATCAGAGAGAGATGGACTTGATGGGTGGACTGTCAGATGGATAAGAAAGTGGTTGGACAGTTGCATCCATACAGTAATGGTCAATGGCTCAGAATTCTGATGAACATCAGTGGCAAGTAATGTCCCTCGGGGTCCATTTTGGGACCAGTGTTGTTTAATATCTTCTTTAATGATATAGAGGAAGCAATCAAGTGCACCTCAGCCAATTTGCAGATGACACTAAGCTGAGTGGTGCAGTTGTCACACCTGAGTGATGGGATGCCATCCAGAGGGGTCTGGACAAGCTCTAGAAGTGGACCAATGGGAATCTCATGAGCTTTAACAAGACGAAGGGCAAGGTGCTGCACCTGGGTCAGGGCAACCCCCAGTATCAGTACAGGCTGGGGGATAAACAGATCAAGAGCAGCCCTGCTCAGAAGGACTTGGGATGCTGGTGGATGAAAGGCTGGACATGAGCTGGCAATGTGTGCTTGAAGCCCAGAGGACCAACCATGTCCTGGGCTGTATCAAAAACAGTGTGGGCAAGGGGTCGAAGGAGATGATCCTGTCCCTCTACTCCACTCTGGTGAGACTCCACCTGGAGCACTGCATCCAACCCTGGGGTCCCCAGCACACGAAGGACATTGACCTGTTGGAGTAAGTCCAGAGGAGAGACATCAAGATGATTAGAGGGATGGAGCACCTCTCCTATGAGGAAAGGCTGAGAGAATAGAAGGCTGTTCAGCCTGGAGAAGAGAAGGCTTCAGGTGACCTAACTGCAGCCTTTCAGTACTTGAAGGAAGCCTCCAAGAAAGATGGACTTCTTACAAGATCATGTAGTGACAGGACAAGGGGGAATGGATTCAAACTAAAAGAGAGTAGATTTAGATTAGATATCAGGAAAAAAATTCTTTACTGCAGGGGTGGTGAGGCAGTAGAACAGGTTGCCAGAGAAGTTGTGGATGACCCATCCCTGTAAGTGTTTACGGCCACGTTGGGTGGGGCTTTGAGCAACCTGATCTAGTGAAAGGTCTCCCTGTCTGCAGCAGAGGGATTGGTACTAGATGATCTTTAAGGTCCCTTCCAACCCATGTGATTCTATGATTCTATGATAGCCTGCCACGCTTTTTTTAGTAAGGATTCTGCCACCTTTTTTCAGTAGTGAGGTCTGCAGGGTACTAAACAGAGCAGCACTTTTCAATCTTTTCCTTGAGACACATGACTCCAGCCTCTGCCTCAGGTTTCTCAGGTCTTGCAGTGGCTCAGATATTTATTTTCCTCTGATTTCCATCCCACTCTAGGAACTCTGGCCTCTGGCTTAACTTCTTTAAGCATAATTTGGCAAGCAAGCAATGAACATTGCCTTATACAAATTCTTAACCATAGTCCCTTTGCTCTTAAAAAGACACAGATGAATCAGAGGGCTCTGGAAAAACAAGCAAGTCCTAAGGCAGATCCTTGCTTGACCTGTTATTCATGTTTTTGCAACCAACATTTCAGGCCAGGTGAAGTTCCTGTTCCTTCATCTGCCCCGGCAAATTTGTATTAAGCAACAGCACACCTAAAGTAGCATCTTTCAAATGTGGTCTCACTCCTCTGTCTCCTTTTTCCACACATGAAGACTGAGGACATGTAGGTATGCAAGTTATATTGTTCAATTCAGAAATTAAATGCAAATTTGCAGTCCCTCTGTATGATTTTGCCATTCACTTTAGCTCTAAATCATTCCTTCTGGGCAGAACAACTGTCTGAAGTACTCCACAGTACCTTGCTTTATCTTCAAATGGACAGGAATTCCTACTTGGAGCCAGAAATATCCTAGCTTATCAGAGAGGAAATTGGGCATGGGATTGTGTCTGGATTCCTTGTGCATCCCTGACATTTGTTCCTGAACCTGTGACTCTTTGCCAATATACTCAGTTTTGTGTAAAATTTAGCCAGAACTAAATGTACTGGCAATCCTGGTGTGAGAAGTTCCAAAACTAAGTTTTGGTGGCACTGCATAATTTCACTGCATCAGGAATGGCTTAAGAGGGCTCTTCTCTTATTGTTTTTGTACTTTGCCTGGGGATAGAAAAGTATTACCTTTCTCCTCCTCCTTCAGTGAATATGGGGGTTTATATCTTCCTTGCAAGGATCTAGTTGATGCTGGAGACAGCTTAATGAACATTTTTTCATTTCCTGTGGTCTGCACTACGTTCTCTAGGAAAAGGGGGAAAGAAAGCCCTCATACAAAAAACTCCAGGTTGTTCCATAAAAAACCACAGTGAAATGATTCTTTTGATCCCCTCTGGCAGACTGATATTTACTGATTCTGCCATTTTCTATGCTTCTGAAAAAATTGTTCTTTCAACAAGTTAAGAGCTCACTTGGTTTGTCTGCACGTTCTCATGGAAAGCTAAATATGCCTTCTCTTTTTCCTTTAGTATGTAGCATGAAAATAGATAAGATCATTGGGATTTATGTGAAAAGCATGGCTAGCTTCTAGTATTGGATTATAAAATGCAATTTGAGATCACTAAGAACAAATAGATATTTTAAAAACCTGATTAAGTACTTATTTTGGAAGTTCAAACATAATAAGTGATTTTTAAAACTATTTTTAATGGTTTTTTACTTACAACATTTGCCATTTCAGAGGAAATTGCATTCAACTATATTTTGGCAGATGATAGGGCAGGAAAAGTATTTGTGCATCCATAATTGATTGAGGAATACCATTACTAAATGGGTTTTAGAGAAAAATAACTGTATAGTTCAATCAGAATGTCTTCATCATGTAATCTTTCCTAAAAGACTCAATAAAGAAATAAAACTGTCTTGCTATTTAATACAAAAGTTTAACCTGTTATGATATGAATAAGTGGAGAAGGATTTTGAGAACTTAATTTCAAGCACTGTCTGTTTAACGGATTTGTTAAAAACTCTTCACACTTCAGTAAACTTTACACATTGTACCTTTCATTCATTTCCTCCTTGACAGGTTGAATGAGAATATACAATGCAGCTATTGGTTATTCATCTTTACTCTTTATGTGTTTTATTTTCCTTTAAACAAACAAGTATTATTGGCTTTTATTAAGATTTATAAGTGAAAAAAACCCCTGATAGTACAATTCAGAGAACACAGGAGTATGACACATATCTCTGATTACATTTGGAAATAAAGTACTTAAAACTGACAGCTATTTTTAAATCTGCTTATGTTAACAATCATATTTCCAGATGATATTCATTCATTTAATACACCCAGCATGTTATCTCTAAGTAGTAAAATTGTTATTCATTCACAGAAATGCATCCTAGTGTGACATTTCTCAAAACTAAATTTTTCCTTTGCTTAAATTTTTCTGACTAAAAAAAAAAAGCTCTATTAAAACACTTAACTGTTGCATTCTGTGAGAAACTAAATGACGTTTTTCCATTTCCCTAAAATTGTATATTTATTTTGTTTTTCAAACAAAAATTTTACTGATCATTTTTTGAGACCTTATTTCATTTTAATGGAAAATGGAAGTATTTATGAATCTACTTAGTAAATAATGTGTGTAATTGAAGTCTGTGCTGGGGTGTTTAGAAGAACTCATGAAGATAAAAAATATTTGTGGGAAGCACAGAATGCGAAATCTAGTTTGTTTAGGTTTCACCTAACAGACAATAGGATACACCTATTTCTCTGTCACCTTTGTTGGTATGTATGCAGAACAGACATGATCACATGGAGATTTTCCCAGTAATTCATAAGAAACAAAAAACTGAATTTTACTCACACCTTTTCTCCAACTCCTGCTTCTCACATACTCTCCTGCACTGGTCAGCAGCAAAGAGAAGGTGTTGTTTTGGAAGAAGTCAGTGGAAGGCATCCAAAGTCAAAATCCTACAAGATTATCTATCTTCACAAGTTTATTTTGGATTTTGACATTATTTTGTTAAGGGCAAAATGGAACTTTTCCGATATTTATTTATGTCATTTTATTAAATTAACCAAGCATGTTACCATGTTACCTGACACCAAGAAGTGGAGCTGTTCCTGTGGCAAATTTTTTCTCAGAATGAAGCAAATACTGTGGAGATTAAGTGTAAAACAGGCATCATATCTGGGGCCAAATTCAGATAGAGTGTCAGCTGATGTAAACCACACTTTGCTAAATGCACATGCAATGTCTTATACTCATGAAATCTTAACCCCAAAAAGAAGGATTAAGAACATAAAAGGAAGCATAAATTAAAGGGTCCACATCTTTTCCCCACTTCTTCTTAAATCTTCTTAAAGAGAACAAAGCCGAAAGGCAAAACGAAATATACCCCCCCCCAATTTTTCCTTATGCAGTGGGCTTTCTTATCCACAGCAATTGCAAGTGGCTTCACCAGACTGGCACCCAACCTGTGGCACAGCGTCAGGTAACAGACGCATGGGTATGTGGACAGACTGGCCTTTGCCAGGATCCATGGATCCATGAGGAACAGAGCATGAAGCCAAGCAACTGCAAGAGTATCACAGCTTTTACTAGAAGCAGGGTAGCCACACAAGACAGATCAAATTGAGGCCATTTTTGACTTCTCTGACACACCTTTACAGCTAGTCATACATGCATGATTTCCACTTCCATTTCACAGGCTGTTTACAGTCTTCTGGGATTTATCTCCCTTCATCTGAAGGTGTTTCAGCACACTTTCTTATCCTTCCTCATGACCAGTCCCTAAGTCCACATCAGTTTTAAGCCATGCTCTTGTTTCACACAGGAGGTAATGGAGCTTCCTTGAGCACATGACTAAACTTTAGGCATTTTATAGCTCCTGTCAGACTCCTCTGACCACTCAGAGACAGGAGGGAGGTAAGGAAGTAGACATGTGGGAATGATGTGCCTTTCTCTATACAGTCACCTTGCTTGCATTTTGGACATGACCTTCACTCTCACCGCAGTGCAGAGAATTGTTACACCAACCTATTTTGTTGTAAACATAGAGGGAAGGACTTGACTTCCAGTCCCATTTCAATGCCATTCCCAAGTAAAGTGTCAAAAACCTCATCTTTCAATCACCACCTAAGGATATCTGAGATAATTTCTGCGCCTTGGTGGCAGAGTGAGATGAAGTCTGTGTCTCTGACTTTAATGTGTGGTGCTCATGATGGCTTCTGCAACAAGACTATGTTAATCTATATTCTTTGGAGGTCTATATCCTTTTAAGGCCAATCAGTGTTCACAATCACACAGTGTCTTTTGAAGACAGCACTTGATTTTAAACTCAGATGCTTTGTATTTCTAGTCCTTAAAGTTGAGTAAACAATAAATCAATGTGTGTATTTGGCTCCTGATGATTGCTGTCTTCTGCTTTCTCACAAGGCAGTGAGCTCACATCTTCCTTTTAGGAGACTGGCTTAGGGCTTGTCTCAAAAAGCTCCTTGCTTTACTCTGTTGTCCTCAGTCCCACCTACTGCTGCATCAAGGTCTATTCAAAACTGTGTTCCTTCTTTTCCCTTGCATATTAAATTAACATGAGCTGTTCCTTCTGATGTAGAGGAAAAAATTGCATAAACTCTCAAAGCTGAAGTTCAGTTGGTGGCTGTCTAAACAGGGCTAACCATGACAGTGACTTACCTGTATAATTACTGTTTATTCTTTGTGTTGCTTACTCCCTTTGCTCTGAAAAAATAAAAAATAATCTCTTTAATTCAGTAACCATGTAGAAGTGCATAGGGGAAAGTAGAGTATGACCTTTACAGAAAGATAATGCAAATAATTGTATTCTTCATAGCCTGTTTCTGTCACGCAAACTGCGTCGTTGCCACAGCATGTTCCCTGTATACTCTTCTTGGTGTCCAGTTAAGGTTAGAATTAATTAGCCTTTGGTGTCTCCTCTGTCACTTCTGGTGAAAATCCTCTTGGGTTAGTCTTTAGCATGGATCTATCTACCACCAATTCTAACTGTCTCAGTGCGAAACAGATGTCATTTTTTGCTTTGTAACAAGAGAGCAACTCTCTTACACAAAGTGACAGAATTTCCAATGGACTTATCATTCTAATTGAAAGTTTAGTGATATAGAATCTCTACTGGTAACCTACTAAAGAGGCTCCTAAGGGTTTGGGTTTTTTTTGCTTTCTAGGGTTCCAAACACACCGATCATTTGGTTATAAACGAAAGAACAGAAAATTAAGAATTAAATTGATTCTTATTTTGGATTGAATTTTCCTCAGAGTATTTTTCACGATTTGGGAGCTGATGCTGATTATCTCAAACTTTTTGATCTTTTTAAACATAAATATTTGTGGACATACCCTGTGTTCTGTCATTCTAAATATCACCCTATTTATAATTAAGGTGCAGCATAAATCATGGACAAAAACAACAAAAGCAAATGATTTATCCTAGAAATGACAAATATCAAAGACAAATAGAAATTCCATGTTACAGTTGGCACACAATTCATGCTTAAGAATGTATACCATTATGATATAAATAATCTGAGAAAAGCGATATATGTAAAATCTATATTATTGATGTTTTCTAAGTGGTCATATTTTATCTTAAGTTGCTGAAATAATTTATTCATTTGAGCCTGAAGTGCAGTAATAACTTCAGACGTAAGAAGCATGAATATAGCCACAACAAGGATAGTCCTAATAGACATATGTTGCAATCCTAAAGTAACAGGATCTTCTATCCATCTCCTCTCTAGCTCCACTTTTATTCACTATCAAATTGTACATAGATATTTCCTCCACAAGCTGGTGAGTACAGTGTTTATGTAAAGTAAATGACCATGCAGATTATTGACCACTGATGATATAAAAGGCTTTTGCTAGATTACCAGACTGTGGAATCTTTTAGGATTACAGTAATACTAACCAAGGTAGCCATGTAGCTGTGTCCCTGCTCTCTTTGGGCAGCTGTGTACACAATTGTATTCCAGAAAGATGAAAGTTATAGGCCAAGTATTGGGTTCAATAAAAAAGGAACTGAGTTACTTTATCTCATCAAGCTCTACACAACTCAGTTTTGAGTGTATTTTCTTTTGGAAGGCTTGTTTTGTAATAAATCAGAGACCATTAAGACATCTGTCAGCTAATTTTACCAAGCTTTAACTCTCACATTTTCTCTCACTAAACCCAAAAAATATATTTACACAGCGTCCCTTAGATATTTTAACTCAAAAAAATCTAAAATACTGCAATATTATACTTATACAGAAATGCATAATCATTTTGGAAAACAAAAATGAAGAATTACATGTTTCAATTCCTATAAGTGAACCATTAAAGGCATATACTATAGCTAAGTAGTGTTTATACCTAGTATAACACTAATTATATTGCTGCCTAGCCAATGTGTTGGCTTCTTCACTGTAATGAAATTCCAGTTGCAATGAAGCATGGCCTGGACTTTACTTTTCAGCCTCTAGCTTCTCCAGACAATTGAGTGTGAAGCCTTCTTCACACTCTTCAAATGGAAAATGGGTAACTCAAATTAGTTGACTCCCTATGGCCAGAGGGAACACTACTGCTGATGTTTTTTGTTCTACACTGTGTAGAACAAAGTGTAGAACACTGTGTAGATGACCTGCTGCCATCTCTAAATTGAAAACCAACTCTTCAAATTGAAGAGTTTTCTTTCATTTGTTTAGATGAATCTAATAATTTTCCTTCCTGACTTTCACTGAAAATCTCTCTATCCTTATGAAAGGTGTGAAACACAAGACAGCTTCATGCTCTTTTTTCCTAATACAGCAAACTTTCTAGATGGCAATTCTGCCCATTACCATGGCAGCATTTTTATCAAAACATCTAAACAGTGAGAGACAAATGGATTTTGTTTCAATTTTGCCTCAATAAGAATGAATCCTAAGACTTGGGATATTAAAATGCTAACAAATAGAACCTCCAAGGACAACACCATGGTTTTTCCTGGGCCATCCTTCTTGGTGTATTACAGCTCCCTATGGTGTGAAAAGTACCCTCCCATTCCAGCTGAGAACATACTCCTAGCAAAAGATAATTAAGGAAAGCAAACACTTATTTTTAAAATACTTGTCTTTCATAACTACATCAAAAGCTGAAAGACTTCTAAAAACTCAAGAAAAAAAAAGATTGTTTTCTTAAAGTTGAAGTATCATCAATTCTTCTCAATAACTCAGAACTCAAAAAAAACCCCAACAAACAGTTCAGGGAACTCTAACAAGTACCAACTTTCTCAAACTTCAGCAAATTATTTCAAACAGGTCTCTTAGTTTCCTCCACTTTGCTGAGTATTGGGATATTTGAATCATTTAGTTTCTTTAACTGAATTATTTTGTGCAACACAAGCCAGATTTTGCAAGATCAACAGCTCATCATGAAACCGAGCCAATGCAGCACCACAAAATAGCTAAAGCAAGAGAAGAAACAGATTTGTTTAATTTTACACACATATTCCTTAGAAATCAGTGATGAGGGTAAAGAAAATCCAGAACACGTATAAAGCTTTCCTAAAAAATGTTTGGATAAAATTAATTTCATATTTGTGAAGTTTTCCACAGACTGTCGAAGGTTTAGTAGTAACTGTTGCCAAAACCTTAATTTCCGTCAGTTTCACTGCCCTTGACTTATTCTTAAAAGAATTCTTTCAAAGAACAGATTTAGAAGATAGTCAACAGTCAGGCTCTTAAAGTAGCAGGAATCATTAACAAAGCATCTTTTAACAGTGCTTTCTGAGATGGTGGTTTTTTCTCGTTGGAAATACAATTAACATCCATGTTTACATTTATTAATGATTAATAGTGGGGGTATGTGTATGTATTGTGTACATAAGAGCAAATAATTTTTTCATGCAAAATGCTTTCTGCAAGACTTACAGGAAAAAAAAGTACAATCCAGTCAGTCTTCACATTGCGAAGTTTCACATGATTTCATAACTCTATACAGTCATACTTGCAGGGGTATATGGGCAAGAGAGGATTTGTCCATTTGACAGTTTCTAAGTATGTGAAAAAATGCCACAAGAGACACAAGAAAGATAACACACATGAGTTATATGTGTTCTTTTTTGCTCTTTTTAGCTGCTGGTACTGAGGATTGTAACACTTAGAATACCTAATTGTTTAATCTGAAAAAATAAATGTGATTTTACAGACGATTTGGGATCATTTGACTTTTCTCTTTCTGCTTTGAATATCCTAAATGCACAACTCTCTCACAGTTAGAGAGTCATTCTCACAGTTATGGAATGGAGATGTCATCTTGGCATGATTTCTCTCAACTTCTGGAGTCTGATTATTTTATGTGTGCATATAATAATTGTAGTACATGTCTTTTTTCTGTCCCTCAGCCTTTCCTAGAATACCACACAGCTAACACTAAATTAAAAGGAGCTTTCTTCAGTTTAAAGTGAAGTAAAACTGGAGAGAGATGCGGTCTGGAGTAATAAGGAAAACACGGAGATTGAAAAGTACTTAACATTACTTACTGCCATGTTTGCAAATGTCAAAGAGCATTCACAGATGGAGGGTTTTTTCTGTGTTTAAAGACTTTATTGTCCTCAAGAAAGACATGAAATATTTCCATGAAGATGTCAAGGGATAACAGGATGGTCATTAATACCAGTGTACTGAATGGGAAGGAAAAAAGACAGAGTCAGGAATGCTTGTAATGCTGCAATGCAAACATGACCTGCAGCACAGAGCCCAACAGCAACAAGGAATATTTCAGAAACAGGGGGCACAAGTTAACTCCTTTTCTGCCATCTTGGTCTTATCCCTCTAAGGTGCATTTTAGCACTTTCCAGCTGGGAGAAGCCAAAATTTCAACAGTTAACATACAATTTCAGATATCACAACTGCAGGGAGAGAAATAAATGCTAAATGGCTGGTCTGCTAGCCAGTGGTATGAGGGTGCATCTGCTTCCACCTCATTTGTAGAACTCTCTGAAATACCAAAGATTTTAAAGAAACAGCAAGATTTACCAACAGCTTTTTACACAGCATCAAAGTACCAAAGGCAGGCGTAATCAAGTAGAGTTTAGTTTTTACTGTTAAACATAGGGAATGTTTCAGAAACATGATCTCCAGGGAAGATGAGAAGCCCAAGAATCAACTCCAAAACATCTTCAAGGCCAACAGCTTCTGTATGGGAAACAGAAGGTCACAAAACTAAGTCTTTAGACTAAATAACAGCAGCTACTTCATTCAAGAGATCTGTTTGATAGATATACACTAAAAACAGAACAGCATTAGCCAAAGTCTAACAATGAGGCAAATGTCCTTTCTATCAAAAAGGACAAGAAGGGGCAGGTGAGCAGGTTTTAGAATCATAGGATTGTTTAGATTGGAAAAGACGTTTAAGATCATCAAGTCTAACTGTTGCTCTAGCACTGACAAGTCCAGTGAAAAACCATGTCACTAAGTCCTACATCTACAGGTCTTGTAAATACCTCCAGGGATGGTGACTCAACCACTTCCCTAGGCAGCCTGTTCCAAGGTTTGACAACGCTTTCCATGAAGAAATTTTTCCTAATATCCAATCTAAACTTCCACTGGTGCAACTTGAGGCCATTTCCTCTTGTACTACTGCTCGTTATCTGGGAAAAGAGAACAACCCCCTACCTGGCTACAGCCTCCTTACAGGTAATTATAGACAGCAATAAGGTCCTCCCTTAGCCTCCTTTTCTCCAGGTTGAACAACCCCAGCTCCCTCAGCCACTCCTCATAAGACTTGTTCTCCAGACCCTTCCCCAGCTTTGTTCCCCTTCTCTGGACACATTCCATTACCTCAATGTCCTTCTTGTAGTGAGGGGTCCAAAAGTGAACATAGGATTTCAGGTCCAGCCTCACCAGTGCCAAGCACAGAAGGACAATCAGTGCCCTGGTCCTGCTGGCCACACTATTACTGATATAAACCAGGATGCCATTGGCATTCTTGGCCACCTGGGCACACTGTCCACTCATGTTCAGCTAAATGTCAACCAGCACCTCCAGGTCCTTTTCCACCAGGAAGCTTTCTAGCCGCTCTGCCTCAAGCCTGTAGTGTCACAGCAACCCCTATATGGGGCCTTGGCCCATTGATTCAGCCTGTCCAGATCCCTCTGCAGAGTTTTCCTGCCTTCCAGCAGACCACCACTCCCATATATGTGCCATGTGATGGTACTCAACATGATTTTTTCCATTTTGCTTGCACTGTGCATTGTGTTTTCATCTTCTCTTTAACACCATAAACAGTGAGATTTGATTATTTCAGGCTCTAATGCTAGAACTTCACTTTTAAGGCATTGGCAATAAGTTGCTTTAGTGTCTACTACCTGTTATTATCAGACAGGTATTTCTTGCTTAGGCCTTTATACGGGTTACAATTCTACTTTCATTAGCGTGGTTTCTCAATGTCTGTCAGCCATACACTGGGAGACATGAGTGGCATCTGCCACATGGGGTTTTTGTTTTCTTTTACTCTCCCCAAGGTAGATACTGTTCATGAAGTAAAATTGTTTTCTCTGGCAGATTTTACTTCATCATACGTACATGCTGCAAAGCATTTGTGTTACATAGAGCAAGGTCAAAGAGATGGCTTCTGTCTCCTGTGGGAGTTCATTTCACTGTCGGGCACCAGATTTTAAAGTCACTTGTCTCCTACAAAGACTCTCATCCTTGGGGGAAAAAGTTGTATTTCAATTGAGGGTCCGCCAACATGAGGACATACACATTTAAAAAGACCTAACAGCTTTTAATTTACTGACTTAATTCATCCTTGTTCTTTAATTCATCACCAACCATTTATGTTTTTTCTTTTTATCTCTTTTTTTTTTTTTCACAATAAGATATTCTATTTCTCCTCATTTTTTTGATCAATGTATCTGAACAACTGGATACACAGTGACGTGTTGAAATTTTACAACTATTCACTGCTGGTCTGCCAGTTCACAGTACTTTTTTCTTGTTTTACAACTTGCCATTCATTTTGGTTTCCTCTCTACTCTTTTCCAGGAGAAAAATACATTTCCTAAATTGAAAAGGCTGAAAGGACTAGGGAAAGAAAGAATTTCAAGGTTCTAGAAAGATAAAGCTGAACATAGGATGAAAAAAATAGCTGAGTAAATACAATCATATTTGTCATGTTTTTTGCACTGCTTTTTCTCATGAGCATTAGATTACTTCTCCCAATTTATTTAAAGTAGAAGATTCACTTTTAGCATGATTTATTGCAATCAGTAAAGATTGATATCGTATGCTATTAAGTCAATTGCACAGTTACATTAAACAATTAATAAACCACTGAAATCTCAAGTGTAACAACAAATCAAATATTGCTGTTGGAGCCAAAGTACCGCAACCATGAGAAATACTGGGATAGAAGGACATTAGAGTCACATTTCAGCTAACGAAATATGAGCAAATCCCTAACAAAAAAAAAAAAAAAAAGAAAGAACAAGTGTGAATGAGGAAATATAAGTTAATTTAAGGAATTTTTAGTTCACAGCAAAGTAGCAAAATATAAGTAGAATGTGTACACCTCAATGTTTCCTCATTGTCCTAAGTTTACCAAAAGTAAAATTACAGCAACCTGAATGTACACACTGGGTTAGGGAACATTAATCTAAGTGAAGACATGCTCCTGTCTCACCTCTGCTTCCTTCCTTCCTTATCTTGTAGCGGGTTTAGTAAGCAAGCTAAACACTGTGCTGTCTTCAGCGTGAGCCCTGTTTAGAAAGAGCCTCCACAATCAAATCACGTCAGTCACAGCTAATATATTATACACGAATCTCCTATGACAGAAAAATCAGATTTGCTTGGCATAGGCAAGGAACATGGTGAGTCTGTATAATATACCTTAAAATTCACCTCATATTTAATCAAGACCAATAGGTCAAAAGAGGTGATTCTACCTGTCTTCTACTCCACTCTTGTGAGATCCCACCTGGTGTACAGCATCCAATTCTTGGATCCTCAGCACAGGAAAACATGGACCTGTTTGACCGAGTCCAGAGGAGGGCCATGAAGATGCTCACACAGCTAGAACACCTCTCCTATGAAAACAGGCTGAGGGAGCTGGAGTTGTTTGGCCTGGAGAAGAGAAGGGTCTGGTGAGACCTTATAGCAGCCTTCCAGTATCTAAAGGCTGCAAGAGGGCTAGAGAAGGACTTTTTACAAGCACATGGAAGTGATAGGACAAGGGTCGATGGCTTTAAACTGAAAGAGGATAGGTTTGGATTAGATATTGGGAAGAAATTTTTCTCTGTGAGGGTGATGAGGCACTGGAACAGGTTGCCCAGAGAAGTTGTGGATGTCCTATCCCTGGAAAAGTTCTAGGCCAAGTTGAATGAAGCTCTGAGTAACCTGGTCTAGTGGAAGGTGCCCCTGACCAGGGCAGGGGATTGGAACTGGATCATCTTTGGGGTTCCTTCCAGTCCAAATCATTCTATGATTCTATGAATCACTCCAACATTGTAACACATCTCTAATTAAAAGATTAGGAGTGAATTTCCTAGACACACGCTTTTCTTACTTGAAGAAGAGGTTCTTATGTCTATACTAGGGAAAGGAATTATGCATTTCCTTTTTCTATATCTCTGAAAACATGATTTCAAACAGTGAAATAGAAATATATCATAGCCACATACAAAATTATCTAGAGAGTCTTCTTTTCTTCCAAATATTCCAGTAATTTATGGATTTACACTAATCTTGCCCCTTTAGACTTTGAGATATGCAATTTTGCGTAAATACCAATATTTTAATACCATTGTCTATTAACAGTTTTGATACTGGTTACTTTAATGGAAGATCTAGGAAAAATGAAGTAACAAAAAATGTCTTTTTTTTCTAGGACTTTATACTAGAGACATGTTATTCATATATGTTTATATAAAACGGTAGTCATAGTATTGCTATTGCTGAAGTCAGACCAAGAACAGACAGCTACGCTCATTTCACTTATATGTAAGAAGTGCTACTCCTGTCAAAATCTCAAGTCTGCTCAGGAGAGAAATGTAGTTGGGCAGAGGCCTTTTCTGGCTGATTTTCTAGATATGTAAGAGAGAAGGAAGACAAGAATAAGAAACACGCAAGAAAAAAGACGGAAAAAAATCCCCAAACCACAATAGATATCTTTGTGTTCTGTTTTCAGAGATGCCCAGATAGCGAACATGGAAACATGGCTCAAGTGTTGCTTCCATAACAAGATGAGACACCACCTCTTAAGCATAGTTAGTGGTTCAGTGTATTGTTGACGTGCTATTAGCTCAGCATCAGGCAGTTGGGATGCTCTCAGGCACACCTCCATACTGTATCAGTAGGTTGCCTACAAGCATTTCTGCAATCATTGTAACTGCTGCCTAGGAGTTGTCTGTATAAACTGGAGGCAAGTAGAGTTGGAAATATGCCATGCTTCTGGCTTCTTTAAGACTCCACTGTAAGACCGATATTAACAAAGCCAAAGACTGGTAACACGATCCTGAAAAGAACTCCAAACCCCTCTAGTGAAAGTACGCTGTTGTACACTGATTGCCAGAGATTTGGTTTAAATTATAAGGGATTTTTAACAGTAAAAATCTATGGACAAAATAACCTGAAGTGAAAGGAAAATCTTCCTTAGAGACAATTTGATCTGAAGCCAGGAGAAAGTAAAAGTGTGTAAATACCACTAAGAGTGGCAGATATTTTGAGACACAATAAACACTTTTTTATGCCATCTTTCAAAGCAATAAGCAATAATAATGTTTAACTGTCATAAATAAACACTATACCTGTCTTATAGTATTCATATGGCGCAAATCTGTCTATAACTGTGTGAGGAAAGAGAGCTACATCCTCAGCAGATCTGTGCACCTTCAGAATCATGCAGGGCCTATAACCTGGCAGGCAAGACATGTCTTGTCTTTCCCCAGCTGTGCACCTGCCTGTGGGTTAGCACAAGACAAAGGGATAGGATTTTCTCTCCTGTGATTTCAAGGCATGTAATTAACCTGCTTCTATTTACTGGATACACAAGTGCTCCCGTGAGAGTGAACTGTGCTTCTTTGAGTAGTGTAACAAACAAACAAAATAGACTAGCTGTTTAATTAAGTAATTGCCTTAACGATGCCCTCCCAGGCACAAACATTGGTGGTTTGGGAGAGAGCTTGAATAGTGTTGACTTTTGGTCATGTTACAAAGGCCATTTATTTACTCAGATTTCTTCTCAGAGAAGAGCTGAATTGACAGCTGTTTCCTCTGATTATGGAGGAGACTTTTTGGCATTCTGGATAATTTGGTTATATTTTACCACTCTGTAGCTTTTCTTTTCTTAGTTGATTTAAAAAATAATATCTTTTGAGATTTATTCCAACTCAAAACAAATAAAACAACTTTAAGACAAATGTACATTTTTTTCCAAGTTTAAGAATTTAGTCTTTAAATGAAATTACAAAGAAAAAAGTACATATTAATTCGATGAGTTGCCCAATTTCAGATCAGTATGGTATCTGGAGGGCAATATTTACAGGGAATTCACTGAACCAACATAAATCCATGGCCAGCAGTATTCAAAAGGAGAACTGAAATACTTCCAAGGAAAAAAAAAGAAAACTTGCTATTTAATTATTGATTTTTTTTTTCATGCTACCTTTCTTTCCAAGATTTGGTCATCCTTGACAATTTTTTAAACAGCTATTATCAAAAAGTAGCAGTCCTCAGCAATCACCCATCCATTACACTGCTCCAGCAGAAAAGTATTCTTTACACTAGCAAAATAAACACCATGCTCCTACATCATCCCTCCTTCAAGTTTGAAGATTGAAACTGGTTTTTTATGGCATAAAACTAAAAACTGGCAGATAGGAAATGAGTGAAGGGGGAGCTTAACAAAAGAGCCACCAGACTGGGCCCCCACAGGATCTGCTTCTCCATGTGCTGGTTACTGCCTATGTCCTGAAATCAGCTCCTGACACGTTGTCTATACCTGGAAGAAAGGAGGTACAACATCTCATCGTGCAAAGCTTATTAACCCACTCACACTGCTAATGTCTTTCTAGTACACCTTTGAGTGCACTTGCTTTCTGTTGCTACAATAAATGGCTCCTAATCAACAAGTAATTAATGATCATATACACTGATGGTTCACCAGCTCATGGAAAAAAATGCTACTCTATTTATATAAGAGCAATGAGACGAACAATAATCTTATCCCCAAAGTTGCCTCTCCTCTTATTTGGCTGGAATACATCACACTCTTCCTCTGTCACGCTTCAAAGCTGTTGATCTTAGAGAAACTGTTTGCATGCTAAAAGTGGGCATCTGCTGCCTGTCTGTGGGAAATGGGCTATATGTCAGCAAGGCCAGGACCTACAGCACCATCAGCTCCTTGTCACACCTTAATAATTTAATTTCTAAGTACTGGAATGCAGTACAGAGGTGTTACTCTGTCATCAGTTTTAAACCCTTAGGGGTTAATCCCTTAGGGTCTGTGTTCGCTTCTAATCACTACAGTTGTGTTTTCCAATGTGTAGCTAATTGTCTCCCATCTGACAGAGTGTTGTATATGATTTAGGGCTGTGTGATGGATCTGCCATCCTGGTAGATGGCTTAGCTAATGGTTCATCCAACTAGCTGGAGACAGATGCAACTAGCAGTGCAGAGCCAGGAAAATGTTTTGGGTTTTTTTTAGTAGCATGGTAATTTATTAATGGCACTGCTCACTTTTGGGACTTGTATAACTCATCGTAGAATTTTATTTTTCACACGTGTATATGAAGGGAAATATATAGTGCCCTTAAACCCAGACTGAGCATAACTCAGAGTAAGGTGTCCCAAAATTTGATCTCATCAACATTTTTGTCAGATAATGCGTTACAAATAAAAAATGCAAACTAGCTGCTTGTGATTGTTTGCAGACAGTTTAAAACAAATAAAAAAACTTGAATAAAAACTTCCTGCAACTTTTGTGCACACTCACATAATAGAGATCTGTATTAGAGGAAGAATCATTGGCATAAGGATTGAAGTTATGGTCTCTTCTGCTTATCCTTGATGGCTGTCCAGCAAGGAATAAGTTAGGAATTTGTACTGCACTTTTGCTAAAAATCTATGGATGAAGTCCAGTGGCTCTCCTGATATTCTCTCTTTTACTAAAACATGTTGTAATGGCCAAGGTTATGCATAAGCTGCTAATGAGTTCATATAACAGTTGCTCTGTTACTGTCAGATGTTACAGGAAGCACAGTTCATTCTGTCCTCTTTGTAATGCATTTTGTGATAGTTTAACAGTGAAGGCACTATGTCTGACCAAATTTCATGCAGGCATGGGAGAGTTATAAAAAATATAAACATCCTTTGTAGTAGAAAAACACAATACAGTGTCCTTTGGGCACAGTATCTGTTCTTTCTTTCAAGGAGACCTCCTGTCTAAATAATAGGTATTTCATCATCCCTGTTTTTCTTAATTTGTTTATATTTATCTTTATTTTAGTATGTGTTGACTGTTCTACTGCAGCAGGAACTCTTAAATGAAAATATTGAATCCAAATATCATATGAAAGTCTTCACATGAGATGACACCTTTTTTTGTATTGCTCAGGGAGGTGCTAAAAGAAGCGGATGATTTTTATTGCTTATAATGGGCATTACTCCAGAGGATCAGAGGAGATAAAGGGTTTTGTTTTATTTTATTTTACATTTTTTCCAAAGAGGAGATTGCTAACTACTTTAACAAACCTACTGCCTTGTTCAACAACTTGGCACAAACTTCAAGGGGCTATTCCAGCTGCATCTGACTGATCCTTGCCACAAATAGAGATTAAATAGACTTTCTGGTATTATGCGTGTCTGTCTTCTTTCATTCCTACTGGACTTTACACAAACTGTCCTTCACACTGGTTAGTTTTCAAGCATGAAAATACAAGGTGTGGATTAATCTATGGGGGAAGTGCATTTTATTGGACCTAAGTGTTTTTACTATACAAATAGAACAAAAAGATTTAGCAAGAAAAATAAACAAGCATTTGCTTAAATTATCTTAATGTGAGAATTCGGTGTATCCAAGAGAAACTTTGTTTACTTTCTTTTCCAAACAGATTCCTTTGAAGTCAGCAAAACTAGAGGTATTTAATTTGTGTCCGATAGTCCCAGGATCATATGACCAGTTGCAGTAATCTTTTTTTACATATTTTCTTCTAAGACAAGCTAATGAGTCCCATTCATTGCTCTCACTTATGTTTTATGATGACATTTCAGAAGTTGTGTTGTACCGAGCTACATGCTTGGGCTCACAACTATGCAGAGGTAGTGCATATTGGCACCATCACTATGCCTGACAGGGAAAGGCACATTTGCATAGCATATATAAATTTATTTACAGTCAACAAAACAATACAATGAGAGGTGTCCACCCAGTTGAATAAGACACTCGAAAAATACCTTTACAGGCAGAAGTTCATTTGCATAGGATATAAGGTGAAGAATTGTGTTATTGTCTTAATTAAATCCATTTGCAGGACTGGACAGGATGTCCTGAAGACAAATTCAGAAGTTTAGCTTAATTCTGATAGCCTCCAGGGGCAGCACTGAAATCCAGATATAGGAGAAGGGTGCTGAGGGTGTCAGGATATTTCAGACACAAGAATTCTCCTCTGGTTTTAGTTCAATAATTGTTTAGCTGCCCATGCCTTCCATATCACCCCCTCTTCTCACAATAGTTCCGGCTTTCCCTTACTGGCCCATGTGTACTTTCTTCAATGTACTCTTGCCTTCTCAGTATAAGATTCCCATTGAGTCTACCAAGATCTAGCAAACGCATATTTTTGTATCTCCTAGGATTAGTTTAAATGTTTTGGCAGCATTATGAATGGTATGATGCCAAAATGTCCTTTTCTTGCATTCATTTTAATTACCTTGACTCGTCGCTTAAAGTGAGTGAGAAGAGATATGGGGATTTAATTTGCAATAATGAGCAATGAGAAAAGAAAGTGTCAAGCACTAGACAAGATTTTTGTTAGTACTGTTTATCACTAGATTTGGGAGTTCAACCTAAACCTAGTTTTAACAAAGGGGAGTTCATCAAGTTCACGGGCTTAAGATCAGACTCTAAAACACTATCTTATTTTGCAGTCTCCCAGCTTATCGAACTGAAACAGTTCAAAAAACAAGTTAATGGTGACTGAACATGAGGCATTGGTTGAGAGACACATGAACCTAAGACTTAAGAAATCTAAAAAAGTCTAAATGTTTTGTGTTAGCAAAATTTTCATGTTTACCCTTAGAGCATGGTCAACATTCTTAAATGTTGGGATTTATTATGTGACAAAGTGTTATGCAGGTCCAATAATTTTTGAGGTGACATAGATACCAGTAAAACATCTAACATGTTCTTTTTGTTAGCTTATTGCCACTTAAAATTACTGTAGACCACTTACCACAAAATCTGAAGGTAGTTAATGTGCTAGTACTGTACTATTTACTATAGAAGGGGAGATAATTAGCTATAATTAATTCACTACATCCAAGGTTACTTCACAACATCAAAATCCTACTATTAAAGATAGCACTAGAAATTTCCTTTCCATCAAGTTACCAAATATGATTTATCCAATGGACATGTTCCTGGCACACTAATTTGTCTCAGATGTTTTCTCTGACTCTGGGGTAAGAACCAGTTTCTGGAGGGTGTCTTACATTCTTCAAGAAAACAGCCTGGACAATTAATTTGTGTCTTAGGAGTTTTGAGACTGGCTTTGATACCCAGCTAGTGTGAGGAAACCCCAGTGTTTACAGTCCGAGAATTAAAAGTTTCTGAACCACTGCTTTATGACTCCTCACATCAGAGTCATTGGCAGTTAAAGGAAATAATTGCATCTAGCTTAACTGGAAAAGATGATCATTCTTGTTTTGATACTACTAGTTTTCATTGTTGTTGTGTAGCTGCTATTTATAACACAAAATTTTTGTGTTTCTGCTCCAGTTAAGCATACTTCCTCACAAAACCACAATGCTTTGCTTCGGAGTCAAGTATTGAGATTAAAAATTGAAGCCAATGGAAATTTCTAAGATAAAATTAATTTATTTTTGAATAACAGAAGAAAAAAAAAGAAATTACAACAGAAACCAGTGAAGTAAGATTCAGTGATTAAACTGAATCCTTCACTGCAGATATATTCTGCAATTTAATAAAACATTTCAGGTTGAGTTAATTTCTCTTTCTTGAAAATAATATAATAACAAAATAATTTTGGCATGAATTTTGGCCCATTTCTGCCAGGAATCTTTTCCTGAATCATCACTATTTAAGTTCTCAAAACCAGAAGCCCATTATCCCAGATGATCACAGTTTAAGGGAGAAAGTCAATCTTTGCAAGTGGGCTCTAGATAACTTAAAGTTATAAAAATGGTCCAGTTGTGCCTGTTCGTAATTGGATAGACAATATGAATCAGATTATGTGAGTGTTTTTACTCTGTTTTACTCAACAGTAAAAGGTAGGCAGATGTCAGAAAGGAATATTACAGCTTGGTGTAAGATGCCAGACTGCAATTTGTGACAATAAGAAACATAAATCAAGGGGGACTGAATCCAAGAAGACACTGACATTGTGACACTTCATCACTGCAAGTAAATATCTTCACCAAAAGACTGAGTATATTGCCCTTTGCCAAACTCCTAAAATGTCTGGGGTTTAGGGCAAAGTTGCTTAAAACAGAGATGCTCTATTCTAAAAGCACACGGAGGCAGTCTGGATTAACAGTCTTTGGGTCAGATTTAAAACACTTTGATGAAACCATGTGTAGAGTCTTGGACTGTGCTGTCCCTATGCCTTGGATAATGCAAAACTTCAGTCTTTAAGCCTCTTAAACTTACACTTCTCTTGAGTTGTCTATTGACTTTAAGAAGAAAAAAGTATGAGAAATAGAATCTTTTAGGCAATAATAAAAATAATAATAAATACTGTTCAAGCAAATATTTTGGATTCAGTTATTTCTTGAAAACTTGTCCCTGATCATTAAATTTTTTATTTTAAGCCATGTAGATACTGAGCATATTGTTAGATTTTTATGCACTGGGACAATTCCAAATAAGCTTATTTCTGCTACTAAATCTAAAGAAAAATGCATTGACACAAAACTAAAAATTATTGACACTTACAGAAAAAAATGTGAGTAGCTTTTTTAAGTAATGATCAGTTTATTACATGTAAAAGGAATAAGATGCCATTGCAGCAATTTTCTATGTTTTACTCTCCAATAGAGTAATTTGTGATGGGGATGTTTCAGACATTCACTACAGATTGTATTACTGTGTTCACCAGTTACTCTGGAGAAGTGAGCTCTTTGCATCTTCTCCAAAGTCACCCACCACTAACCTTAAACACTTTAAAATTTTCTAGAGATTAGCCCTGCTTAAAAAGATGGGGACATTTAAGATGTGACAAGCATAGGGGAAATACAGGAAACATGAGTGATCTGAGATTTCCAGCTCCTACTAGATAGCAAGTGACAAAAAGCACAATTTGGAGAAAACTACAGGTAGATTGTCTATAATTGTGCCTTTTTTGTTAAAATGCAAGACTTTCCTTCCTTCAAGGATATCTCTTTTAGCCATGTTCTTGATGCTTAACATCTAAAATAATTTCCTTGAGAACCAAAATTTTTCTATGCATTTACAAAGCAGCTGCTAAAAGTTATGTTAATTCCTTGTATTGCTTTTACAATCCAACTTCAGAAGACTGATATTACAGCAGTACATTATAATCAACTACTCGTTTTTATCATCATGAAGTTATGTAGTGATACAAGCTAAAAAACCCATAAAATATTTCTACTTGCATTCCTATAGAGTCTAATTCTAACACCCATCCATCTGCCAAGTAAGCATTCATCTGCAGCTTAAAAGAGAGGCCTTCCTAGTCCTTTTTTTGGTGTTTTCTTTTTTTTTTTTTTAAATTTTATTTTATTTTACTGCATTTTGCTAGCTAACAATATCTGATTCTTCTTCAGACTTCACATTTTCCAGAAAACTTGGGGATAACAGCTACAATTCCTAAAACAGTAAATGAGTCCTAGCACTCTCTTTGTGTTTTATATCTCAAAGATGAGAGAAGTGAATCGTGTTACAACACTGTAGAATCACCTCCTGAGGTGTTACCTACTCAAATCTAATAAATTATACAATTCTGTTGCTAACAGAATTTTTCTACTTTCTTCTTCTCAAAGTCTTCTCCAAAACATACAAGGTATACTGTCCAAAGTAACACTTGGATGGTCCTTTAACTTCCAAGAATCCTGTCTCAGACACTTTGACATTTTCTTGTTTTTCAATGCAGACACAGAGATACTTGAGAACACTGTACTTACTGCTAGATGACAGTCCCTTTCATGAATTTAAAATCGGTATTTGAAAAGACTGGGTGATTTACTGGATACATTTTAGAAGTTTCTTTGGAGAGACAGATCTTGATAAATGCCACTTCCTTTTTCTTGTGTGCTTTTCTTTGTGGGTGGGTTCGTTTGTTTGTTTTTATATTGCTTTACACATAACAACATTTTGTTCTTTTCTTCCCAATCATAACTAATAGTTGAAGGCAGGAAATAATAGAAAAGAAATGACTATTCATTTCTATATAAACAGTAGATATGTTAATTAGCATTTCCCCCTGAGGGAAAGCCATGTTTTCACAACCAGCACAAACATCATTCTGTGGCCAGCTCACAACTCCAGAGTTCAGTAGATCCAGCTTTCATGGGATAATACAGAAGGTATTTCAGAAAAGCTTAACCTGTACCTTTAAAAAATCCTTTACTTTTTTATGTTTTGCTGATTATGTATGTTTACTATCACATAGCACAAACTGAAAAAGGAATAAATGTCTCTGAGAATAGCTTATTCACTGAATGGGAAATTGCTGAACTTTCTGTACTTTGTATAAGTCAATCAAAAAGTCTTTCTCTTGCAAAAAGTGTATTGCTCATACTCTTTTATTGCTGTCTCACTGATATCAAACAGAATGGAGTTACACAAAGTGATGTTATGTAGTGAATGACAATGATTAATTAGGTGACTACGTATGAGAAACAGGAAATTATATAGCTTCAAAAATATCTGAGATTTTGTTCCCTCTCTGGAACACTTTCTGAACTTCACTTTCTTTGGTTCTTACCCAGTGATCAGTTGAATATTATCTCAATATTTTGCATTCTGTTTGAAAATATTTTTTCATCTTCTATGCACTAATTTTACCCCAAAATTTCCTAAGATTCAGACACTGATTTTCAGATGATAAACATAAATATTAGTATTCATTAAGCTAAACAGAGGTCATTATTATTATGCAATTAGTCACAGAGTACAAGCAATAAACCGGAAATAAAGTCTGCATTTCATTTGAAGTTGTGGGCAGCTTCCTATGGGCAATTTTTGGGAGCAATTTTACTTATCTGTGATTAGCTTGCGCTTCTGTGACTCTCTGCAGTTCATAGAGTTGTACATACACACAAAACTACCCATACACAGTAGGGACCTGCTTGTCTTTTTTTTTTTCTCACTCCTTCTGCTATTTCTCACCTGAAGAAGCATCTTAGGAATAGGACTTTCTTTTCATCCTAGTGGTTTATGGATATCCAATATAGCTTTAATGTCTTCTTTGGACTTCAGCAAAAAACAATAGTTAAAACCAACACCACCACCCCCTCCAAACACTTATTAGTGAGACATTTGTTTTATTGGGCAAGCAGTTGACATTCTGCACTTGCATGAGAGCTTGCTCGCTGCAGCTGATTGGGTGAGCAAGAAAAAGAGAAGAAAACTTATTGTTTTTAAAATATGGGATGAATTACAGATCAAAAAAATATTTAGTAATATTAATCCTTTAGACTGAGGCATGCCAGAAATAGTTCTTTCAAGCTGTAATTAGGAAGGAGGAGAAATGCAGAAGCAGTGAGGTAGGAGGAAAGAAGTTACTCATGAGCAATAGAAAGACTGTAAAGAAGACAGGGACATTTAAAAGATAGCAGACTTACTGGGATGCAATAACGGCTGGCCAGAATAGCCATCAGCGAAACTGTTCCCATATCACATAATTGTCCAGCCCTTTCCCAGCACAAGGCAAAGATGGGATGAGTAGTTTCCAGGAAAAAAAAAATAAAAAATACTTTCTGAATTACAAATCCTAATTCATCTTCCCGGGAGGTGCAACAGAAGCAAGATTATGCAGTGGTCCATTGAGCAAGACTTGTGTTTCTAGCTGTGGTTAATAGAATCACAGAATCGTAGAATTGACCAGGTTGGAAAAGACCTCCGAGATCATCAAGTCCAATCCTTGATCCAACACCGCCATGGTTACTAGACCATGGCACTAAGTCCCACATCCAGTCTCATCTTGAAAACCCGCAGGCATAGTGAATCCATCACTTCCCTGGGCAGCCCATTCCAATGTGTGATTACTCTCTCTGTAAAAAATTTCTTCCTAATATCCAACCTAAACCTCCCCTGGCAGAGTTTAAGACTGTGCCCTCTTGTACTACTGCTGGTTGCCCGGGAGAAGAGACCAACGCCCACCTGGCTATCACAAAGAACTCTGTGATAGATAGACAGCTACCCAATAATATAGTTTTAGGAAAAATTTCTTCCTGTAGACATTTGGCTAAAGTTTAATGTCTGTTTTCAAGCAGAAGTTTTCTTTCCTAGTGGGTAGGCTTGCTTATTTTCCCATTCTTCTGCATTTAAGTCAGGAAGTCTTTCATCTATACTTCTCTTTTGAATTCTCCCAAGTTTTTTAGCTTAATGGTACCTTGTAGTGACAAGCTTTAGTGGTTGACAATTTGACTTGTAGAAATATAATTGTTTTTACTGGTTTGGGGTTTTCTCTTATTTACTTTCAAAGTATGCCCTCTTTTTCCATGGAAATGGGAGCTCTCTTGGCTCTATCTGCCTTCATTTAGCCATTCATTTTTCTGAATTTCTCCAACTGAGCCTCTCCTATTTCTCTCCTTTCTAAATAAAGTATCAGGCAGTTTCAATTATTCTTCATATGGAATTTTTTTCTGCACCTCTTATACCTTTTATCAGGCACTTGTATAATAGAGAATTAGACTATTGGAAATGTAAACTAGGACCAAAATTTTGTGCCCGGGTTCTTGCTTTTAAAATAAGGCAAAAATAATCCAAATTTGCTCAAATATTTACTTACAAATCTGTGTGTAGACTTTGTTGTTTGCTTATGCTTTTATTTCCTACTTTGCCTTTTTTTTCCTTCTGAATCCAACAGCATCTGCTGCCTCTATTTCCATGCACAGTCCACCTTTGGGCAAAAGATACCAGGACAAAACCAAATCTCGGGGTATTTCTCTTCCCTTTTCTAGTTTATTATTGCCATAGTATCATCAGTGTTTGATAGGTGACATTGCTGGTTTGTTTTTCTCTGTCTCAAATATCACCTGGGAGGTCTGTACAGTCATTGCTACTTCTCCTTTCCTACCCCTGCTAGCTCTGTGCTCAGCAGGGATGTAGTCAGTAGATAACTGCTGGAGCATGGCATTTCCAAATGGGATGTGTATGATCTGCTATCTCTGTAAGATTTCCATTCCTATCCTATTCGATTTTCTTTCATCCTGCTCATGACCACTTTAAAACAAATGCTGTTATGATCAGGGTTTAATATGTCTGTTTATTTTACCAAGATCATACCAGATCAATAAAAGAAGTTAAGTCACAGAAGTTAGCCATAATCTCAATACCCAATCCAACACCGAGTCTGAGTTTTTCTAAAAGCCTAAGCAGATTTTTCTTTGACCTGGTTGGCTCATGGACCCAGCCAGCAATGCTAACTAAATACCACCCAGAAAATCTCAGCACAGCAAGTTTTATAAGAAGTGCAGCACTAGCAATTTTCTTCAACACAAGTGACAGGGACAGCATTCTTGCAGCAAAGTAAAAGTGGACATGTTTCACAGCAAAGCCAAGATTTTATTTTTTCCCTAATGTCTGCCAAATCATTCAAAACAAAAGGAGGCAGCTGGCAAGACTTCAAAAGGAGGCTTGTGGATGAAGTAACTCAAGCTGCACTACTTTACCTGGCTAAGCTCTTGGAGACCAACAAAGATAAAAAGTATAGCTTTTGGGTCAGCCAGGAACCTCTTTGCAAAACTACAGATGGAAAGTTGCCTGGCCATTGTAATGTAACAACATATTCAAAGATGATAAAACAGTGCATTGCCCTTTAATTTTGGATATGCATTTCTTTAAGGGATAAATCAAATGTGTGCTTTAGATATAAGAATATCTTAAAGGCAAAGCAGAATACAACTCTACATGGATATTTCCTTGGTATAATGACTTGTTATCATTTTCTTGTGCATTTTCTTCAAACTACAATTTTTCTTTAATATTGAAACTTCTAGCATAGAAAAGCAAGCATCTACATAATAGATAGCATAACTGGCCAGTTTCTTTTCCTCAGTGCAAAATTTGTATATTTGATTGTATTCTATCTAAGTTGAATCAAAAAGGCATCTAGGAGTATTTTGAGCAAAGCTTAGTAACTAATGGCCTAAATATGCTCCAAGGGAGGTAAAATGTAAAATACCAACTGGATCTGGTGGCATTTAATCATATCCTATAGCCATGAAAAAGGAAAAAACTCATTGACTAAAGAAAAAAAAAAAAGAGTGAACTCCAAATGCTTATGGTAATTTGTCAGCATGGCCTATTGTAGCCTCAGGACAAGCAGAGATTTAGAGAAAGGAGACTAGAGGGGATAGTATTCCAGTAATGGCAGAGGATAGGGCATGGAAGGAACAGGTTCAGCTAAAAGAACACAAAAACGCACAGTCCCTTATAAGGACCACATCACCGCTAAAGTCAAGGAAAAACTTACATTTTCTTGACCAGTAGAGAGAACTAGTAGAAGAAATCAAAGGAAAATGTTTTGAAGCAGCAAGCAACAGGCAAAGTAATAGTTACTGATAACTACTGGCTACCTTAGAGTAGATAAAGGAAAGCTCCAAGGCCATGGAAGTTACAGTAGCAATGTACAGATGCCTGTATGCACACACATGCTTAATACACACACACATACATACATGTACACATACATTGCTTTTTTCCTTATTATCACTTGGGGTCATTCTGATAATATTTCAGATATAATAATGAAAAGTCTCCTGTTATGAAATCTGGAAATTCAGCCATCTGTAGTTGATTTCTACTAGACGATATTTTTGTGGAAGAATGACAAGGTGAAGCTATAAGGGCAGTTAATCTTATTTATAAATTCTGCTGTGTCATATCTGTAATCTGCAAAATCCACCCAGAAGAGCATTACAATAAAGCAACATATCATTTTCCCATCATAAATTAGTGTAACCTCACCCAACACCAAACATATTTCAAAGTTTGCTTCATTCTTATAAAGTATTTTGGTTTTCATTATGTTATGACTAAATAGCCTAAACTCACTTGGAAAAAACAGATTCACTATTTCCACTAGCTTTTTTCTCTGACAAATATTCTATAATTACAGCTAAAAATTAGAATTAACTAAAGCTCATTTTAATCCCCTGAACCCATTTTATGGCAGATAGGTAGGGAAAGCAAGTTGAAGAGCAGTCTCTTAATCATTAGGCTGGGGATATGTTTTTTGGAATGGAATAAGCAGGGTTTGTAAAATCCTGTCCTAAAATTTTGTCCATACACAATGTGATCTGTCATATTCAGCAGATTGACTACAGTATATAAGTAAATTCTTTAGATTTAGTAATAAATTGTTACATTTTTGACTAGTTATTCTAAAAAAAAAAATAAAAGCATGCTGAAAAATGACAGAGCAGTGCTTTTTATTTGATAACCTTGCTTATAGGCTCTTTTAGCACCACATCAATCCAGCAATTCCATAGGATTATGTGCATGAGTGTGAGAAGATAGCCAGGCTGGTACTGAAAAATAAAGTCATAAGAAAGGCTTTACAAGATCAGTGGTAGGAAAGGCTGTCACAAGTAGAGAACTCTACGTGTCCTTTGACTAGTAGCAGAGGACAAAGTGTGTCAAGATATTTTGCATCTTTCCAACCAGGCCTGGAAGGGGACCAGCAGGTCTCTTTCATTCAGTCATTCCTCAGCTCCTCCTCATGTCCAGGTCTTTCAGGCTCCAGTGACATAATTGAAATCCAAGAAGAATCAACTGTTGCGGACACTGACTCAAGGGTATTTTACACTCCCTTAAATAGAGATTGAGTGCACGGACTCAGAATTGCTTGCAATGAAAATGGAAAACTCTCCATTTCTCAATACTTTTTTCAAGCACATTTTTTCCAGGGCTGGGAGAAGAGAGAGGGTTTCAAAAGCAATGTGGCCTTCTGCCAACACCAGACGTGTTTCAGAGTCACAGGATGACCTGTTATGATACTGGGAAGTATTTGATGAAGCTCACAGGACTGTACTACAGCAGGTGCTGTGGTTGGGAGGCAGGCGTGACAGACAAGAGGCTTTGCACATGTGAGCCAAATCAGAATTGGAGAGTTACTGTTGTTCATCATCAGTCTGCCAATGTTAAGGTGGAAAAAAAAAAAAAGTCATATGAGCTATTTTCACCCAACAGTGTGGGATGTCGTCTGAAGTGTTTTTGGAACAAGTCAAAATTCATATAAAACTGTCACAATTATCTGATTGACTCCTAGCCAAAAACATCCACAGAAAAAAATGACAGTATTTACATCTTAGAAGGAAAGACTTTCACAGACCAAGGGGAGATGCTTTGCACATACGGATGATACTTTATCATGCTTTAATCAGCATTATGGTATGTTTACTAAAAAAATCATATAAATATGTCTGAAAGGCTTTCAAATGATGTTTGTCCTTTTGACTAAGTAGGAAAGATTAGAAAGTCTAAGAGTGGCTTGGGTGCTTTCAAATGGGTCCCTCTATATCCACACTGAACTTCTTACAAAGCATTGCTGTGATCACACATTCACAATGGGGATGATGGTCCATATTGGATATATGGTGGTTCATATATTCCAAACACCTCTAGTCTTTTTCTCTATGCTCTCCCCAAAATTAAGAGGCTCATTGAAGTACAGCAGTGTTAGACTGATGTAGACGGAAAATCAAACACTTGGCCATGTAAGGACAGAAGCAGTGAAGATAATGTCATGAATAAATACTGTGCTAATGACTGTGTGTTAGTTGTACAGGTGAATAAGTGTTTTTCAGAAAGGTTTGGTTTGCTGAAGGACAGTGATCCCTCCAAAGTTCTGTAAGTCAGGAAGTATCTGTAGCTCAACTTCCCTCCCAGAGTATCAGAGGAAAGATAGAAGAAGACCATGTCTTTGTTTTACAGCCAGTGTTTGCTGAAGTATATTGGTCCCCAGTTCAGGGAAAATTTTCTGTCTTGTTTTTGAACAGCAATAATTTATGTTGCTGTTAGAAAAGTCTAATCTTCATGAAAGAGTTGCTACTCTGTACTTATAGTAACAACTCTACTAATAAGCCTGATACAGGCAAAACTTTTCAGTGAGAGAGTGACTATTGAAACTTTGATCTCCACTGGAGACTCCAAAAACAAACTCCTCAGGTTTCAAATTTACTGGCAGTTTGACACATCACTGCCATAAGCACTAGGACAAAGAGAAAAGATTTTTTTATATGCCTGAATAAAAAAGGATATTAATGATAAATAATGAGTTGTGACTGCTTGTGGAGCAGCTGTGGTTCTTTTAATGAATATTGTTTTCCAATGGTTGAAACAAAATGTCAGGACTGGTGGAGATTTGCAACTGGAAAAGCTATATAACCTCTTTATAAAATCAACTGTAAAAACATATTTGCTAAATGTTTCTGGCTTCTATAGTGCAGCTATACACCGAATTCCTTAGTAAAACATCCATCCTCATCTTGGTATAACCTCCCAGAAGTAATGTAGATGCCGTTCACTTGGTTTAGAGTTAGATTTGGTTTAGAGTTCTCTCTCCTGAAGCCTGAGATTGTCTATGTCTTTGTCTTTTCTATAAAGATAAAACCAACAATATCAGCCATGCTGATGTTTTCTAAGAGATTCATTAGAGGGTGGTAGGCTTGCACTTTACCAAGGGATTTTCCCAAGAGTGATAAGAAGGTATTAGGACAAAACAGATTTATGAAACAAATCTGTTTCGATACTCTAAAATTTCGTTCAGACGAAATCAAATCATATGAAGTTATCTCATTTTACGCGAGCTGTCACATTTCTGCAAAATTTCAGCAAGACCCACCTAAGATGCCTCAGAAATAGAAGAGCAAACAAGGTCACAGCGTGAATTTCGCAGCGCCGCGGGTGCCAGTCAGGGTGACACCGGGATCGCCGCTCAGGGCAGGGGCAGCCCGGGCTCAGCACGGCCCCGCACAGCCTTTCTGCCATCGGCGGGGTGGGTGCCCAGCGTCCCCCCAGCTCGGCTTCCCTGCTCCGGGGCGCGCATCTCCCTGGCATCTCACTGTTCCGCGCCCCCTCCCGCTGCCGCCGCCAGCCCCGCCGCGATCGGACCCCGCTCCCGCCGCCGTCTCGGCTCCAGGCTCCCGGCTCCACCTCCCGTCCGCCGCGAGGTGAGTCCGCCGGATCCTTCCCAAGCCTCCCCGGCGGCTCCGGGGAACGCCTGCGGGATGTGTCCCTCTGCCGCAGCGGCAGCGGCAGCCGCCCCGCCTGGGGACGGCGGCTGTTTGTGAACCGAGTGGGGTCTCGTCCAAAGGGAAGATTCTTAAGTAATTTCCCAGGTAAAACACACAACCTCCCCTCCAAATAATCAAACGATAAAACCCCCAGCTATGTTAGCTTGGCTTTATTAATTGTGCAACTGAAAATGAGCTCAAAATAACACATTATGGGGACTAGAGAGGGATTGAGAAGGAGAATAAGCACTGAGGAGCTTTTTTAAAAGTTGGAGAAATTCATCTTCATTGTGGAGGAAATTCAATGTTTCTGGTGGTTTGCTGTTTTCGTCTTTTTGGCTTGTTTTTGTTTTGGAGTGGTTTTGGGTTTTTTGTTTATTTGTTTATTTGTTCATTTCCCAGTAAATCACCAACAGATATTTCATGAAGTTAGCCACAGCTCAACATTGTTGGAAAATATTTTTGTTTCAGAATGGATAAAACATTAGGAGTGCAGTAAACGTTTTGAACTTAGAACTGCAACAGATACAGTAAATCACATGTTGTTTGTGTGTCGGAGCAGGAATCACTGGAGCTCCAGCAAGTTCAGTCCCCACAGCAAGTTCACCTTGGGACAGTTTCCCAAAGCAGCTTTGGCTTTTGCAATGCACTTTTTATGGTTCACTGTGTTTTTCCTATGGCACATAGATCTCGGTACTGGCTGATAGGTAAAGCTGGCCACATTTCAGGCCCCTGACTTGTCCCAAATGCAGAAGGTGAGTAAAAGTAAGGTGCTGGGTGGGTTCCTTGGAAGTTAATGGAAGCAGCAGATAAATCCAAGTGTGACTCTTTCCCTCCAGATCTAGTTCTGGAGCTGCTTTGCTCTCTGTGACGGTAATACTGGGAACCAGCATCCTAACACAGATGCTGCAGTTTATGTCTTCACTTAGGTGACATCTAGCTTGGCTGTCATCACTTCATGTCCTTGTCTTCTGCAGACAGTGGTTATTGGTGATGCACAAAGTATCTCCCAGTCTGACAGCTGTCAAAGAGAGGATACCTGTCAGCTGAAGGGAGCTGTAGATGTCTCATTTCTAGATAGCAAATAGAATTAAAACAAATTAAATCCTCCCATTCCGGTCTGTTTATTTTTTTGTTTTGTTTTTACCACCCATCTGAGTTCATAAACTCAGTTGCTGTAGCTATTACAGAAATATTAACTGGTTACTGGTGGAATGGGAGGTGGCCCACAGTCTGTATGGGAGGGATGTGGTATCCTTTAAGATGTGGTTTGCAAAATGGAAAAGTTTGTGTAAAGGGAGTTGCCTCTGTTCCGCTCTTTTTTGAACAGGTGCCCACATTACAAACACTACCACAGCCAGCAGTATTAACAGAGAGGTTAACAAGTTGGCTGATCCCAGCTATTCTTTCCAAATATCCTTGTACTCTGAAATGTAACAGTCCTGCTCAATGAGAGTAGCTGAGTAAGATGGTGGCCTGCCTTCACTGCCATGTTTTCTGTGTGTGAAAGAGTTTTACTAGTTGCTTCATTTAGAAGCCTTTATGTAGGTTAAAATGTTTCTTCTCCTTTAAACTCCCTTCATACCTTTTTGCATAACTAAGACATAGAGGGGCATCTCATCATCAAGTTTTAAATGACCTTTCCAAGTTTGTCTGTAAATTAAGATTGTATCACACCAAAGGGATGGGGAAAGAGGGAACAGTTCTGTGACAAAGCCAATTTAACACAACCATATCTGTGTAAAGCAGAGACTGGCAGGAGTAAGCGCCTCAGAGTCTAAGCTTGTTAGTTAATTAAGTTATTAGCAAACTTTTAAAGTAAGCTGTACTCTCAGGAAATGAAATGACTGTAAAAGAATAGCACAAAAGTGATCTTGCTTCTTTACACAGTATAAAGAAACTATAGGCTCCTTTCACTGATGTCCACACACAGTGAAACTGGATGTTTTCTCCCAGTTTGCTTTCAGCATGGGTCTTTTTCACCATTACATATAACCCAGAATTGTTCTCTTCATTTATTTGAGGATAATATTGTAATTTTTTTTTAATTAGCTACCATTTAAGTGCATATAAACATACCGGTTTAAGGGTGCAATTCAGTAGATCCCCGAGTGGTTTAGAAACTTGAAAAAAAGTCTTACCTAAAACTTTTCCAGATAGCTGATCACAAATATCATAGCATTTTCTGTTAGTTCCAAGTGCATCCTCTGCTAGCTGAACATCTTTACACGTGCCAATAGCTAGTGCTAACGCCATATATATCTAATGCAGTATTGCTTTTCTTGTTTGCTTTCCAGACAGACATGTCAGAACTGTGAAGGCCATTTATCTTCATACATTGCTAACACACATGAAATTCAGTGATTCTTTGAGGTTGTGATGTCCTCCTTTATATTTTTTTCAACAAGCACAACCAGTGGTGTCACACAAATGATACTGCAGTTAGAAAGAGATAAGCAAGGGGAGTGGAAAAGCCACTGGCTCAAAACCACCTGTATGATATTATCTAAAGAGGAATGAACTGTCAGGAATTTTCCAGATGCTGGTTCCAGCTCCTATTGTAGGTATCAGTTCTCCTGCTCTTAAGGTGGTGTCCAGAAACATGTTGGACTTTCATATTCAGTAATAATAGTAACAATGATAGATGTCTTTTCTGTTCTTCTAAAGGCCAAGCACCACTGCCATTTTCTAGACAGACATGTATTTCTCTTCAGGTTCAATTATTGCAAGCCATTCTGTCACAATTGTGGAAAGTAAAGCCAAACCAACTAATTATGGAAGATAGAGCTAGTACAAATGACCTTTCATTGAACACCCCCATGGCAATACTTTGAAGGTTGTCCTTTCTATTGCTTCCTTAAGTAGTACTTCTGTTGCTTGTACACATTTCAGAAATGTTACCAAGTGTGCATGATACTACAGCTCTGTGGTAAATGAAGACAGGATATTAGACATAAACACAGAGGTCACACAGCACCGGAAAGAACTGCCAGACACAGCTCTAGCTAGAGGAAGGAGCCAGCTGATGCTGAAAACAACTGCTGAAATCAGTATCTATCTATATACATTTCAGGCATGAGTAGCATTCAGACTCATGTGAAAATAGATGATGTGATATTTTGGAAAAAAGAATCTCAAGGGCATATTAAAGACTTCAGAGAATTTATCATAACAATTTTTTCTTCTTTTTTATAAAAAGATTTTTCAGTTAAGCTTGGATAGAATAAATTAAAAAATATCTTTGACAGAGTTGGAAGAAATTGGATGGATTGGATGCATGAGCTATACTTCCAAAATATGGGTCTGGAGGCTAGTAGATGCCAAGTAGGGAAACAAGAAAACATAAAATTATATGACTGCAGAAAAGGTGCCAACACACCTAGGGAGGTCATAATTTAGCTGTCTGGTTTCCAAGAATACACATTTGAGTAGCACATGGTTTCTTGTTTCAAGACAGGCATCAAAGTAGCAGTTCTGGTATATTAGCAGACATGCAGACTAAGGATGTCAATAAATGCGGCAGTCTTTGATGAGATGCATTTCTCAAATGTGGCATGTTGATTAATCTGCTAATTAAAAGTGAATGTATGGAGCAACAGAGATCACGGTCTTGACTACCCCACGGCTCTGCCATTGCTGTTGCTGGCAGAGCAACCCGCAGCACGTACTGTTCAAACTGACAGAAGGAGTTTTTCTGGCATAGTTACACCACCTCCCTAAGTGATGTAAGTTGAGCCAATATAAGCTCTCTCCTTCTGGCTAAGTTACGTCCACACCAGGAGTTCTGCAAACATAGCAATATCTGCTGGGGACGTGAATTTTTCACACCGGCAACTGACATAGCTATGTTGGCAAAACATTATAATTTAGAACAGGCCTAGGAAAAAAACACATTTATCATCCCATCCTCAGCCATTTGCAAAGCATTAAAGAGTCCTAAATATTTCAGTTTCTGTTAATGGCTATACTTTACAGACAGAAATTCTCACTTCAGTGAGAGGGATAGTGTATTACATTTATTAAAAATCCACTACTTCCTAATTCTTAGTGATTTCTATCACTGAGGTGTCTCATAGCTTTGCTGATAGCATCTAGAGTACTTATAAAATATGTAAATAACCAGCTACAGCTTGATTGCTCTACAGAAGCATAACACTTCCAGTGACTGACTGAATCTTCTGTTGGGCTGGATTCCGGGTCTTCCATCCTCGATCAGGCTAGGCTGGAGGGACAGCATATACAACCATGGTACCTGGGATCACACAGCCTAACTGTGTGTGTGTCCTCCTTTTCAGAGTTATGGTCAGCACATGTAGTGAACCAAAAATGGGATTTTTTTTTCAAAAAAAAATTTTAATTTAAATAATCTTAACAAAATAGGTGAAGAAGAAAATTGTTTTTGCAACACAACCAGAGTGACTTTTGTGCAGAGCTCAGGTAGGTGCCATCAGTCTGGAAAAAGTTCACCTGTCTCCTTGCAGTCTGTAATCACAGATTATAGACTCCCTTATCACCAGTCATTCCCAGTTTCCTCAAAACACCAGGAGCAGGGAGGCAAATGTGAATGCATTTGCATTTCTCTTTCTGCTGCATCAGAGGTCACCACCAGCTTTCTGGTTACCCACTCTCCTGTTGGCTAGATGAGATGTGGCTGGAAGGATTGTCTAGCCCATGCCAGCCAGAAAGAGATGGATAAGCAATAATTCGCTGTTTAAAGAGGCTTTAAGTAAGTTGACTCATTTTAAGCAGCAATTCGAGCAATAGCTCAGCCAGAAAATCAGGAGTGGGAGGGTGTGCATAACCTCTAGGAAGAGGGTGGTGACAAGTAGCTGGCTGAGGGCTGCGTATGGAAACCACTTCTAGTGGCACAGCAGCAACCAAAGAAGTATGACTATACTGACTGTTAACACTGCTGGCAGCTTGCTACTGGCTTTATCCGGACAGAAATCCTCTAGATCCCTCACTTGAAAACTACCTACCACTGTAACAATGGGGGAGGGGGTGGAATTTCTAATATTCATGGGGTATCTCACATTTTCAATGAAAAAGGGAAGGCAAGAAACTTTCTTAATCAAAAGGAATAAAGTAAGGGCAAATGTAGGCAAGAGATCAAAAAGCATCTCTGCCAGTGAAATCCATTAGCCTTGAAGTAATCTCCTAAGGGAACTGAAGACATTCCCATTGCTTGAGGTATTTAAAACTAGGTTAGACAAAACACTAGGAAGTGTACAATGGAGGACAATCCAGAATCAGCAGGGAAAGGGATTAAATAGTCTTAATAAGCCTTTAACATAGATTCTGTGATTTCAGTGCCAAGAATTCACATGTCCCTCTGCTCTCTCTCCTCCCTGCAGCTGCCATAATGGCACATTATGAAATCATTGTAAATGTGAGCAATTAACTACTCTAATAGAATTTGATAACGTAATGATGGAACATTATTATTCCTCTTGGTCTCAACTAAGACTTCTCTACAGTGGATTTAAGTTGACTTTTAGTAGAACTATTACAATCTTCTGGTACAGAGATTAGTACAATTATTTTGTGTTTTTAATAATTGCGTTGGGTTTCAGGCAGTGATTTTGTTTTTAATTTAATCTATCTTTTTTCCTCCTAAATTTCAAAATTCCTAAGATGTTTATCTAAAAATACCACCTTTTACTTCTGTGTTTAATCACTTATCATTATTAACCCACATCCTTCTAAGTTTGTAGTCTTTTGAGAGCACGGGAGACCCAAGAATAAGATCAATAAGTAAAAGATGACTTTGCAGCATAAAGATGAATTAGTATTTATATCTCTTTTCCATAAACATTAGGTCACTGTTGAAGTATTCAGATCAACAATGTATTGTTTACAAACATTGTCTAAGAATAATTTATTGTTTCACAAATACCGCTGTTTGCTATGATTTATGATTTTTCACATTTCCTCTTGTGTCAATTTGATAGTGTTTCCTTATCCAGACAACTGCTTGACTCATGTTCACATTGGGACATTGGGTGCTTTGTTTAGTTTCTCCAGGGGAAAAGCCACTGTGGTTTAGAGAGATTCTACCAGTGGAGTTAGCTCACTGAAACCAAACATGATGGTTAAGGTAAAATTACTTACAATGACTTGCAACTGACAACTTTTGAAGTCCTTTCAGTATATGTTCGGATGGAATTCCTATGAAGAATTTGTATGTGCATACCCAAAAAGCCAAAGTCACATTGCTAAAGAATTAAGTTTAAATAACATGTTACATTCCGTGGTTTCTTTGTGTAATTTTGCATAAGAAATATTGTGCCCATAAGTCTGCTAGTCAGTTTTGGTCTTTTGAATATATAACAAATTCTATAAGTAATACATGACATTCAAATTGGGTATAAAACTGTCTTCAAACAGCTGGGAACTCATAGCTAGAATAAGAATCTTATGTAGAAAAATGTTGTTTAAATCAGAAAAATTACTTTTAACAGAGAGGTTTTTTATCATTCTGCGGAGTTACAGCTGGTAACATGAATGATAGATGTGGCAGTGGGGAAGGAATATGATAATTGAAAAGTGAAGTGTGCTTCATTTTCTTTTTTCATGCCCAAGTGGTGCTTAGAGACAAATTCTGTTCTGTACCACTTTCGGTACATTTTCAGTTCTGTACCTGCAAAACCTTTAAATGGTAAACATATAAATCTAGAAGATGCCCTGACCATAATTTCAAGATCCAGATTGAATTTTCAGTATGTAACATTATTAGGAAGAAGGCTTCATGCTTGGTAATTGATTTTTTTAATGTCTTGAGAATTAATTTTCACTAGGAAAGTTTATGGTAGCCTTTTTACAAATGAAGCAGATAACTATATTATACTGTGAGAGCCTGGACCCTGACATACCTATCCATCTTAAGAGAACTCATTCTTCTCAAACCACTTCAATTTTAACCTAACTTTTTGGATGACAAAGCATTGCTCAAAGGTTGTGAGGAACTTATTTTATATCACTTGCCAATATTTATTATTATTATTGATCTGACATAGAAATAAAGGTCAGTGAATTTAGAACAGGGATGAATTTGGCCTTCAAAATGCATCTATAACAATATGATTACCAGCCTATTTTTCCCTTGCACCTTAAAACTCAGTATAAATTGATATATTGGCAGGAAGTTTCTTTTAACTTTCTTCATCCTATTCCTTTGACAAAGAGAAAAGAGAACACCTGGCTTATAGTTTCTCTAGTAAATTTGAAAGTGCCAGCAAATGCTCTCTGGCAATGAAGAGGCTGGCATGGAGCATCCCACATCTACCCGATCACATTATTTTCTGAACAGAGACCACCTGCAAACTGCCTGTCTCTGCACTGTGCCAGCTCCCAGACTATGCCCAAAAACTGCCTGGAGAATTCAGACTGAAAGCACTGCAGAGACTATTCTTGCAGTTTAACAGAATACATTTGTGCATACCACTGTATGCTGGTTTTTCCATGTTCTAAACTAGTTATGAGCTACCTCCATGTCTTTAGTATTTGGATGAGAGATCACAGATACATTTGAAGCTTGTTTGTTTGTTTGTTTGTTTGATCTCTTGGTACTTGAAAATCTCCTAAAGAGAAAAACATTAAGCCAAAACACACAGGTCTTTTTTGGCAACATGCTTGATGTACAAAAACAATTACAAAAAGGCATACAGTTAAAACTTCTGCCCTTTTCCTCTTCAGGTAAGGGACAATACTTAAAATGAGTTGATAGTTAATATTTTTTTAATGTAAATAGGCTTTCCTGTTTCTGTTTAGGTTCTCAGGCATGGAGGCAGAGGATTTTCTACTTGTCTTAGCAAAATGAATGCTGTCTTTTTCCAGAGAAATTAATCATTAGAGAATATACATCAATGTGGAACATCAATTGGAGTTATCCAAATTCTCTTGTCATAATTCAGAGAATTTAATAAATATTGACATGAGAAAACATTTTATGTCTCTGTGGTATTTGGTCACATTGAGATCCATTGTCACTCTTGCAGTGACTCCAACATGAAGATTTTGTAGGATCTAGGAAACCCTCCTCACCAGGAGAGATGATCCTGCCCAAAGCCCTTTTCTACACCTACAGCATACAGCTCTGGAAACTGCTTTCACTAATATTACTTTCATGCCATTGCGTTGGTGTAGTAATTTACTTTGAAGTCAGATACTTTTGTGTTACAAGTCAGGATGAGGCCTCTATAAAATGCCTCTTCATGTTTAAAAAGTGTAGTGATGTGAACTTTAATAATGAGTTTCCAAATGGCTTCTCGAGTCTTATTTTAAATTAAATGCAGTTTAGCATTTAACCTTTTGACATTGTTGTTATTGAAGTGACAATAAAATATTTCTAGTTTAAAATTGTGCTGTCTAGGCTAAAATTTTGCCTGAGTTTTAGTGTGAAAAATAAAACGAGAGCAGACACGGCTTGTGTGTCTTCTGGAGAAGAGCCCTAGCATTGGCATAGCCATATGAATCCTTGGGAATTGCCATAAGTTCAGGTGGCTCCAGGGTACAATGAAGAACCTGTCCAGACACACATTTATTTCAGTTAGATGGGTTTGCTTATAGTGCTGGGTTCCCAAAACATCCATCTGGAAAGCATACTGAAAGCTTAAGGAAGCATAAGCAGCATTCCTGATGATTTTGGGGAAAATTTTCTAAGGAAATTTGGTAAGGCTCCAACTCACGTTTGCATTTCTTTAACATCTTTTGTTTAAAATGCTGGCTGGTTGACTAAGCCAGAGGAAAAATCAGCTGGGGTATGCTAGGAAATTTCCTAGCTATTTTGTCTGGGTCACTCAATCCCATAGCAAACCAATCAAGTCATTCAAGGAAATAAGAATAAAAGTGGATTAAATGACCAAATTAAGAAACTGGATTTAAATCATAAGTTTAATCGTAAACTTATGAAGCATGTGCAGAGTAACTGGATGGTTCATAGCTATATGTGCACATGAATATTTAACTTTATGTGCAGTTAGAAGTGAGGTGATATGACAGTCAGGTGATCACAAATCATCCTACATTGCAGGGAATTTTTGACTTGAAGAAGTCACCTGCGGTGCCCAAATGAGTAAGGCTTCTTTGGGCATTGTATCTTTCCTTTTAATACAACATAGCCAGACGCTCATGTATGAATATTTGAGTATGATGGGGCAGATTAAATCTGTCTTGATAGGGCTATGGAAACAACAGACCCAATCTGAGGGACTGGAAGGGTGCTCTAGGCTTCTCCTATGCTTGTGTCCCTGACTGACCTCTGCTGCATGGCTGTTCCACTTAAACACAAAGGGTATTTTGTCCTGGTAGTCCTGCAAGCCTTGTCTGGGAGTTAGGAATCAACCCACTACATCTCGTGCTCTGTATTTTTATGAGTGAGTATTCTGCAGCCCACACTATAATCACACAGTGATTATCCCCAGTAGGATTTATATAGATGTCTCTCTCTTTTAAAAATGTGACCTTCAGATAGAGTCTTGCAGTGTTAGACATGATGTTCTAAACATATTGTTTTATTTTAGCTGCGCTGTCTGTAGAACATGTAATGGAAGTATTAAAAATGTTTTTCTCTTCTATTAAAAATACAGACATTCAAACACCTTAAGAATGGAATGATAATGGGAAAAGTGTTGTTTTCATATAATCCATTCCTGGAGTAAGAGTTCTCTTCAAGTGAGCTGATTATCAATTTCATTTTATTTTTGGTACACATATACATATGGGCTTGAAGACAGTTATCTGTTTCCTTTTTGGAGAGAGCCATTACAATGTCAATGTTTGTCAATATATGCCACAGTTACCTCTGATTTCAGCTACCGGAGACAGCTGTAGCATCATAACTACTGGTAAACAAATGCCAGGTTGACAAGGACTGCTCTCAGGTTAGGAAACATGTTATATTGCTAAATTATCTAAAATTCTATCTGTGCCAGTCAGGGAAAAGGCTTCAGATGAAAGGATGAAGTTTTTGGTAGTATCACGCCAGTTTACCTCTGCTCCCCCTGAGCTGATGAGAGCATTACCCACGGCTTCACAAGAGCAGGGCTCAGCAGTTCTGCTCTCAGGACTCACATCCCACGATTTGCTCTCTCTACTTATTCCAAAAGGAAAAAATGGCTTGACCTATGCATAACTTTCTTATGCTTAATTTGCCAGCTGGTGAGTGTCACATGTTTCATTCAGGCAATGTAAATAACAATCTCTTTAATAGTTAACATTTTCACTGACAACACAGTCACTGAGCTTAGACAGCTGATTGCTGCTGCTGTAGAGCTAAGTCCTTAAATATTATCAAACTAATACCCTTGTATGGTCACACTGGATACAGATTAATGAAAGCCATAATCCTATTTAATTTAACACAGTGCCAGGGATTTTCCTCTACAAAGAATTTGGTCACATGCATACTGCATAATTTGCATAGTTCTTAAATATATGGCCCCTCTCTAGGAGCAGGGTTGTCTGCCAGTTTTAATAGCAGTTATTAAATCCCACTGTACTTTGCACCATAGTCCAGATGCAGGTATCTGCTAGAAAAAACTCCATGATTAGTAAGAATTTGTTATGGCACGCTCATTCTCTCAAGTCATCTGTTTTGCCATCAGAGTAGGATGTTATCCCTCAGCAAAGGTAATATGACAAAATATCACCTTAAAGGTGATATTACTATGAATATCTGTGTCAGAAAAGATTAAAATGCTATAGTCTTTATCTACAAGAGGCCACATTTTTCTGCACACTTTTTCTGCCCTTGCTAATCTGCTGATTTTTTTTTAACTTTTAATGAGTTTAGGCCTGCTGTCGCTGCTTCCCCCTTCTTTTAGTTTATACAGTGTGTATAACCACAAAATGTTGAGGTGAAACGTATCACCCAAGGAGAACGTGGTTCCTGAATTGTCCCAGCAAGAAAGCTGAGCATTGGCTTGTGAGGAGAGGGGAAGAAGACAGAATGTATCCAGCAAACAAATCACTGTACCTCTACCGCAGTTGAAATATTTTTTATTTACTACAAAGAATGGAGAGGTAGCAATCTAATTTAGAAAAGCTTAAAAATCTTCATGTATAATTCTGAAAATCTGAAGTAAGTAGACCCAAAAAGAAAACTATTTTAGTAAGTAAATAATAAGTGATTTATTAGGTATGCTACAAAACATCTAGGATATTACACTGCAAATAATACCTTCTGAATCTGTAAACTAGTAGTAAGATCACTAGTAGTATGCATTGTTTCTTTTCTGCTTTTAGAAATGCCTCAGTACATGATGGTTTCTTTATATTAAGAAAAGGATCTGTTTTACTGGAAATAGTAATGAAGTATTAATTGCTACTAATGTAAGCTGACTTTTCCATAACTTTATTGTCTCTGCACACTGAAGTAAAATACCAAATTATATTCCTTGAAATATATATGGATTATTTTGTATTATCTTAACACTAATTTTACAATCTTGCCTTTCTTGGAAATGAAACAATACCGTGAAAGTTTAAACCAAAGGGGACATGCAAGTTAAGAGTAAGCGCAGAAGAAAGTACTGTGGTCAGGTTATCTGTTATTGTGAGATATGTATCTATGTATATAAATATGTATTCCTGTCCTCAAGATTTACATGGCTTTATGGAAATTCTTAACCCTTGCTCCTTCTGGTTTTTGAGGAACATGTTTTATGTGATGGCCCTTTACCTTCTCTGAGCTCTGGTGAGAATTTTCAGAGAGGTGGACCAGAATTTGCAATTTTATGTGCTTCCTCCCTTCGGCTCCCTCCTTCCTCCGAGACTTTCACATTTTTCTTCTAGAAAGCCTATTTTATTAAATAAATCAAGCTTAGATTCAAAAGTGTATAGAACGTGCTTGCAGAGCTGGGAGTGCTAATAAAGGAGCCTGTGGGCGTGTGGGGCAGCACTGGTGCTCTCCGAGGGGAGGACAGGTAACTGGTCAGCTTCACATCCCACTCTGCTGTACCAACGCTGCTGAGGGAGAGCAGGGGGGAGGAAGGCAAAGGACTCCCTTCAGCTTGTGATACAAAGCCTGTAAAAACATCTGTTCTTTACAGATTGGAAAGGAAAAACTTTTACAGAAGAATACAAATTGGGAAACATATTTCTCTACAAGCCCTTGAAAATGAGTGTCACCCACCACATACATTATGTCCACCACATATATTATGTCCCTGAACTGAGCTAAATTGAAGCCAGACATACTATTTCTCTTTGATGACTCCATCAAGGTATGTTTTAACTCCTCTCCCCAGTCCCTTAGTCTGTCAAAAGATACATATGTAGATAAGGGAGCAGTCTCAAATCCATGCACAGTAACAGCAGCCAAACAAATGGCTTTAAAAAGAAAAACTCAACTTTGTCGATCTCTCTTCCTGCAAACAATTTCCAGTTACAAATTTCAGTTGCTAAAAAAACTTCCCTGGAAGAGGCAGCTGAGACAGAGAAATAAGAGTTTGAGTAACCCTATACATTCTGAAACTGAAGAAATCTAACTCAAACGTTCAATGCATCGCTCACATGTACAGATGTAAAGCACCTCTAATTTCCCTGCACATGTGTCCTAGTTAGTAACTCAGAGACATTTTTGGCATCTACTCATACTTGTCAAAGATCCAGTAGTGTTTGACAGACTTGCTCTGCAGGGAGTTTGAGTGGGACACCATTGTTTGATAGCATGGTTAGTGTTAATGAGATTACAGTTACTTGAGAAATGCTTCTTATTCTCTATTACCCCTTAATGAATGTCAAAACCAGCCTACAAGTTTATCTATATTTAGCATACACTGTCAGGTCAAAGAACGAAAACCTGTGTTGTAAATTGCATTTTAAAACGCTGGACCTGGTGAAAATATACCAAATATGCTCCTTTAAAGTCAAACTTAACCTTGCTTTCACTATTGCTCCCAAAGACATCATTATTTCTTCAGAGAGAGATAAATGGCTATAATGGCCCCTTATAAGACCAGGAAGACTGGATGAATCAGGAGATAATGCACTTCCTCACCAATTTCCATCTCCATAGAAACTCCACAACTCTGCTCTGCCTTCTGCCTATACAGATTAGGCAACCCAATTTTCCAATAACAGACAGTGAAGTTTGACGCCTGCATTGTCTCACAGAGGAGTATCTTGAAGGGCAGAATTTGAGTATAAAAAGAGAACTTTTCCAAGTGCTCAGTGTTGCCTCTCCCAGCTTTCAAATTCTTCATGTTGCTTTTCAGGTTCCTAAGAAAATTTCTCATGAGAAGCATCAGTATTTTCTGCCAGGGTACCCACAAGTCTGATGATGCTTTAGTCAAACTATTTTTGCTTCAAAGGATGTGGTGTCATTGAAAGGCTCATGCAACTATTCAGAATTACAATTCATGTCACTTATGGGGAAGACAGGGAATCATCAGGAGCAGAATATGGGATGCTAATTTAAACATAAAGAATTATTTTCAAATTCATTGAATAGTTTGTGCATGAATGGATGTGCTTTCCCAGCAGTTCAGATAAGCAGATAAACATAATTTTTTTTAATGAAGTAAAATATCAGAGAGAACATATTCATTGATTATTGTTAGGAGAAGAAGAAGTTATTAAACTGCAGTAGATAAACATCATCTTGCAAAGTTCCTTTGTTAATAAGAATAAATTGATAGATTTATAGACTTTAAATTTGGTGAGATCATTTGATTGTCTCCTCAGACCTGTAAATCAAAGACATTAAATCTCACAGTATTACCTCTGAGCTGAATAGAGCTAGACAAAACATGTTGGTAAAGCAGTACATGAAACAGAGGATGCAATTCAGCTTGACAGAAGCTTTATGGCTTTGAGTCAAATCTACCTTCATTAAGTTTCAAAAATAGAGAAAACAACTAAAACTGAAGTGCTGTTTTCCCCAGTTTTTCCACTTTGGCTAAGTGTGCTGTATTTTGATTTACCTGTGAAAGTAACGTGTCTGTTTTCTTTGTTCTAGCCTTAGTCCATAACACACACACACATAGAACAAAATCATACCCCTCAGGAAAACCCACTGTTTTGAGGATTTCAAACAATAAAACTTTCAAAACTTCTCTTGTTTCAGAGGTTGATCACTCATTTTGTATGAAAACCCAAAGTGCATTATTTCTTATATAAATATGTCCAGCTTTAGCATTTAACCTTTATCATACCTTCTTGACTGCTAAAGGGCCCTCTGTTTTCTTCTCAGAAATGTGCTTATGCTCTGTAGTCAAGTGTCTCTCAATTTTATTTTTAATGGACTAGATCTGTTGAAGTATTTAAGTCTCTCCTAGTTGGGTATTTTCTATGGCTTTTGAATAAGTCTGTGATTCTGCTTTTAAAAACTCCATTTTTTTCCAATATATCTGCCTTTCTAATTAATTCCTCTTTGCTATAGAGAAAAAAGAAGACATCACCCATTTTTCCTACATCTATACATTCATGGACTATATTAGCCCTTTGGTCACTGCATCATAGTGGAAACTTATGTTTTATTGCTTGCCTATTTGACCCTAAATCATTTCAGACAGTTTGCTTTTCAAGATTCTACTCTAAATGGATTTCAGAATGCCATTCTAACATGTGCAATAGTCAAAACTCAAAGCAATTTTGTCTTTTGAAAAGATTATCTTATCCAAAGTTGAGATTACTTTGTACAGGTGTTCTACCTTCATTAATATATGCTACTATTGGCCTTACATGCAGTTTTTATCTGAAATGTTTCGTACTTGCAAATTATTAATTGAAACAGTAGTTGGATTTCGGTTTCACACTAACATAATCATAAACATGCTTATTCAGTGAATATTTTTTATCAATAAGTCTTTGAGATTTCCACTTCAGGAACAAGAAAGCCACGTACTTTGATTTCTTTACCCATATATATTTAATCCCAATACAACTGCTGCTGCGTGTGCCTGTTTTTCCCTAACATTCCTTGTCCCTTCATGAGATGCGTTCCCTAGCCCATGTTCTCTGATTTATTGCTCATTTTGTCCTCACGTTCTTGTCTCCTCTACAAATTCTTCATCTCATCTCCATTTTCAACAACAGTTCTCTTATTTTTTTTCTCATAATGGTTACCTCATTTTCTCTTTATGGAGATACCTTCCTTTACCTATAGTTGAAAGTACCATGTAGAAATAATATTGCTGGGATGAAAGATGAAAAGGTGTGCACTGATCTCATGCTTCACCTATAAAGATTTTCCCTCAGCCCAGAGCCCCAGTGTTTGGGCTATTTACACTGCATTGATTTTAAAGAGGAAGAATTACTGTCTGACAGCTATACCACGTCCTTTATTAGCATCCAAAGTAGAGTTGGGACTTAGCTAATGAGGCTTAACTATCTCCTTTTGCAGCTGCTGGAAGAAGTAGTCACTTTGGAGGTGCAATTAATATCAGGGTTATGTCCTCCTGTCACACTTTAACACCTGAATCACACTGTCCTTGGAGAACTGGTCCCTTGCCTGAACACCACGTTGGTGAAGTTATAATGATTTCTCTGTTTCTGCTCTGTTATTGTTTAAGGACATTAAAAATATGGAAAGAGACAGGACTTTTACAGTTTAGAAGAAATTAATTGTTATTTTTGTCTTTGCATACAGGATTTTTTCCTACACTTTCTGTAAAATACTGAAATAACTACTTACCTATGGTACTTAGTATTAGTGAGAGGTATTAGTCACATGAGACATCATGACACTGACCGCTGCTATGTCCAGTGTACCCAAACCAGAAGGTGCTTTTAGTTGTTTCCAGCAGCAGCCATAGGGCCATGCTCTGTGCTTACACAACTGATAAAGGTTTCTCTCTGAGTGATCATATAGTATAGGACAATGTGACAAAATTTCTTCCTTTGGGGTTTATGAACAGCACAGGATCGAAAGTATTACAAGACTAATTGGAATTATTACAATAGTCTGCTTTGCTCCCTTCTCCCTCCTCTTGACTAATTAGCGTTTTAACATTACAAAATGGCTGTGGCATGAGCTGTCAGAAAGCAGTGCTCCAAAGTCACTACTACACGTGAGGCTGTCTGTACACATTAATAAGGAATTTGCCACTGCTGATAGAATCCTTGTTCTCATTCTCTTATTTTTTTTCCCCACTTAGGGAGCTCTTGGGTCACTAGACGTTGTCATTTAAATCCATTCATTCTTTGCATTGTCTCTCTGCGTGCGCAGGGAATTCACATGAACACCAGCTTTGTTGTTTCTCTTGCACAACCATGGGTCAGCTATGGTAATCCTTGCAACCAGGAAAAAATATGGGATTCATCACTTCTATATAAAAACACTAAGCTATATATATGTGTGAATCTGCATTAGAAAGTAATGTTTTCTCAGTCAGTCTCATCATAAACTGCAGTTTGGCAGTTGTTTTTGTACTCCACTTTTCATTTCTTGTTTTTACAAGGGCATGTAAAATAGTAGAAGAGCATAGGTTTATATCAGATAATAGGAAGAAAACCTTTTCTGTGAGTGTGGTGAGACACTGGAACAGCTTTCCCAGAGAAGCTGTGGATGCCCAGTCCCTGGAAGTGTTCAAGGCCAGATTGGATGGAGCTTTGAGCAACCTGGTCTAGTGGAACGTGTCCCTGCCCACGGCAGAAGTGTTGGAATGAGGTGATATTTAAGATCTCTTAAAACAAGCATCTGCATGGCCCTCCTCTGACCTCACTCCAACAGGTCCACACCCTTTGTGCTGAGAAGACCTGAACGCAGCACTCTGGGTGAGGCCTCACGAGAGTGGAGCAGAGGGGAAGAAACACCTCCCTCAACCTGCTGGCTATGCTTCTTTTGATGCAGCCTAGGGCATGGTTGGTCTTCTGGGCTGCCAGTACACATTGCTGGTTCATGCTGAGCTTCTCATCAGCCAATACCCCTAAGTCCTTCTCAGGTCTGCTCCCAAACCGTTCTCCGCCCAGCCTGTGTTTGTGCTTAGGAGTACAACTCATAAGCAGCACCTTGCACTTGACCTTTTAAACTTCGTGAGGTTCACATGGGCCCCTCTCTCAAGTCTGTCATGGTCCCTCAAGGAAAATTATTTTATTATGAACTGCTCTACCACTCTATAAAAATTGGACTCTTCTGTCTTTTTCTATTCAGCAAGTGTTCTTTTTCTCAACTTTACTAGTGAAAATTCAAACCGTCTCGCTTTCCAGTTTATGATCTCTTCAAATGGTTTTTAGCCTCTAGAGGATGCCCAAACAGCAACTGTATATTGGTCTTTCCTGAGCTGATGCCTATCACTTGCCCTTTCCTCATACTGCTACTCCTGTGTTCTCCAGGCCAGCTTTTTAATTTAATACCTAGAGCAGGCACTTACGAGAAGAGTTCCTGTAAGGGAACATAATCAACAGTTGTTCAGCTACTTTGCTAAGAAAGCTTTTCTCACATACTCTTTCGAAGGAAGATTTGTTTTGGAATTGCATTTTTCATAATTTTTTTAAGCTTATTTCAATTTCTTCTTTGGAGAAAACTGTCATTATGAGCTCTCAGATATATAAATTGTTCTGATTTTTCCCAAAAAGCATTTAGCACTGAGTCAGTTTTGTCTTATAAAATATTTATCTTGAAAATGGTTGCAACATACAACCAGAATGTGCTCTGATTATGTTGCAAAAAGAGCTTTGTTTCTTTCCATGGACAATTGAAATGGAAATCCTTCTATTTACTGGACAGTCATTTATAAAATTTGTTAATGATTTTCTTAAGGGACACATTGCTGGTATTGATTTATAGCTGAGGATAGGGAAAGGTTCCTTACTGTGTTTAAACATGAGTACCAAAAAGAAGACTGTTAAAGGTACTAGGGATTGGCTAAACACAGACTCTTCATGACAGGGTTTCTTATATGTTCCTTCTCCCAGAAAGCCAAACTAAATCCTATATGCCCAATTTCCCATGTGTTTTTATTCACCATGACAACTAGCTAATTGTGACCTTGCCTTTTAAAACCATGTGTTGCCATCTGTAGTAAAAGAGAACTAAAGATGGAAAATTCCTTAGCATTTTTCCTCCCAAAGGAAAGATAGGGGTATTATGTAATTTTCTTTACTTTTGCACAATGTGATAGGAAGATTCCATTTGATTAAATGTAAGACAGAAAGGAAAATGATGCATCTGTGTTTAAGGCATGAAAAGTCAAAGTCAATGTTAAGCATATTTTACTAGGGTAGTTATTAGGATTGTGCTAACACTTTTGATTGATTCTGTTTTCCTATGAAAAACAGGTTTCCAGTAAAGTATTTTGTGCCTTGAATATTTACTTTTTATAAAATTCTCCCCATTCTTTCTTTTTTAAGGTTCTCAGGTATTGAGTTAGAATCCATTTTCCAAACCAGGTTCAATGGATTTGCTATTAAAGTCTCTTGTGTCCAGTATGAACCAGGTTTGCTCTTGATGTCGTCTCCTGTGGGAAATCATAGGAACTCCCAAGATTCAAATTGGCTGTGAAGAGGGGGAAAAAGGATAGAAAAAAGTCTTTGGGATTTGGACTGCAGGTAACCCAAAAATTACTTTTCTTTTTTTCCCCTACTTAGCATGTAATTGGGGAAAGCCAGTGAAGGGGAATTTTAAGAATGTTACAGGTTGGTAAATTACCATATTTTTTTCAGAGAACCTACTAGTTAGGTCTTTCTTCCAGAACTGGAAAGCTGGAATCAATTTTCTACTTCTGCAGAGGATTTTAACATATATGTCCCATTTTCTTGAGCACTGTCCCAGCCATCAAACATTAGAGATGGGATGTTCTTCAGGTAAAAGTTTTCTGCCTTTCTAAAACAATTATGCTTCTCATATAAGGCATTCCAAGGTAAATACCCCTCAGTTGCCCATATAAAATGATCCCATCCTGTATAACAAAAAAGAACACACATTTCTGACACAAGGTGAGAGTGACTCGGGTTAGTCCTGTGTCAGAAAAGGGCTGTTACCCAAATCTACCAATTTTTAAGGCTTTCTAAAATGTAGTTTGAATACTCTCAGTGGAAACTTTGTAAGCTTTGGGAAACTCTGTTTCCAAAGAATATTTTTACATTTGAGTTGGATATGTAATTCTGTTTGGTGCTGTTTAGGCTATCAAATCCATTTAACCATGTTCTTAAGGATTTCCTGACAGGTCCCAGCAACATGGAAAAAAGAAAATGTTGTATTTGAGTGAAAGATAAAAAAGGCTTGTACAGCTGAGCAGCAATGGGAAAACTAGAAAGAGATGGCAAGAAGAATTAGAGGAGGAGAGATTGGTTGGAAAAATGACACTGCAAGAGAAATTGGGATGGGCGGGGGATTTGGACCTAAGGTAACTGCACCTGCATGGGATGCCAGGCAGATAAGATGAGGGAATAGACAGAGGTCTGTGCATGCCCCATCACACCTTTCTGTGGGGGATAAGGAGAAGTCACAATACTTCTGAGTCTCACTTGTCTGCAGGCAGGACACCCCACAACACAGCTGCAGCTGCCCGTGCTGCATATGCTCCAGCTGGTGCAGATCCCATAGAAGCAAGCAGTTTTCCACACCCACAAGGCTTGTGATGGCACTAAGCTTTCCAGCTCTGGGGATGTCCAGCACAGGTTTTGATATGAGAGCAGAAAGTAAGTAAATTCTCAAAGCATTTTGTTTTTAAATACCAGCTTAGAAGAATATAATGTTGTAAAGCTAAGCAAAGAAAGATGAAAAATGCCAGAAGGCAGTTTGCCTGCTAACCTTCTTTCTCTCAAGCACCATACCCTGGCACCTTGGGTATACAACCTCATCCTCCTCCAATTCAATGGGCTCATAGGAACATTCAGGGGAAGTCACACTGACTGACATTAGCCTTCTGCCCCACTGAGGTGTTCGGAATTTCCCTTTGGAGGCACTTAACCTCTCTTCCTTGACTAGGCAGAAGTTTGATTCCCAACTGTAAGGTAGATGCCTAAGTGTAAAGGCATCCAGATGGTCTTGACTCCACTGTTATCCCACAGGACATCATCCTCGCTATATAGGGAAGCTACACCTTTTCTGAGACATAATCAAAACTATTTAGCAAAGACACTGTTGTTTGTGGGAATCCTCTGTTTGCTAAGGGCAAATCCAGTAGGAATGGCAAGAAAGGGAAATGAACCTTGTTAAATTTCAGGCTGCTCTATGATTTGTGGCCATTCAATGAAGAAAAAAATTTTCAGATGGTCATTTTTTTTTGGCATGCCTTTCTGGAGGGATGTGGGCAGATTTATAGAGAAATAAATACCCTTGAAGCTGAAGTAAACAAAGTAATTTATGCTTCAAGTAGATAAAACTCTTCTTAATGTGAAGGACTCTCAAAAAATATCAGGCCCTGGTTCTTTTGGCCTTTTGACCTTAGGTTCCCCCTCTATGAAAGGATAACACTTTTCCTGTTGTAGTGTGTCCCTATCCTCAGAAACATGCTGTAAAAATAAATTCATTTTGTTCACAAAGCCCTTAAATACAATATTGTGAGTAGAGCCATGAAAAAGTTCATGGGGAATTTAATAACTCTTGTCTTCAGAGCAGGATATGAATTGTGTATAGTAAATAAGGCCTGTGGGCAAAAACATTGTGTAGCTGCTCATTTTTTGAACTCTGCCCATCCTGTGCATTGAAGGAGAAGACAGGAATGGAAAAAAAGATCTGATTTTACTTTTTCTATTTGCCTTTACTTAGAAAATTTTACTTTTGATACTTCTCAGCTTCTGAAAGCCTTCCTTGCCAGCTTTTGTGAACTTTTAAGATGTGTTTAACATACAATTAAAAGAGTGTTCTTCAAATCAGCAGGAGGTTTGCTTTGCATGTAGCTCCAAAATTGCTCTTGGCTACATCCATGTTTTGATTTAGATCAAATTCTAGGCAGCTGAAGAGGGTCCATAAATATATCTGTTCCTCAGAGCAGGCCTTTTCACTGCTCCCTGGTCTTGATGTCATGAAATCTCAGCTGCCATCATTACGAAAACGTGTGCTGATAAGAAAACCTTATTGTATTTTTTGGCATTGAAAGTAGATACAATTCCTCATAGAACTGACTGTAGAAATCAACATAAATTAGATTTTTGAAGTACATTATTTTATTCTTCATGGTTTTTTATTTTAATATTTTAAATTATTTTATTCACTCCAGTTTAACTTACAGATTTTTGCTCAGAGTGTCCTCTTGTCTCTGAGTTCTAGTGACCATTGTCCTGAAAACAGTACTGTTCATGGGGCAACCTCTCATATGAAGTAGAGGACCTATCATTCCTAAAGGGTAGCAAGAAATAAAACAAATATGCAGAATGAATCTTTCAAAAATATAACAAGGTGAGATGTTATTTCATGTCATGCTTTTCTATGTTTTATTTAGACAGAAATCTTTGCTCTCTTCGTATATCTATCAAACAGATGGTACTGATAAATGATCTTGTTTTCCATCTTGTTTTAAAGCAAGAGTTGAAGATATATATACTTCTGTTTAGCCTCTGAGAAGGCAGGGAGAAACCCTCTGCAGGAATAACTAACTGATATGGCGAGGGGAATTACCTGCTTGCCACAAAGCTATTCAGCATGACTGTGGGTGAGCCCTGCCCGGGCTGGTGCAAAACCACAAAAAAGTCAGTCACGTTTTACCTGTTCAATTTTTGAAAGATAGCCTCCAGTACAAGTACATATCTGGGGTATTTAAGTCAATGACTCCAGTCTGGTTTTCTTGAAACAGCTGCATCATGTCATGCGTCATCACACATGCACCTCTCTACTGAAAGTGGAGGAATTTCTGTTAAACCTAAACCCCTGCTTATTATATACCAAGCCTACTAAAGCCAAAGAATATCTTCCTCCTGAAATCCCTTTTTCCCAGTTAGCCATTTCAGACATCTTCAGAAATAACCATCTGTAGTACAGATGCTAGAAGTTAAAGATCAAGTGGTAGACTTAATGCTGAATTTCACTTTTATGTTTAGACGTGTATGACCAGGTCTTATTTTCTAGTGGATTTATATGATTCTATTTTCCTCTTAAAAATATACGAGAGAAATGCTCACAGACCCTTTAAATGTAGCAGTATGAGACACTACTATAATTAACGCCCTGGTCTACTCCCTCTTTTTCCTTTTTTATTTTCAGTGTACAAGTCCTGTGGAGTTTGCAGATTGATTCAATTGCAAAGTTAGATTCCCACTGTGATAGCCGTTTTCAAACCACTGGGCCATTCTGCCTGTCCTGCCAGCCAGGGAACAATGGGTGCTAATTAAAACCCTGCTTAAAAGGTTTCCCTTTACTTCAGCATTGAGGCTTTCAGGGAGCAGACGGGGGAGGGATGCCTTGTTCTGTTTATGCATATGCAAGCACTTAGGGAGCTGGGCAGCTGACTGTGGGTCGAGAAAACACTACAAAAGCCTGGTGCTTATAGGAAAGGGCTGGATTTCAACCTGATGAGGTTAGTTAACAGACTAGACTGAAGAGGGCCCAGCTGTATTTTCTTTCCAAAATTTGAGGCACATTTCAAAGTAGGGATTGTTTTTTAAATCATTTGCTTCTACTGAAATGTTCGGGTCTCTGTCTTCTTGTGTTGAAGTGAGCAGTTTTCTTAAAGTGCAAGGATAAGAAGTAATAGTTTCCTTTATTTTTACTAATAAGATTAATATTTTAAACAACTGGTTTTGCTAATCAACTGGGCTGCCTGTGCCAAAATGTATGTGCAGAATAAAACTGCTTTTCTACATCAAGGTTTTGTTTCTTGAGCCACTTTATGTTTCTGTTGTTCAGTGGAATGACTGAATTCTAAAACGCATACAAACTTCTGCCATTTTCAAGGAGGAAAAATGAGAAATGAGCTATATCTTAGAGCTTCATTTGTAAATCTATATAAAATTGCTCATCACCAAAATATGGCAGATAAAGAATCAAATTCAATATGCTTTGGTTTTCAGCAAGAGCACAGAGCAGAAAACACAGCATTGCAAATAAAATCATCAATAAGCCACACAGGTTTTTGTTTTATGTCATTTGTAACTGACAACTTGATCAATCTTGCATTGAATAGTCCCTTAGAAATACAAGAGTAATAGGAGCAGAATCTGTCTCATTTCTTCTGCTGAATAGCAGTTCGCTTGGTGGCATTCACAAATCTGTCCTAGACTTCTTCAGCTGTTTTTCTTGTATAAAACTATCTCATCCATTGAGGTGGTAGAAAATATTTAATGGGACAAATTGCATGTCATTGATAGTGAATGGTCAAAATGAACAATTCACAGATAACCTCATAGTTTGACAGGTATTATTCTAAACTTTTTTTCTTGTTTCAATCTCTATGAAGAATGAGTGCTTGTGCAGAAATCAGGAGTGCCTTGCAAATCACTCTCCCACCAAAAAGACTATTAATTTTATCTTTTTTTCCTGTCTGCAAACATTGACTAAGTGGTTAGCTGTATAGTTATGTTAATTAAAGGGCTGATAAGATATTTCTCATTTTTATCTTTACAGACATATGCTGTAATAATTAATACTGCTTAATAGAGCTACTTGCATGCTGAAGGCTGCTTAAAAGACTAAAGATGTCTAGAATCAGGGCATATGGCCTTTGTTGTGAGCCCCATGCACTGAGGAATAAAGACAGAGAAGCCCAATCTACTCTCCCTCTGTCACTCAGTGGCTGTTCACACTGTGATTCCTGCTGCGGGGAGAAGACAACTGCTTTTTCCTCCTTTTTTTTTCCTTTTTCTTTCTTCTCTCTCTTTTTTTTTTTTTCTTTTTTTTTTTTTTTTTGAATTGTTTTAGTTCCCCAATTGTTTCTTCCCATAGAAGTGGAAAGAGGAGTGAGGCTGTTTGAGAGAAGCCTGTCTCTGCCCTTGCATTTACCTTCCCCATTTACCCAGATGGTCAGGGAGAAAAGGAAAGTTCCTAGAGCAAAGAGGACAGGGCCTGATTCGGTGTGGCCCCCCCAGTCACCCTTGTCATGGGCACAGCTAAATCCATATGAATGGAAAAGCAAGGTGCTTGTGACAAAACAGCAGTCTCAAGCCCAGGTGCACACATTGGTTCACGGACTGGCAGGAGCTTTGCTGGTGCAAAGCCCTGCCCAGCTATTCAGCTCCGTCTTGCAGCCTCTAAGGGCCCATCCTGTACCCACACATACTACTCTACCTCACCAGGATGAAGAGACAGGAACCACCTGAGAAGCCTCTCTCTATAACAAACGCCTACAGCGGGTGCTAAGGACCCGTTCTGCGGAAGTATTTGAAGATCTTTTGAACATGCACTTCAGAGGGTGAAGATTTTAGGAACACCTCAGCAAGGATCTTAGTTCTCTACTTAGAGCTTTCTCAGGGAGGCTGGATTGCTTAACAGGTAGAACTGAAATTATCAAATCCTAAAGGCTGTTGCCCAGACCCCCATTAACAAAGAGTGAACAGCATTTTGCCTGGTCACAGGAGAAAGTGGTGACTTCTCAGTTGCTGTGGCTACAGGCAAGAATCCAAAAAAGATTATCAAAACCCTGTTGGTGGATAATCCCTTGAAAGATACTCCAACAGCAGATTTCTCTATCTTCTGTCAGCATCAGCCAGTCTTACCTAGCTTCCAGTTTTGATAGCTAAACCTCAAGAAGGTGCTAATTTCAACTAGACAGCTGGCCAGTGTCATACAAGCTTGCTATAATGGAGATGTACAACTTAGCACTAGGTGCCTCTTGATTTTGTTATCTCACCGACTCATCTTCACATCTGCTGCTGCCCCTGCCACCTCAGGAAAAGTTGATGCCATCATCAACTTTCATCTGATGAGTTCATTTCTCATCAGATAAATAGATCTGAATGGTTTAATTTGCCTCAGCCCATCAAACTCCATATTCCTAAGGGATCATACCATCTGTTCCTCAGCTGGATGCTAGCTAACCAGCAGCAGATAAGATTCTCTCCAGAACATGCTGCTGATTGCTCCTGGGAAACTAAGTCGGGGATTGCTGGGAGACTTCCACAACCTATGCCCCACTGCAGTAATGTGACACTGGACACTGCATCTTCTCTGTCCTGTGATCTTCACAGTGATACTATGTGAGATGGTAGCAAGGAAAGGACTTTCAACATTTGGGCTGTCTTATCTGGTGGGCCCCAGTTGCCTGTGGCATAACTTTGTGTGCTCTAAAGCCAAACTAACTCACTTACGTACACTCCTTCACTGTTCTCTGCCAGGTATCAACAGGCCCAGTGTAAACCTGAGCAGTCAACTTCTGGAACAAACCTACAGTTGGAGTGACGTGGGGAGAGATGGACTGAGGGGAAAAATATTTTTCATTTTAGGGACTGTGCATATGAAGGCATTTTGTGCAGATGATTAATCTGATGACCCAGGAAGTCACTTGGAGACAACTATAGTACATAAATTTTTAGGGGAAGGAAAACAAACCATTAGCCTTGGGTGAATCTGGTCTGATCTAAAGAGGATGCTTGAACTCTGCTGCAGAATATTTTATTAAGATGCTGAACATGGGCTTCAAAATACTGAATTTTCATCTTTTCTCTTACAAATTATAATGTGTCTCTAATAATTAAATGTCTGCTTAAAGATAGTAGATTCAAGGTTAGTCACCAAATTCTTTTCTTTTCAACAGCTAATTTACACAGCTGCCAAGCTTTAATCTTGAATGAAGTGCATGGGTGCCATGATTAACATAATTCTATGCCAATCAATTTCTTCTTACCCCCTGTTCTATCCATTATGCCTGAACTTTAATACCACCTGTGAGACCTGGTAGTCGGTTCACGTCCTTTCTTGCTCAGAAGAACTTGTGCTATGCAGAACTGAGCTAGTCAGGAAGATCCTGCAGGATCTTTCTCTCATTCCAGTTTCCTCTGGCTCCTTCAATTATTCCTAGCCCAGTTCTGACAATGCACATGCTTTACTGTGTTCTCACACATAAGCCTTGCCCTAGACTCTAATGAGCTAAAAACTTGTGATTACTGTAGTGCACATTCTAACCTAAATCTTTCTAATTCAGGCAAGTGTTTAGATAACATATCATTTAACCCATCCTTTGTCCTTTGTCCTCTGATGAAGTCTTGCCAGGAACTAGATATACTGAATATTATTTGAAACTGGCTTGGATATGTACTGAGCTTAATCAAAGGCAGTCTCCATCAGCATTATTCTGGTAAGTGTAGTCCACAAGAGAGATGAACTTGCCCAGAGATCCCCTCTGCTCTCAGAGGACCTAAAAAAAATTCTTAAGGGTCCATATACCCATGGAAAGTATTTATCATCATTTCACTTTCGGCTATTAATTTTTACCCGCTGCCATGGAAGTATTCACAACTCTAAGCAGCCAATGTTTTGGTGGGTGATGGTGATGTGCCATGATGTGTGTTTATTTATGTTTCTGATAGCTTTTGGAAGCCTATGTCTGAGTGATTTTAAGAACCCAAGAGCAATTTTTATTTATTCTACAATTTGCTGAAGTAGTAGAGAAGAAAAGACCTTTTGCACTGGGATAAAACATTATATTATTTTGTGGGTTTAAATGTTTTTCTCAAAGTATATGTGGATGAAACTTCCATCAAGGAGTGACAGTATGTGAGTGCATGTTGATCAAACCAGTGAATAATTGTAATAAATTTAGAATTACCCCATCAATTATAAGCATCCTTTCAGTATGTTGTGAACAAAATATTTTCAGATACTATGCTACTTAATTTAACTGTGATTTGAATACAGTTGATTCTACTGCGTTTGGTAACAAAATGCAGGTGATACGCACAAAAAAAGTATAGTGAAATTGTACAGCTTGCTGACAGTGGAAATTTCACATATGCATACCTTGTCCTGAATTGTACTGTTTCCTGCTCTGGGAAGCCTCAGAAAAAGTATCAGATAGTATTTTGATAATCCAAGTGCATTTATACATAATGATGAGACAAATGCCATGCCTGTAATGTCTGTACAGGTTTGCATAGTGGAATTTTGTTCGAAGTAACATCAATATAAGATTTTACTAAAATAGGAAAAAGTCCTGTCTAAAACTGGTAGCAAGTATTCAGTCTGAAAAAAAAATCTAATCAAAAAAAAAAAAGCTGCTTTCTGTTCCCTACTAGTGCCAAGGACCTTAGCACTGTGTACATAGTATATAAATAAACCACTGTGATCAACACCTGAGAGCTTATAAATGTCTGAAATGTATGGTGACAATTTGCAGTACTTCTGCATTGCTCCCTCATGCCCACTTACAAACTATTTGGATAATCTGGAACCTGTTAGGCAATACCATACACCATTGTTTGCTGGTCTCCTCTAGGCCTGCACAGCGCAATAGCAAACACTGCAAGGAATGCTTCAGTTTATATTGGGGAGCATGAAGCTCTCGTTTGCTTTTTGTGATGCCAGTATCCCTGACAAAATGAGTTGCAATTGAACATCCTAGCCAGCTGGTAAAACCATGCCTGCTTTCAGCTACCAGTCTTACATGTTAGTGGTTCACTGTTTTCACCCAGATTTGCAGTATCTGTCATTCCATGCATCTGGATGTTTGTGTCACTACAGTTTTATCACTTGGGGTCTGCTTGCTGTGGGAAACTAAGTCTGGAAAACTGTATATATTGGGCTTGGTTCACCTCAGCTGTAAGAATATGGATTCAAGAATACTTGGTGGCCAAATTCCCCTGTAGCTGTTTGTGGCCAGCAGATGGAAATTCCGCAGAGGTCTCTGGATCTCGTTCAGAACTGACCTGAATGATTGTTACTCATCAGGTGTGACTAATCATTAAAAGGCTTTAAAGTTTTTCCAAGCTGTTCCCCAATTTATCACACAGTTTGGATGCCGGGAAAAAAATATATTCAAGTTGCAATTGAAGAAAAGGAATAGTAAAAAGAACAGAGAAGGTCCTATTCACCTTCTACCCTCCTCTCTCCAGGCTTCTTTCCTGCTCTTTTCCACTTCTGAACTGTTCCACATCCATACACCCTTCACATATCCCCCCCATCACTAATTCCTACACTGTCTAAAATGCCTTTGAGTCCTATTTCAGTTCTGGTGTTCAATAGATGTGAGTCCCATTGATTTATGCCAGGACTGAATTTTGTCCCCATAGCATACCAAATTGCTTCTGCACACACGTGGAATGCCAAATCAGTGTACAGACATACTACTTTGTAACTACTTTATTACTCATTTACACTTGGCATGAAATTTATACCTTTATTTATGACAGTACTGAGTCTGGATTGTTATATAAATTTGATCCTGTACAAAGCTGACTAGCTTAGAGGACTGGCAGTGGATACAACACCTATCCCTTGTAAATTATCAGCTCAAATTCTAATCAAATCATTAAATCAAACCAACCAAAACCTCCTTCTGTGTGATTCTGTTGTAAAAATGAGGTTGGTCTCCTCCTGGTTCCCAGTACATGTGTGTCAACACCACAGTTGACTCTAATTAGCACCCTTGCTGGCTGTGAAAGCTCCCGAGCAAGGGATTTAAGCAGACAGGGAGACTGAACTCTTTGTCTTGGCCTCAGGTCACGGCAGGTTGATGAACAAGCAAGTCCTACTTCTGCCTCAGCTATAGTTGCCTTCTATTTTCTGGGACTAGCAGCCTGGCACCTTCTACAGGCATGCTGTTTTCATAAAAAACATTCAGTTCTAGTCTGATTGTATAATATATGTATTTTCTCTCTTTTTTTAGGAAAATGTTAGAGTTAATAGGCCTTTGGTTGGAGCAGGGATTACAGGATTTTGACTCCCCTGGGATCTTTGTCCTAGATTTCAGCCTTGGCAGGTGGAGCATTCTGTAACCATTTGACATTTAGTGGCTAGTCTGTGAGTCAAATATCTTGGTTTATTTTTTCCTTTTTGGTTTGGATGAGATAGTATGGGTTTCTGAGGTATTTGGGAAAGTTGCATGAGTTTCGTGGTGCCACTGTACCTTCCTTGAGCCAAAGAAGTCGCTTTCCTCATTGAGAAATCTCACTTCAAAAGAAGTTGCGATGTTTTCTGAATTACTGTTTCAGCTGGCTTTTATTTCCAAATGTCTGCATCACTCAGAAAATCTGAGTTTATCCTGTTTTGTGGTATTTCTGATTTATTTTCCTATTTAGAGGGAATCTTTTTTGGTCTTTTTACGTATGTCCACTTTCTTCACACACAAAAACATACACACACAAAAAGAATTTGGAGTGACCTCTGGACTTATTTCAGTTTGAAGAAAGAAAATAAGAATGTAAAAAGATTCTGGATCTCAGCCATTACAATGAAAAACATCTGCTGAAGCCTTTGCAAGCATAAATTTATCTTACCATGGGCATGATTATTGATTAAAATTCATATTTTTTTTTCTAATAAATTATTTCAGCTTCATAACCTGAAAAGGGAAAAGTAGAAATCTGTTGCATGTTGGTGCTTCTATAAAGTAGAGGTGGCCAAATTTTATTCTAGACACAACCTGATGGTGGTCCAGAGTTCTGGATGATCACACAATGCTGGCTCCTTTGCTCTCTTTCTTACTGCTAAATTACATAAAATAGTTTCCTACTGTTGTGTTTCCATGTAAGCAACCAAACAAAGTACTACAGAGGTATAGCGAAGTCCCAGATCAGAGGAGTGGTTTCTCTGAGTCTTGAACGTGCAGTGTGAGGCAAATCTGTAAAACTACTATTCTTATTTCAACAGATCTATCATATCTGAGGAATGCAATGTCTCCAGACTTGCAAGGACACCAAATCCTTATGGCCAAGGCAGTCTTGTTATGAATGTGTATTACACAGTCTTGCTGGGATACCAATCTGTTTTGGGTTCTGTGTTGGAGTCAGGACTTGCCCGTGCCTGAGTCACAACAGCAGATCCGGAGAGTCAGAAAAGGCCAGACCGGATGGGTTCCAGCCCCCCTCCTGGACTGGGCAGGGAGCCCTTGGGAGACTCAGAGGCCTGCTTGCCACAGAGGTCTATGTGCTCTCTCCCCACAGAGAAATTTTGGTGAAGAAACAGGAAAACACTCTTTCTTACTACAGATGTGAGAATTCAATGTGGAATTTTTATATAATGGCACTGATGAAACTCCTCCCTGTGATTTATTTTCCATGACTTCTACAGGTTTAACAAGGAAAGTGAACTGTGGTGAATGAGTGCTCTGTACAGTTCTGTTCAAACTAAAAATGTATCTTCTACAGAAAATCCCCACTTCATGCCCCTGTGTGGACTTTATTTAATCCTCCAACCCCATATCTGATCTAAATGCATAAATCACTTTCCAAGATCCAGCAAATTCAATGGGTGTGTTAGGTTTCCTCAAATGGCTAGCTAAAGAATTGGGTCATGGACTTAGCAACGTTAGAGAGAAATTGTAAATGATGCCTGTTTTTATTGGAGTGAAGTAGCATTTAAGCATAGGTAATACACATGATAAACCTGCAACACAAGCAAACTGAAAAACACATGGGACCCAGGCATGTGCCAATTCAAATATAGCTTTATTGAACACACCTGATTTTAAGCTACCTTTTAGTATTCCATTTAGCAGTTTAATGAGAACCAGTTATAACATAGTTGGGTTTTTTTCTGTGTTCAGAATTCAGCAAGCCACACAGCTGACTTGCATATCGATTTAGGCAGACAGCAGCAGAAAAATACAATGAAGGCCTTATACAATGAAGACCTTTACTGTCAGTAAATATAGGACATCCGCGTGACCTTCTAAACCAACACATCATTTACACAGTCTGCTGAGAACATCTGAAGCAGAAGCTATCAGTGTTTCCTTGAGACCTTTTAGCATAAAGACTGCATCATGAATTAAAGAGCTCAAGCTGTTGACTACAAGGACTCTGACATTACTAGAGAATGGTACCTAGCAGTGTCCATTCTTACATAGACATCTGCAGCCATTGAAATGGCCACTTGCTCCTTAAGGCAGGGGAGCAGTCTATTATGGACACGTTACAGAGTTCTCTTTCAGCTGCTGTTTGCCTGAAGTGCCAGGTGCAAAAGATGTGCTCAGAAAGAGAAGGGGGTAATGGTCACATCGATTATAAACTGATAATTGTTCACTCGCTATTTCCTCGGCGTTCAGCCGACTAGCTGTTTCAGCAATTATTTTCCTGTTCTTTATTTCTACTAATGATGTGCCCAATATTGGGGACTGTTTCCCTCTTTTGTAGCTCTAACCCGCTATTGAAATCCTGGAAGTGTAATGTATAGTATTAGCTCTAGTGTGTATGACTAATGTAATCACAAGCTTAGTTCTGGAAGGAATCCACTCTGTAGTTTACATTAGCTGTTAGATGACATAAAATTCCCCCCTCTCCCCCATCCACATGCAAGGTACTGCTTACAGGTTTTTACTTTTCTTTTTGTTTATTCTTACAATTTTGCTAAGTCTGGTGAAAGAGCTGACTGCCTGCCATTTTCCACATTCGCAGTAACCTTATAGTTCTGAGTTCTGTTCTCAGATGCACAGGGATGATGAGGGTCACAGAGCACCATACATCTTTGTTAACTTAGCTCCTGCGTCTGTGGCTGCTGATTTATATAGGTTAGAATACAACTGTTCAGAAAGATAGTCACAAAAGCCTGCAAGCCTCTCTTTTTCTTTTTTCCTTTCCCTTTTTTTTTTCCTTTTTTTTTGTTATTGACAATTCTTTATATTTTTTTTCTGGCTAAGATATTATGAGGAGTGACACCCTTTCTGTGAAGTAATCAAATCATTGCTTTTTAAAGATAGGCAAATTACAGCCACTCAATTTCTTCAGTTATTATTCTTTTCTTGAGTAAGAAATCTTCCTTATAGAAGGATTTCAAGATCATATGCAAGTTGACTATATTTTGTTCAGGCTCTGGAAATGTAGATTCTATGTTGGTTTTTGTTTTGGTCTGGTTTAGTTTGTTGTTTTTTTTTAAAGTTACAGAGAATTAAATTCCATGGCAGCATGCAGCAGTTAGTAAAAGAGGCTAAAAGAAACAAAACCTGCATTTCCCTTTCTCTGTGAAGAAGGAAGCGAACTATTTGAAGAGGCAAATGGTGGAATCTGAGATCAATATAGCATTAAAAATTAGTTAGGACAAAATTCCAGATGATGACATATTATCATATGAATTAGATCTTTGCTAGCAGGAACAGTTATTACAACACCTGTTAGAAGCTTACTGCTGTTATTTCAGTATAGCAAATCTCCTGTTGTCAGTGAACAAAAACCTCAATAATATTGATTAAAAAATTCTGGCAGATTCCTACTGTGGTAAACAGGTCAGGGAGCAGTGTAACACATAAAGTGCCCACTAAAATCTGGGAGGTTGCATGTAGGGAGCTGTAAATGAAAGTGATCAAATTATTTTTGATGGAATTGTCTGGAATATGATGCTTCTCACAGTGACCAACAGAGCTGGTGATATTCATGAGGCCAAAGCAGTTGATAGCTTCAAGAAGGCTCTGAATGGCAGTAGCTGCGTACTACCCTGCACAGTTTTGAGATAAGGATTAGATTCATCCAGGGAATTAAAATACTACGCAAATTCTCAACAGTAACTGGAATCAAAAATTATTCCCTCACATACAGATTAAGCAGAAATAAAAGGCAGAAGTCTCTGGGATTATTGTTTGTGCTGCTGGAAGTGGGAATGTAGAAACTCAGGAAAACAAAGAATCTGTGCTCTGGCCTCCCTTACTGTCGATGTGTGCTAATTCTGTTATTTCTAACCTCAGAACCTCAAGGCTAGGAAATATGGGGAAAATTAATTGTCCAATCCTGTGTTTCAATGTCATTCAGCCACAAACAAAATTTGCTGCATGAATCCCTTGTTATTTTTGACGAGCATTATTAAAGCTACTCTGGCTGTATCACAATAAAGGATGAATCTACCATAAGAAAAGTACTGCAAGGAAAGTACAAGCAGATCCCTTTTCCACTACAGGTGATCTCAAATACCTGCTGGCTCTGCAGGCAGGCATCTCCCTGCCTTGCCAGGGCAGTGCGCTTGCTGTGGCTGATAGGGTGTTACTTGCTCCTTCCATTTTGAAGTGTTGCTTTCTGGTGGCAGCTCCTCAGAAGCCTGGAAGAACCCAGTCATGCTTCCACATCCTTTCCATATGGTGCTGTACAGAAATCCTGATGTGCAGTTCCCTGGAGGAGATGGAGAGAGGAGGAGAGTGTATACAGAAAATAAGTATAAATTTTCTCCTGGTGATTGCTCCCAAATAGAGGGCAGGGAGCACAGTCCTTACCTTGGAGCTGCTGTGCCAGTGGAGTGTGGATGCCAGTGGGAGCTTGTGCCATGGAGCTGGGCTGCATGGCAATGCCATGGCCTGGCTGCCTCTTCGTGCAAGTGCCCTAATTGGGAATGCCAGGTCTCATCCATCCAGCGAAGCGTGCTGAAAGTACAGAACCCTGCCTGGGCTCAGCACTGTCCTACCCCATTCCTGGCTGAGAAATGAACTGTAACAACAGCCAGACAGTTTAGGGGACTACTTGGGGTGAGTACTGTATGTGGCAATACGTGGGAAGGGTTTTAAACCTCTTGTCATAGTTTCAGTGAGTGCACAGGATGTTGTTCTGTGTTCTCTCTCTTTCCTGAACTTTTAACCTCATCTTACCTCTAGCCATGCTCAAAATGACAGCCATTGAAAAGGGGGGTGGGGGAATGCTTTCCATTCCTTTCTCTGTTTAAATATGCAAATATACAAATATGCTTAGGCTGACCATAAGCTTTGCTACTGCTTTCACTCCCACTGAGTGATTCTATCCTCTCAGCCAGTGCAGTGATCCCCATGAGTAAAAGGGAAATTACTTCAAGGTAAAGTACTTTATTGCAGAACAGATGCCAAAAGAAAGCAAGAAAGCACTTAGACACTTTTAGTGGACAATGGTTTTACTGATGCTCTCAACTTTGAACTCAGATATGGGGTATTATGAGCTAAGTCATCCAATTGTATGTATTCACCTTTCAAAAAAAGAAAACATTTTAGGGAGTACAAAATCTTAATGTTACTGGAGAAGGCTATTCATTTTCCAGTTCACTTCTTGCTGATTTGTGGATATTAAAAATGAAAAGCCAAAAATACTTCTTAACTTTGCCAGTGAGATCAACATCAATGCATATCTGTCAGTGCTACCCACTTAGTCTGTGATTCCTCTGCGTAACTTGACAGAGGGTCAGAGCCATTCTGACAGCTCCACAATGGGAGTAAGATGTGGTGACAGGCAGTGCTGAAGAGCTGGAGATGTCAACAGGATCTCCAAATATCCAAAGGCCTTGAAAACCAGAGCTCTGATTTGCAGAAAGACACTAAGTTTGTCTAATGTAGGAAAGGCAATCTTGCATGAAATGGGTCCTTTAGACAGAATCAGAGGATACCTGGAAATACTGGAGTGCCTAAACACTTATGCATCCTATTTATGGACTGTCAGGCTACCCAAAAAGTACTGAAGTCACTTTGCAGCTGATTATCAAACTTTAACCCATCATATTTTTACAACTGAGAGTTGTTAAATGGAAGTCTTTTTACACTCTCTGACAAATCCCACTAGAAAAGACTTCTAAATTAATTTTCCTCCATTTGAGACTGTCTCCCAAGTATCTTTAAGTATCTATGGCACTATGTAGTGCCTTTTAAGTGGATTAAAATTATTTCATTTAGTTCACTACTTTTTTTCCCCAAAATACCTCATAGCTTTCATGGAAGATAAAAAAAAAAAGGATAATAATTCTTGTTTTATAATTTGCAAGACCAGGGGCTTAGGGTTTAGGTTTGTAATTTATTAATACATATGTCATATAATCTGGTATCTACACTTTTGCCATATGTATTTGTGCAGTGAAATATATAATTAGTATATTAGATGACACAGGCTTAGATTTTCTGCTTTAACACAGACGTGTTTAATTACTTAAGTTAACTCTGTGCTGACTTTCCAGATGATTTTCAACAAGAGTGGAGGTCATTTAGAATTTCGAGACTTAAAAATGGGAGGTGGTTGTAAGTTCATCAAATGCCTTATCATGCCTATGATTCTGTTAGCTGCCCGTGGTACTGGCAGCTAACAGAAAAGCAGCTAGAAAGCTTGGCATGTTGAGGAGACTTAGAAGCAAAGGTTGACATAATTGCTGTCAAGTGTGCACTTCAAAATCTATGAAGTTTTGACCAGATACTACTATTACTCCACAGAGCCAGTGTGAAATACCTAATAACTGTAGAGGGAACACTGAGAAAAAGACATTTTGTTGCTTCTTGGGCACTCGGACAGTAGCTTTAGTTAGCAGCTCCTTGTTGACAATGAGACTTTGTCATGGTTAAAAAATTAAGGTGTCATGCTTCATGACACCTTATGTCATGGAGCATAAGGTGTATAAAATCCAGTGGCAACATGATTCCATCATGGCTGCTACAGCTGATGGAGACAGACCTGAAAGCATGAAGTTAAGAACAAAATTTCTTACTACTACCAAAGGGGAAGGTCTTGCTTCCCATTCACAAATCTCCTTCCTTGCCTGCTCTCTGCCATGTTCTTCTACCACTTCATTTTGACACCACTCTCCATGAGCCAGCTCAGCTCCCCAAGCTGCCAAGAAACACAACAAAAACATGGGCAATTCTCTTCTGGTTTTGGTGAGTTAAATCTCTCAGCTAATGGCCTATCCTACAAGGCAAGCATGGGAGGAAGGTGAGAGATGAAGACAGAAAGAGGCAGAGGGCCAGACAGCAAAGGAGCAGAACAAAGGGCAACGATCAGGAGGTAATGCCAGCTTGGCACTTGAAACTACAGTGGGACTGTGTGCTGGAGGCAGAGGAGTATCACCATGCAATGCTCTGCCCAGCTCCAGTGGCCTGAAAAGAGAGCCTCTTAGAAAATCTGCCACTGTGTTGGGAAGACTTATACTTTAGTTGTAACATATCTCTTTTTTTTTTTTTTTCCCCAAAAAGATGAGTAATTTGGATCCGTGAAAAAGAAAAATGAAATTTTGGCTCATCCTGCAAACAGGATATGGGTGTTTATTTGAGTGAGGGATATTTCTGTTTTTAAAGAACTGTATGATATGTTGCTTCTTACTATGCTATGGACTAAAGAAGCCATTTCTAACTCTTTTTGAAGCCACCATATTCTCCTTTTCACCTCTGACTCAAAGATGGTCTCTGGAAGAGGCTTCAAAGGAAAACTTATGAACTGCATACAGAAAAGTGTCAGTGTCCAGCTGATACTCCACAAGTGTGATGCAGATGTTTCAAATCATATTTATGTTCCACTAATGCGTATTGGATAAGTGCAAAGGCATGGATGGGGGATTGACATCCTTATTGTCTAGTCAACAAATCTTAAAAATACATTTTAGTCATTATTAAAAATGCTTTATTTCTGCTCTTATACCATCAGAGATGCACAACGTAATTGTGCGGTAGTTCTTGCCAGGCCCTGATTTTTAGCTATTAACAAGACTTACTGCAGAAGTAAAATATTGTGATATCTTAGGGGTTAAATTTGACAGCCTCGGGTAAATTAGGCTAAACATCCTTCTCCATAGATCTAGTGGGTGGAAAATCTGACTGCCTTCCATCATGATCTCCACAGAAAACTTGCTGGGTTCCCTTTTCCTACAGATATTCAGAGAGCAGTAAACTAGTGCTAAACCACTCTCAGGTCCTGACATTCACTTACTGACCCCATTGCAATCAGAGGAATGTACATATATTAGAGCTAGAGTTAATCTTAGGTACTGATAACAGTGAAGTACTTCTTGCAACAATCAAATAGGTAAAGTCCTGGTGTCCCATTGCTGCAGTAAGTACCATCCCCCTCTTACCAGCGACTTTAAACTTATTTGGTATTCTGCAGCCAAGCCTCCAGCTGTAGTGCAGATGTAGCCTCTGATGGGCCTGTTTAAAGTCCTGCTCCCACTGTCCTAGTAGCTTTTCCTTGACATGGTTTGCACTGGAGTAGTGTTCTGAGCAAGAGAACATCCTCAGCCTTTACCTGGATGCCTTTTGGATGGCACAGTGTTGGGAAATCTGTGTAACACCTCAGAGTGTCTGTAACATCTCAGCCCTAAAAGTGGGTGAGGAGCAGGTGCAGAGGCAGGCATGAGAAGTTGTCTGTCGCTCTCTGCAACAGACATTAAAAGCAATTTAAAGTTTTAGCAGAGCATTTTCCATTCCCCTGATTTTGCCTTTCTGGTTTAGCCAAAGAAAATAACCTGGAGGCAGAAGGAAAGAGGAGAGCGAGTAGCTGTTACTAAGACCACGGTAGCTGACTGATTCAGCAAAGAAAAGAACAAGTGGCATTTATTTAAATGCATAGTGGTAAAACATCATTTATGGGACTGTAACATAAGTTGTATCATCAATACGTGAAAAAAAGCCACAATTGAGATCAAGCTTTGGGATCAGAGACAAGAGAAGCTTCTACAACGGTGCTCCAGTGGGGTTGTGATGGGAGGCAGTCCTAGCTATGATTTCCCCATCTTTCAACAGCCTCGCCCCAGTCAGCAGGGACTGGCACTACTGTTTCCCTGCTCCTCACTCCACTCATGCACCTGTAAAGCAGAAACTGGTTTATGGAGGTCTTCAGGGTCATAAATTTTGTGCATTAAAGTAAGCATAATTAAGTCCCTGGTACACCTTAAGAAATCTATACATTGCTAGTGAGTACTTGCCAAGGCAGAAAAATTCAACTGCAAGAAAAGGTTAAACTGCAGATCGTCACAGACATCTATGGCTCCAGGCCTTATTCAGAAGTGAGCAGGGCTCCAGTGCTCTGTTCAAGCACATGTCCATCAGACAAACTACCAGAGGAGGGGAAGTCAGCATTTGCAAAAAATATGACTGCCTCATTTTTTCTGGGACATGGAATTCATATGCTTCTCTCTAAGTTTTAAAGTAGTTGGAATGTCTTTCTGTGAGAAGTGTTTTCTGGCAAGAGCATTGCTGACCCATCCATCTGCAGCTAGGAGCATTTTGAGTGGACAATGTCATGATATATAAAATAGGTAATGACTCTTCTATATGCAGTGATCTTTTAATGAGCAGCAAGATCCTGGGAAGAATAAAATAATTCCTCCAAACCAAAAACTTAATTCACTTTGAAATTAAATCAGAAACCCCAAATGAATGTACTGAGTAATCTGTATGAAAGCTCTGCCTAATATGGATGGCTAGTTGTCTAATAATACTTCATTAACTACATGGCAGCAAAACCTACTATAGCTGGAGTACTTAAAATTTAAAGGGTCCAGTATTTTCCAGACATTTTTTTTTCCCCTGAGCCTAGGTCCTTACTAATTAAGGAAGTCCAGCTTTATAGGTGGAGCAATACCAAAAAAAGCACCAATAAAACTTTTAAAGCTCTCTAAAACATTTTAATGCCTTATTTCATGTGGCATATACAGAGTTATGATGGTTTGTAAGGTATAAATTTTTTTATTAGCAGTCCGTTGGGGAGACGGCATAACACAGTCATTGCTTTGCAACTCATTTAATGCACATCACCACAGCATTTGACTAGCATACTTATTGAAGTCAGTAAAATATTTGACTCAGCAGCCCATTACATACTTACACAAAGGAAGAATAACTAGAAACTAATTTAGGGAATTAGTGGTCAGTTACAAAACACAGCATAAACACACCAACTTTTCTCCAGATTATGCTATATTATTCTTAAAAGCTTCTAGGTCTTGCAGTGTTTTCCCCAAAGAATTTGTGGTACAAAAATTGTAAAAATAAGTGACTTGTGCTTTAACATCTTTTTATGAAACAAATGGTAAAACTGATATGGAAGGTGCAACATTCATTTTCTCCCTCTACCTTCACCTCCTTCCTCCCTTCCCCAACATTTATAAAGAATCACTTCAAATAAGTTAAACAGGACTAGAAGTTCCCTTTGAAAAAGCCTACTTTTTGCCATGCTTGGCATCATCTGACAGACGTAGGTTGTAAGAGTTCAGTCAGCCTGTCCCCAAAGGGCATAGGGATGGTGACACCACACATAGTGCAGTCACTTCCTAGGTGACTTGCTCTTGATTTCCCTCTTACACAGCAGTAACAAGCACAGCATCGCTGGCTGGTGTCAATGGCATCTATATGTGTCCAAAAGAGAATAAAGATTGGTCATCCTCTGTTATTTTATATGGCATCAGCAGACCATCAGGAGATTAATTGTGTTTGCAGCTGAGAATTGCCTTTGAATTACAAAAATATTGGTTAAAAACCTCCTGTTTATCATGTAACAAACACAGATGGCTGTAGTATAGTATTTTATTGTCTTATAATATGGCATACTGATCTTCTCTAATGAACTTGAAGCTTGGTTTGTGCAGCAGTGGAAAAGAGGAGGTGAAAAAAAGCAAGCTCAATGGCATGCAGATTCAAGATTTGATGCAAGTATTTGAGAAACAAGGATTTTAATTTAGATCTTCAGACATTTAAAGAGTAAAGACTGATTCTTTTGTTAAGATGACAAGAATTATTTCAATCTGTTCCTACTAATATTAGCCTGTACTGCTTGTATTTATAGAAGGCACACTTTTCAAGGCTACACGTGGCCAAGAAATGAAAATTTCCTTGGTTGACATTATAACAAACAAATGATCTCCTGGAATTGTTTTCATGGAAATGTGAGAAAAGCCTGCTGGTTACATCATTTACCTGAAATCTGGAATACCAGCTCAAAAATTGCTATGCTGTTCAACTTAAAACAGGGATATGAACAATAGACCAAAGAAATGTGATAATCCTTGAGTCTAAAAAACCAATCCTGCTTTGGCTTTGATGTTTAATTATTTATACAAAAAAATATTCCCAATAAAAGACTAAAAACTTGGCAACAGAGAATAAAAATGTATTATTCCTTAACATCCTTTTGAAAATCTATCTACAACTGGCTGAAGTGTGTATATTTGAAGATTGCAGAGTTGCAGAAAATTCCACTACACTGAATATGTTCCATCCACATACAGCTCTGATATGTCAGCTGGGTCAATCGTGTACCTTCCTAGAGCTGCAAGGGAGGTACAGATCTCCCCTGACATTACTTGATATTTACTAGATTCGAAAAAAATGGTGCATTAATTTAACACACTGTCTGCCACAAAACAGGAGAAAGAAACAATCTAACTAATACAGAAAGCTGCATTTTGAAAGAGGCAGGAATAAACATGCAAAACAAGCAGGTAGATGAATGAGATTGATAGGAGTCAAAGGACAGCATGATAGCTTAGAAATAGAAAAGTGATTTTTAAAGTGCAATAGCTATGAACATTCCACCCCTGACTAGGAAATAAATAGCTATCCGAGTATATTTCTCTTCTCCATCCCTTAATAGCTGCTCTATAAAGAGCATGATATCCTACTTCATTTTATTCAAGAGGCTGGAAATCCGACTTTATTTTATTCAAGAAGCTGGAAATCCAGATCTACTGTAGGCTTCTGCTGGGGAACATCAAGGTCTTGTCAGTTTTTTGATATTCCCTTTTTTTTTTTTTTAAATATGTGCATAAAACTAGATAGATGTTGCCAAAACAGTTGAAACCACATAAAATTTCAGGCAAATTACTTCAACCACAATGATGATAATCTGAGAAACTTCAGAATTCTCTTGTATATACCCAACTACAGACTTAAACTTGTATATGACCCAGGCCTTATTAAATGGCACCTTAATTTGAGAACTTCTAAGTGCCTGGAATACTTGATCGTTGAGTCTAAATGTTCTTTTAAATTCTTTTAACTTCCTCCTTAAAAAACCATCAAAGTACAAAACACATTTCAAAGAGCTAGTCCTTTATCAGCAGTTAATAGCTCAGTTCTGCTGTGCATACGCAGGAAAAAATCTTATTGAAGTCTGTGTCTAAGTTCAGAGACTTCTTTTTCACTGGATGCCTTTAAAGAAGTATGGAATTGCTATCCCAGAAAGTATATGGCTCAAATTAAATTTCTACAGCAGTTAGGCTACAGCCCAGGGACTGGTGGGATTTACAGCCGAGTGGGCCCATCAAATACATATGGTCTGGTAAGCTTAAGAAAGCCTGGGTAGATGTGGAAGAAAACTGGAGGCAAGGAGGGAAGCCTGGGTGCCATTGCGGTGATTTAGGAGCAGTGCAGAGATGGCCCTGGACTCAGATTTCCAGAAAACTTCTCTTTATGTAGAAGCAACTGCTCATAGTATACACTCTGTGTTGGGCTAATGCTGTATGAAAATGCTCACTGAAAGGTCATTGCATTCCAGCAAGGCAAGTGTTTCCCTTTGCTTAGCACAGAACAATAACAGACCTCATCCTCCAGCCATCTTTTGGCCCTGAAGACTCACGGGTTGTCATCCTTCTGAGAGTACCAACAGGTGCCTTTGAAGAGGCAGTATGTTCTCCACCATTGTGAATGCCTTGCAGGGAAACTGGGTATTAGGTAGAATTCTTAATGCCTTCAGCAGGGACAATTTAGCTCCAGCCTGCTGAGATGCTACCCCATGACTGTCTATAGGTACCTACTCTATGTCAGCTGGATATAGCCTCTTCCACATTTGCTGTTTGGATCTAAGGTTGTTGCAATAATGAATAGGGAATTAGTCCTAATCCAGCATATTATGCCAAGTCCATGATGAAAATGATTCAACATATTAGCCCAAGACTGTGATGACAGTGAGCTTTTGCTCCTACATGGGATTGTGAGCTGGGCAGACAGAGTGTGTACCCACTGTAGTTTCTCCCTGATACCTGCTGCCCAACGCAGCTGCCTGTGCTGCCAGTTCTCTGCCTTAGCCCTAGAAATTCCTGGGTGGAGGAGGCAGTTTCACCTCTCCTTCACAGCAGTAACTCCTATAGAGATTCCCCTGGAAGTCTTTGCTTAAAGAGTAGCTCCAGGTTTCAAGCATGTTTGTTTCACTCAGCAAATTATATTTAACACCATAGTATGAAAGCCATGCTTACAATATGAGGACAAGTATCTGCCTCCATGGTAAGCAAGGGCTCTTTGCTTTTTTACACCATGGAGAACAATTTGTAAAGAGAATAAATTACATTAACAGATAAATAAAATAGGTGATAAGTATCATCTAAACATTACAACCATTATTAACCTCATCTTCCTTCAGTAAATTATGAAAATTTTCTGAAAATAATTTTTCATGCAATCTTTTATATTTACTAGAATGTGATACTAAATCAAATATTCACATTATTTTTCATATATATAATACATGTCTTTATTTTTGAAAACTTGTGTTTATTTTATAACTCTCTCCAAATGATTCCAATAGGAAGCACTGCTTTCATAAAGACCACATCTTAGTTTAGGTTCTTCTTTAATGCTCAAGCTAAAGAACTACTTGGGGAAGACAGTAAACACTTGCAGTGAGACAGATTAACCAATATTTTAACTGTGAATTACCTGTGAAGTTGGCAACTTCTTGTGCTCTACAGCAGAAAACTCTGAAGCAGCTTTTCCATGGTAGGAACAGTATCAGCTGTGGATTAGTACAACAGGTGCTTCCAAAGCCACATAATTAGTTTGTTTGTCTTTTTGGCTAATGTTTGTTTGTTGGTTTGCTTGCATGAACTAATCATGGTGATACTTTTGTTAAAGTTAACTGTGGACAGAAGCTTGTGCTGGATGATATAGAACTACTGCACTTTTTCCCTTTGAGAAAGCCTAGGAGTCCTATCCCACTTCATAGAATCATAGAATCAACGGGGTTGAAAAAGACCTCCGAGATCCTTAAGTCCAACCCTTGATCCAACACTGCTGTGGTTACTAGACCATGGCACTAAGTGCCACATCCAGTGTCATCTTAAAACCCCCCAGGGACAGTGAATCCACCAGTGCTGAGTCCAGGGGAAGAACCACTTCCCTGGTCCTGTTGGCCACACTGTTCCTGATACAGGGCAGGATGCCATTTGCCTTCTTGGCCACCTGGGCACACTGCTGGCTCATGTTCAGCTTCCTGTCAATCCAAATTCCCTTTCTGCCTGGCTGCTCTCCGGCCACTCTGTCCCCAGCCTGTAGCGCTGCATGGGGTTGTTGTGGCCAAAGTGCAGGACCCAGCCCTTGGCCTTGTTGAACCTCAGCCTGTTGGAATCAGACCATCTCTCCAGCTTGTCCAGGTCCCTCGGAAGAGCTCTCCTGCCTTTGAGCAGATCAACATCCCCCCCAACTTGGTGTCATCTGGAAATTTGCTAATGGTACACTCAATCCAATCATCCAGATCATCAATAAAGATATTAAACAGGACTGGGCCCAACGCTGATCCCTGATCCCTCACGTACCATTTCCTGAGTTTGAGCACCTGTTTTCAGGCATGGAAATGGCTGTCCTTGCCTTATTGACATGAATATCACTGGAGGAGCAAGGAAAAGCTTAAACATCGAAATGAGGCTTGAGGCTGAAATTTCTTGTCATGTTCATTTATCTACAGGTGGGGGTGGGGGGGTGTAGTACAAGGGAGATTTAATGAATACTGCAAGTCAGAGATTGTATACATAATTTAGATATTCACATATTTATACACTTTCAGTAGAGGCTTACTGATGAATCAGAGGTTAGAGATTAACATTATTCATTGGTGGCAAAAGATATCGACCTCTATTTATGAAAAGATATGTATCTATTATCTTGCTTGAAAGTTAAAAGAATTGAATTGTCTGCCTAGGTCCCATGTCACTTTTTATGCCTGCTATAATGCTTCTGGATGCTCTGCTGTGTCCTCAACCCTCACTGCTCGCATTGCCATAAAACTCTTCTAGGAAAACTCTTCCTTAGGTTCCAGTGACCTCTGGTTTAAAAATAAAATAAAAAATAAAATAAATAAAATAAAATAAAATAAAATAAAATAAAATAAAATAATTTCCTAAGGCCTTTCTAAGTTAATACAATTCAAAGTGAACTAACAATCCCATGTATTACATTTTTCCCATGATCTGAACTCAGTGGTCTTAGAAGTCTTTTCCAACCTAAATGATTCTATGATTCTGTGAGTGCAATAAAAATCAGAGAATAAAGCAGAATTGACTGACTTAATTTGAGTCTTCCAAAAGGGGTCATTCATATTCTTCATGACATGGGGAAATGGTATTTTCATGGTAGTGAGTTCCAGTGAAGCATTACTTCAGCTCAGAAAACATTTATGTAGCACGTAGCCATTTCATCTCTAGTGCCAGCCTCTGGCACTGTTCCCAGATCTGCTGGGGTACTGAGGAGCTTTCTTCCTGGTGGCCTCCTGATTGAAAATTGGCTAGTCCACTCTGTAGTGTTCTGTAATAAACTAAGCAGATAGACTTCCTTAAGTTTCTCCCTTCAAACTGTTTTCTCTGACACTTGATTTATTTGTTCAACTTTTTCTGTGTATAAATGTTTGTTCTTAAAAGGTCACCTTCCAGACACTTACCTGAATTTACAATAATTAGTAATAATTATGGATGAGTGTTTTAACTCAGTGCTTTCATGATTTTCAATCTCTGGGTACTCAACTTGAGAGGATAGAAGGGGCATGGAGCTTATGGAAACATATGCTTCTCCTTTTGAAAGGTCTAAAACTTATTTACATACAGCATCATCGAAACACTATTATCTCTGGCACTGACAACAACAATCAAGAAGTTACATAAACAATGAAAGACTGAGGAAGAAGCCAAAGTTTTGGATATATATTTGAGGGCAAGTAATAGCTCCTGTGTAAAAGATCCCATGGTATTTTTCATATTCATTGAGAAAAGACCTTATTTTTTTTAAGCCTGTCTCTGAATGACCCAAACACAACAATCATGGATGCGTGTAATTTTTTTCCCCTCCTTCTGCTTGATCCCAAATTTAAATCATAATGCTGAACTTGTGACGTCGCTCTCAATCATTTCCACATGGATTCACTTGTAGGATCAAAAAGAAGGTGAAACTCTCTTTGTGTAAGCAGAAAGCTGATTTGAAGTATAGAAGATAATTGAGTGAAATTTCTGGTAATGACAAGAAGACTTCGAAGAAGCCTGGAGGTAAAATACTGTTGTTTTTCAGTAAATAGTTGTTCTGCCTCAAATTTACCATGTTAATAGAAGTTCAGTTTTGAAGGAGCTCTGCTCATAAGGAGAACCCAAGTCTTCAGATACTCCAGCTCCTTTAGAAAATCTTTCCTGAATTTAAAATTGACAGGTGAATTCCAGAAAATAAACCTCAGTGACAAAACAGGGTAAGATAGGAGCACATTGGGTTGCTCAGCTTCATATTTCCATTTTCTCTGGTACGTTAGTTTTCTAAAGGTGGCATTTTGGCTCTGATCAAATGGAAGGGCAAAGGTTACTGAATGTGAAGCGCTGGCTGCTGGAAAAGAGAACAACCACTACAATGGTGGGGAAAGGCAGGCCACCAGCATTAAGCACGGGGAGATGTGGGAAACTGGCAAGAGGAAGAGGATGTCATTTTCTGAGAAACCAGGAAATGAGCTCTGAGTTCAAGCATTTCTATTTATGGTATAAGAATTGTTAATATTGCGGGAGATATTTGATACTGAGATGAGGAAATATGTGTCAGGCCTTATAGCTTTAAGCCTTTGTCTTTGCATGGGCTGCTTTGTTCAAGGAAGCAACAATGGAAAAGAAGGGATTTGAAAAAAAAAGGCTTCTGCTGCAGCATTTCCCAAACTATTTTTCCTGTGCCCCTTTCCAAAGTGAGCTGTACTGTTCATGACCCTTCTCTCCCCCTTTTCTCCCCAACTCATTCAGCATCCAGCATTCAGGATTACAGACGCTCATCTCAGTTTGCAGCCCTGCCAGTATCTCTCGTAGCCCCCCTTCTTTCCCAGAGGGTGAGTCCTAGTTTGGGAACTGCTATTTCCACTGGATTTCAGTTCCTGGCAACCTATCTGTAAAATACTTTGACCAAAAGGGAGTTGTTCCCCAGAGACTGTGATGCTAATTCTGCTGGGTAGTTCTGCTGTGAGAGTAAATCTCCTGGATGCACATCATCATTGTTCTGATGGGATTGTCCCTAAATGTGTAAAATGAGAAAAGCTCTACAATGCATTTTTTAAGTGTAGCATTGCACTCTTCTGCCTTTGAGGTTAGCTGCACTGTTTGGTCAGCAAAATGTCTCTGCACTCATTTCCATTCGATTTCCAAAAAATTTCTCCCTCTTCTGCCTATAGCCCTTATTAATTTACACACTTCTTCTTTAAGTTTAATTAGTTCTACATTTTAAAGAAGAAATGAAGCATTACAGGATGGGAGGGCAGGACACACCACAGTTTTCACTGCTCTTTCCGCAAATGTAAAGGCATAAAGTGTGCAACTCTCCTATGCCAGGGTCTTTCCCAGAGCTAGCTCTCATTCCCACTTTTCATTTACACTGGTGGCTCACCAGAACCACTGACTCTCTTACCTGAGTGAGTGGCTGCCCAACTCCTGGAAGCCAGTTCATCATCATGGAACTGGCTTCCTTGTCCCCAGAATACCAGATAATTAAAACATATACGTGATTTGGTAGAATTTCTTCTCTTTTGTTCAAAGGTCTCTGAATTAATCACCTCCTCACTGTAAGAGTGTATCCTTCTCCCATTGTCTGTCTATTATTTCAAAGCTAAAGCATATGCATCTAAAATCAGGAAAACAATCATGAGATGCTTTAAGGAGAGTACAGAAGTGAAGGGAAATGATTAGAAGTTGTGATCTCAGAGGATACGTTAGACATAAGGTGATTGCCTGGCCCATGCTCATTGACCCCGAGGGAGACACACCAGCATGACAGGCACTCTGTTCTTCACACCATTCTACGTCTCACACCTATTTAACTCCCCTGCCATACACCAAAGTTAGGAGAAATTGCTAGATGTCATCATGGCCCTTGTCCTCTGGGGCATCCTGCATGCTTCCCCTTTGTGACAGTAGGTGAATTAAGATTATATGGGGAGATACTGGTTTTCACCTGACACTCAAGAGCTGCTGCTAGTCGCCAGGGATAAGTCCATCATGAACAAAATATGTTGCAGTTTCAACTCCAGGAACACGAGAAATTTTTCTGTCTGTCTTTCCTGCAGTAACTTTGCAGGTCTCCCCACACATATCCCACGTTGGCTGCCGCTGTGTGCTAGGGCTGCCATCTCTGCCTGGCAGAGGATGCGAAGCAGCTCCATAGGGATGGTGGGGAGGATGCCCATCACAGCTCCTGTCAGGCCACTTGTGTGAGATGTAGGTGATTGCTAAACTTGTTTCTGAGACTGCTTGTAATATAAAAAAAGGCAGTGACAGAACTGCACGGAAATACAATCTCATATAAAACCATAGTGGTTTTTTACTTTTTAGAAAGATTCTGTAATGTGTTTGAATTGGCCACCTGGCTATATTTGGCTGTGATTGCTAATCCTTCAATATCCTTGGAGGTGTCCTTGATACTCTAAATTAGCTCATATTTTTAGAATATTTCAATTTTTATTTTCAGTTGTGCAATGGACATATTACTGGATATTTTTATGTCAGTATGATCAAAATGCTTAATCCCTCAGAGAAATTTGCAATGACTGAAACTACAGTTAAAAATCAGCTTTAAGTTTTAGAAGAGTAAAAATTCAAGTAAATTTAGGAAGCAACAATTTTTCCAAAAGGTCTTTTCAGTCTCCTAAAACATTGGGACAAATTCTTGGCAGAGGCAAACTTGATAAAAGTACCGTATAGATACTGGAGATGTCTTCTGCATTCATAAAACTGAGATGCCTCAGGAGTGGGGCCCCAGGCCAACACAGAGTTTCTCAGCAGCTGAAGGGACTGTGACAGCAAAGCACTGGTGTACCCTGACACAGCACTGGGGACAATTGAGAGACCACATGTATGTGTTTAGTAAGAATCAAAGCAGTCCAGATCTCACCCTGTGAACAAGATGTGAGGCTTAAGTTGGGATGAGAGGCACTCTCTGCAGTGACTGTTGCTTTGTCAAAATGATGAGAATTAAACTCCAATGAAACAGTCTTCAGAAAACACAGTACATGAAGGGCAATGTCATTCTGCTTGTGGAAGTAAAGACCCTCTGAAAATACTATCTTTCCATTAAAAAAATGACATGGCCTAATTAATGCATCATGTTCATAAAGGAATTTTTTCTGTCAATCACTGTGTCAACTTTCTCCACATTTTTCAATATATTCCTGACTTTTCAACAATCAATATCTGGTGGAACTCGTGTATGTTCAGATCTTGATCTAACAACTATTAGCTGTATTAATTAAACGCTTTTAATTTCCCTAAGTGAGGTTGAAATTTATGTTTCTCAAAAGCATTACTGATGTCACTTGTTTTTAAGATACACTGTATTGTACAATCTGTATCAGAACATTTTCCAGGGAATTTCTATGATCTAAACAAATGCCTTTGTGATCATTAATATTCAAAATATAAAAAGATGCTCTGTTTTTTTATGTACTTTTTTATTCTCTTGAGAAATTGAAATTTCAGAATCACAAAGGGCTTTCAAGTATATCAGAGTCAGATTTTTCCTTGGAAAGGTACAGATAGTTATTTTCCAATTCGAGGGGCCCATGAAGACTGTCTGGGCTGCTGGAATGAATTGCTAAGTTGTACATACAGGTGCTAAGTGTGATTATACAGGTGCTAAGTGTGATTACGTCAAAGTGTAAGTGCAGGAAATGAGATCACCCAAAGGTACCACAGGCATTGCAATATTAAGAACTGGGTACTGCAACTGTATGTATCTCCAGGTTCCAAATCCCCCCCATTAAAACCACACATTAACTATTTTGTTAAATGCTGCAAAGGAGATCAGGATGGAGTGGAGGGATACAAAGAATGTGGACTGAGTTTTCAATTAAAATCCACTGTCTGCTCTGTTTCTGAATCTCTAGATTCTTTTGAAGAAATGATCATTATAACTGTGTCTAATCTGTTTTCAAAACAGACTGTGAAATAGCCATTGTGTATGCACCTTCTGTTTTTATAACTTCTGCGCTTTGATATTGTAATTGATGCAAGTGGGTGCAATTAAATCTTTATTTGGAAACTTGCACCAAAGCAAGTCATTCAGAAAAAAAGCCACCAATGTGCTTTGACTCTAGATTCTCACACATATTTGCACTTACAATCGAAGCTTTTGTTCTGTTAAACTAACAAGGGCTGTTTAGCATAAGAAAGAGTTAACACAGACTGCCTTAGGTTGGTGCTAATTTCAGGAATAATAGTCAAATGGAAAAAAAATTGCAGGAAACTATGCTGTCCCAATAAAAATGACAAATTTATATTTTAATAAGTAACTTACCACAAGTGGAAAGGTTTAAAAATGACCAATGATATGCCAGTGATTACTGTCATTCAGTGGTAAAATACATCTCTCTTGTTTTTCTTAAGTGACAAAAAAGATAACAAGAGAGCAGATCAGATCTCTAGCTCAAACTGCTTCTAAACTAGTCAACAAATTCCACGACTTTCACTTGGTGGGATTGCACATCAGCATGAGACAGGCAGAGATCAAGATCTGCAGTTAGCTCTAACACATGGTTTGTTAGCATGTCCTTATTATTAGTGCTGTGACACAGCTAACGATCAGCCATCACTTTGCTACTTATAATTTACATTCTGCTGTCTCAAAACTTACCTGTGGATTGGTTTGTGTGAAAAGCATTTTTGTAGAAGGGTAAGCATGATTTATTTCAGTGAAATGATCTGTCAGCTTGGTCCCACTTCAGGGAAAGGCTGTAAAAGCACGAAGTTCAGGCTGTCAGCTGCTTCTGGAAAAACTACAGGCTAAAAGCTTTTTTCTGTTACTCAGAAACTCTCAAGTAATGGGGAAAAATTTAAATGTAATAAAACATGATGTGCATATGTGTGTATATATATATTTGCATATACATAAAATATAGTTTCTTTTTCTTCTCAGAAAGTTCATGTAGACCATTTTACCACCTATGAAGCAAACTTATGAAAGCACACAATGAGTATAGTCAGATCAAAAACCCTTACAGCAGGTTTAAAAACCTCTGTATTCATTTATCTGGAAAATACAATCTTGGCCTTCTTGAGACCCAAAGAAGATGGCTTCAAAAGGGCACTCTTTGGCAGAACACACCTCCAGCACAAGCCAAGGTTATTTATGGAGTTCCTGTGTGAGGCTATCTTCCTAACAGGAAAGGTCAGCCTCCTCAAGTGCCAGACAAGCATGGCAGAGACTCTAACCTCAGTCGAAGTCTATCATTATGAGGAAATTAAGCTAAACTCCACTGAAAACTTTGTTGATTGTTGATGAGACTGGTTTAAATAGCATCTGGGCTAATACCTAAAAAAAGTGCTTGTTATCTGACAATTGCCTCTTGAGATAATTCAGCATCTCAGGGACAGGTCTCATCTCCCATAGCAGGGCAGTTGCACATTAGTAGAACACTTTCTGCCCCTAGTGCTATCCCGCAGAAGAGGACCATTGTAAAGTTTCTCCAGTGTGACTTGTCTGAAGTTTGTGTAAATTCCAAACTTGGATTTTGAGATCAACTTAAGCCCATTTAAGATGAGATGGTCTCTGAAAGGAGATGTGTTTTATTTCTTCTCACCCTTGGCTCTATGTTTCTGTGCCTTTTCTTATGTCAGTTCTAGTATTTTCATAGTTTTATGGTCTTATTAAGTCTGATTGAAATGTAGCCACTAAAAAAAAAAATGGTCAGCTAATATTTATGTAAAAGAGTCAGCACAAACAAGAACCATCAGGATCAGGGCAAGGGAAAAGACTGGATTGCTTCCAGAAGGTTTTGCTGGATGTGAACCTGTCCTTGGAAACTGCATCGTCTGCAGTTGGAGTGCAGCTCCTAGCTGCCTCTGTAGAGACGAGTGTTGGTCTGCATGTTAGACCACAGTCCTTAATACAGTTCTTTTGCAAATTCTGATTTTTCAGTGTAAAAGTGACTGTCTGATAGCATTCACTTTGAAGAAAATGTTAGAAAGGCCTTGGATTTATTAAAGTGCAGTATGAAAACAAGTTTCGAAACTAGTTGCAAAATGGCATTTCTGTCCTTTTTTTAGAACCATGTGTACAGCCCTGGTAAGGCAATGAGCCAACTATAAAAAATATTCTGAATTCCCTAGGACAGTACAGAAGTAAGAATGACTCTGCCTTTCACACTAGTCCAGCTAACCAGGTTCCACCTTCCCACTCATTGATACCAGAATGAAGGAAGAGGAAAAATATTTATCCCTCCCTTCAACCAAATGTGGAATTCAAATAAAAACAAAGTAAACCACCAGGCAAATAGCACAACTTCCTCTGCCAGTCCCCTAAAATTCAACTTCACTGACACAAGCTTGGAAAAGATTCAGTGCCCTAAATTACCACTGAAAGTAAATAATAATTACATTTGCCATGACAGGAGGTTTGGGGTAAGTGTCAGCCTAAGGACAGCAAATGAGACTATCTGTTGGGAGTTTCCCTTTGCTGATGTAGTAGGTTTTGCTTGGACAGGGAGAGGAAGAGGAGGACTGAAGAAGTACTCAGGCCCACGGTGGCATCAAGAGTCGCAAGTGCTTTTCTGGCCAGACTTCCATTTTGTCCCTTTCTGTTCTGCCCCTTTCCTCTCTCCTGTGTCTCTTGCCCTTTAGTGCTCACAGTCTGAGAAGTGCCAAGGGACTATCTAGAGAGAGGGAATGTAGCTGCTGTGTTAAAGGGCAGCGAAGGAGAGTGGTGGGTACTGAGAGAGAAAGGGGAAAGCCATGAGGATGAGGAACAAGGCACTCCTGTGCCACAGCTGAAGACGTACAGAGAGGACAGACCAGTAGAAGGGTCAGGAATCTCTCTTCCAACCATAGCCTTTTAGAAATGCCACGTCCAGCAGGCTGTGCAGCCCAAAGGGTTTTTTTTTTTAAATTCTAACTTTTGTGAAAACCTGAAATGAATCAAATCCTGTTAGCACTCCTTTCCTGCAAGGCTTCCTCTAAGCCCTTTTGCTAACCCCTCCAAAACTTATGTGTTTCTTTGAAGATCCCCCAGCTCCTTCTTACTCAGTTTGAATGCCCTCAACCTCCTTGGCTTTCCTGAAATTTGACTAATACCTTCTCATTCTCCAAAGTATCATGATTTTTTCCTTCCTTCCTCCCTCAAATCTTTCTGCCACTACTACAACACCGAATTTTGTCTACCCTTGGAACAACACAATTAAAACTAGTCAATACAGCTGAACAATCTACTGCTCTGTGGGCCCCTCGGATGGCACACTCACACCTGCCTAAACTAGCTCTCCTTGGAAAGAAATGACATCTCTCTTTTCTTTATCACTGAACACCCTCATCAACATCAATACAGGACCCACATCTGCTGTTGGGACTATTTATACATCCAGAGGGATTGTTCTGACCTGAAAACTAATCACGATGTCTTCCAGCAACTCTCCACCCCACGTTAACTGTTCTCCCTTGGCCTTTCTTAATATTATGTTATAGTTTTCGCTCTGTCCTCACTTTTTCAGTTTTCTCTACAATGAATTTTTTTTTGCTGACACAGGATGTGAGACATAGATGTTTTCAGGAGGTGAACTAGAGGTTTTGGCAGTAGAGTGAGAACATTATGGGCTTTTGGCACTTAGAAAGAGAATGACAAGTGGTTTGGGTTTGGGTTGGTGGGATAGACATATTAATACTTTTTTTCCTTATTTTTTATTTTTTTCCTTAAAGTAGCTGGCTACATTTGAATTGTTATCTAAAGGTCATGTTTATAAATATACCGGTTTATTATGGTTTTATTTGGCTTTCAATCTGTGATATCCCTAATTTAGTCCCAGCAACAAGAGTTTAGATGTAGAATTATATACTCATGTATTCATAATTATATATATAAAATATATATAAATATTATATATAGTTATTTAATTCTACATATCAACATTACCTATATCTGTCTACACATACCTTTTTAGGGATAAATATTGGGATTTAAGTCATTCCCATATGCAGGAGAATGTATTAGTCACACTCAAGAAAACACTAGGAAAACTTGACTCCAGTTTCCCATGCAATGGGAAACTTGCATTTTCCCATGCAATGAATACTGCCTTATCATTCTTTTGGTGACTTGAAACTGTATTATCACTTTAGTATGTGCTTACCTTAGGTGTTGTGACTATGTCAAGATTTATGATCAAGTGGGCTTTGAGTGAGTCTGCCAGCTATTATGGCTGCATTACCCTACATGTTTACTTGTAGGTCCATACCTTAGGTGCCAAATTCTTTGAGGTTAATTATCTTAGCAGGTGTAACTCTAAAGTTAATTATATATGAGGCAACCTAAGCATATTGGCATCTTTTCTCAGTGAGAACAGATGAAGTGAGACTGAGAGGTCCCTGCTATATATTAGCTGTATTATAGCTGCTCCTGCTGCTCCTGCAATATGTCTGGTCTTTCTGCTCCCAAATATTCTCATGGTTATGTCTGAGATGAGATCACAAAAGGGTTAAATTAAATGTTTTCCTAAAGTGTTATGGGATTTGCTGATGCTTGGTTGTTATAAAAATAAAAGGGCTACAGGGGCTGTTGCTTCCTTGACTCTCTAGGAAAAAATGAATCTGTATGTTAAAACTATGAGTGTTCCCACGCTATGTTCAGAACAACATCATGAACATAGTTTTTTTTTAGGCAAGTGGTACCTTGACTATGTGCAATATTAGAGGCATACTCAAAGGGCAAAGTGGTAAGACTGAACTTTCATAATTAAAGTTTTCCTGATTTTGGTGAGTTTAACCTAGGAGTCATTCAAGTCCTTCGTTCTTTGTTATTGCAATTTTTTCAGACTGCAAGTTTTGAGTAAGGGCAAAGATGAGAATTAGGTAAGAGGAAGGACTTAAAGATGACCATTGGTTGTCAGTTTACTAATAATTAACATTAAAAGCTATGAGACATTCTGGCTTCTAAATTTTTGGCATTTTTTCAATTTTTGTTAAGTATTGGATGGTTTACCTCAAATTTTTTCAGTAATGAAACTGAACTCTGTCCAAAAATGTGAAGTCAGCACAAGTTCTGAGAGCACACTGCTTTCTGAGTTCTCACAGTTTTAAAGCCTTATAGGCTCCATATATAATTCTCCTTAGCACTTTCCCTACTGCTGAGCATGGGATCACCTACCTTGTGCTGACTGGTTAAATCTATTGATTTTCCTGCCTTTATTTGCCCCTGTTTTCCAGCTGTCTGGTGTATTGAGCTCTTCCCAGACTCACTGATCACTTGTTTACTGTGCTGGAGTTGGAACTCTTGGCCAACTGGCAGCTGAGAAGGGAGGAACCACAGCTTCTCAGTGCATTAAATCGTCATATTAGGCTCTAGCTTGGAAAAACTTTTGCTGGCTTTGTTTTCTTTTTCCCTAAGCATGATGTGACAAATATGTGAGGTTTATATTTCTTGAGTATTTTTCTTTGTCTTTTTTTTTTTATTTTGGGATATTTAAAAAAAAAATAAGTTTAGCTGTAACAAATCTAACCAGCTTTCCTGCTAGGGTAAAAAACATGTCTTTTTCTCATTATTCCAATGGCCTTGCTTGATACTGAATTGTGATGCAACTACTAACAAGTGAGTTACCTTAGCAGAAATGGTAACCAAGAAGAATCAGTAAGTGAAGAAACACAAATTTGAGTCTGACGATTATTTCAACCATTAATCTTCTTCTGGAGGCAAGTGATAGTGATGACAACAATCTGACAAATTGTAAAGCCCTGTGATGAATTGAGTCAATTATGAACTTTTGTCTGTCTCACCTGCACTCTATCTTCTGTTCTGGTTACCCCTCAGGGGAACTATTTTTAGCATTGCAGTCCTGAGGCAAATTATAGTTGGGTATAACTTCCATACCATCTCATTCTGTTGCAGGGAAGATGGAGGAGGGCAGGAGAGCTTCCTTAAAAAATTGAAGAACTCTAGACTCTCCCATCCCGCAATAGTTATGCTCGGGAAGGTAATCCTGATTCTGGAACTGTGCCCTTAATGCATTTCTAAAGCAGTCTTTTTGTACCTAGGATATGTATGGATTCATACTGAGTGACTACATGTATATGCCCATGTATATTACCTTAGAAAATATGGAAGTTGTTCTGGGGTACCTGAATTAGCATGAACGCAGAATTCTGCATTTTCCCGTGCTTGCACTGTATGTAACTCACTGATTTTTCAGTGTTTTTTGTACATTAACCCTATTGTATTTTTACACAGAATAATATTTTTTGGAATATTATGTTCAAATGAATGGGTTTGAACAGGTACAGTGAGAGGAAAGCTACCCCATGGGTATTTGGTTGCATGTCCTGCAAGTTATTTATTTCTTCTTCCTCCGGCCAGGTTTTAGAAGAAACAATTGATCTTTAGCTATGCCACTCAAAGTTCTCCAAGTTTGGTAGATGCATTCTGAGAGTCCAGTGAAGCAATGCAGAGGACTATAGTGAAGAGAGGCCTGACTCCTGAGTCTTGCTTGGCCTTGGGCTTTCAGTATGGGGGAATGCACAGAAGTGCCAGGGGAATGTATAGAGGTGCCAGGGGAATGCTTTTAAAAGACCATGTGTGTCTGGAATTTAGGTGAGTCCAGTTTAGGAAACAGTTGAGTAGAATTTTGCACAGAATATAGTTTGAGATTTAGCACCCAAATTTTACATGAGACTATGTCTGACTTTGGAATGCTCATATATGGAGAAAAATAAAACGAACTGCCAGCTTCACTAGCAGCTACTGTATCCTCAATACTTTTGATTGGACCATTTTTACATAGGTTCTTGAATATGGGCTAACCTCTAAAAAATCTTGGCTTAAGTTCTTAAAAGGAATTCATCTCTCTTATACTACCCAGTGTGAGGCCCAAAGACTACCAATGGCTAAATTCTTTAAGAAAGAAAGAACAGCTGTGCCACACTAAATCATGGATATACTAGGCTTGGCACCCTCCAAAAGTGGAAAATAGTGGATCCTTGGGGTAAAGTGGAAGAATAGGACAAGCACAGAATGATACTTGTCCAGGATCCACTCCAAGCAACTCAGGGATTCCCTGCTCCAGAATTTATATATTTTAATTGCTGTGAGTATTTTTTTTTTCCATGGACTTGCCCTAACACTTGAACGTATTTCATTTTTTTATCCCCACTGCATCCTGAAGCAAGTAGGTCCAAGATTTCTCGGTGCTCTATGTGAAGAAGCATATCTTTCTGTGCTTCTTTGAACCTGCTGTTTTCTGTGATCTTTAGACAGAAACCTTTGTTGGGAATTCCTTCCTTACCTTTTTTTTTGCCACTTGGGGTTTTAGAGGCCTTTTTATTATATCTCGTTATTGATAAGATATCACCCAAACTCAACAGGAGCATGAGTACATTTTAGGCTAGAATTTGACAGTAGACTTGTCTGTGGATTTATAGTTGTGTTCTAGAACCTCTTCTGTTCCCATATAAACTACTAAAAAATAATTGAATCCAGAATAGACTTGTACTTATTCAAAGAAATAAACAATCAGGTTCTATTAGTATTGGCAGAGGATATAGATTGAGGTTGCTGCAGAAACCATGAAAAATCCCCTTTAATTATTTTTGAGAGCTGAAAATGCCAGAATTGAGAATTGCATGAGGTTCTTGAGCAGAAGTGCATGTATGTGAATGTGTAGGTATGTCCGTAGGGAGACAGGAAACTGCCAAGGCCATCTGTGCTGGAGGAAAGGTGGTGAGTTTAGGTCTATGCAGCACTGAGTGAAGCTCAGTGCCCTGGCTTAAAGATGCTGTTGGCTACCATGGAAACCAACTGGAGCTACTATGTAAGGGACATGTTCTCTCTGGGAACAAAACAGGAGTGACTGTTTCTCAATATCACAATTACCTACAATTAATCTTGCATATTAGCATTGTCTTGAGTTATTTGCATAAAGCATTATTCACTTTGCTACAAGTTTTATGTGAATGGAGGCAGCCTGACCTTAGCAAGAGTTCACAGGTTTGATAGTCAACTTGAGAACCTGTTTTATGATGCATAATTTTAACAGCATTTGGGGTATGGCTCTTCCAGTTCAGCTTTCATTTCGGCCTTTAAAATGTAAACTCTTTGCATCTGGCAGTCTGGATAGAGAAGAAGTGGTGGAAAAGTCTGCTATAAACTGTCACAGCAAACTAAATCTGGCTGTAGTCATACAAGTAGCGGTTAAATTATCCTGCAACATCAGCAGTAGCTTTTAAGCAAAAACATGATCACGCACAATGTTTGGGGGCTATTGCTAACACTGGTTATGGAGATGAGCATTGTATTTCAAATCATTGCAGAGCCTTTGAAGATAAATGTGAGTGTGCATGTGTCTCTGTGTACAAAACACTCAATTAGAGGTCTTTTTAAACATATTAGTTTTACACTATTGTGACTTGACAGGCATCAGCTGAGGCATCCCTGACTGACACAGGCATACAAACTAACAGATCTGTGCCTGTACAGCACACAAATGCTCAGTAAGTTGTTTATGTATATTTATATACAAATATAATACAGACCATTGTGTAAGCATACAAACAGCACAACATAAAATAATTGTACAGCACATAACTGACATTCCTGTTGGTTAGAAGTATCTAGAGATTGAACCTTGTTGAGTTTGCATCTCATCAAATGGAGCAGCTGTGAGCTGAGTTGCATTTTAGTCAATGAGTCAGTACGCAGGATGATACAGCACAAATTTGGGGGCTTTTTGATATTCCATATTTCTGATCACTAATGATTTTTAATGCAGTTATTATACAACACTAGTAATGGAAGTACAGCTAAAGAGAATGCAAATGAGTTTAATAAAGTCTCCAGGGCTTTCTGAATATGTAAGGTTATGCAGCCTGTTTACAGACCACAGTCTGGTAGAACAAAACAAAATCAAACCAAACCCTTGCCCTGAAGACATAATTGGCAACATTAAGAATCTTACAATACCCCAGGGACAGTAGTTGCGTCCCTACTTCACCACATATTATTGTCAAAAATATTGTTCAGCTGTTTATTTATCTGGAATTAGCAGATTAGGGAGTAGTGTTTTAGTGGATACCCAACATCTGTGACAGCAGTTTCAGAGTAATAAACTGAAACAGACACTGTATCATTACTTTGGGGAAGAATCTGAGCAAATGCAAATGTGACTACAGTTTCTTCTTTTTCCTTTCTTCTCCAGGTCAGCTCTGATAACAGCTAACGGGGCACAGACCCCAGCTCTTGAATCTCACTTTTTATTAAGTATTCGCTTTGCCACTAGTCCTTCAGAAACACCCTTGTGTAAGGTATTAAAAGAACAAGTAAGCCAAATCAACATTTCAAGACTCTCATATGGCTTTCATATAGCTGGGCAGAGTGTGTCTTTTCACAATTGCAAACCTTTCTTCAACTTGGATGTTAACACTTTCAGAGTAACTTTTAATGCCAAAAGGATGTCCTTCCCTTTCAGTTCAAAGAAAACACAGCATCTATCATAATGTGAAACGTAGATTTAATGCAAGTGTCAAGTCAGGCACTTGGTAATGAGGTAAAAACCCTCGAGATTTTATATCTTCTGCGCTATCTTATTACAGGGAGGGGAAAGGAAAGAACTGTTTCTTTGGCAGTTTTTCTGTGTCCCTTATCTACCCTTCCCGGACATCTTCTATAAATTAGTGGATTTTTCCTGGCAGTGTCCCTGAGAGAAAGAGGAAGGTGTGATAATGTTTGCTTTGTGGCCGAGGGAAACTGAGGTATAGACTAGACACAGCCCAGACCTGCTGCGGCACTGTCCGGAGCCCCCAGCCCGGACTGGGGTGGTGACGGGTCCCCAGGAGAAGGGCGGCGATCCTGCAACTGCGGCTGCATCCCGCAAGACAGCTCGAGGCGGCGCGAAGGTGGCGGAAGCGGGTGGGGAATGGGGGAAGCAACAGGCTGGTGGCACCGCTTCCCGCGGCAGGGGGCGGGAGGAAGGGGCGCGGGGACGCAGCGCGGGGCCGGAGCTGTCAGAGCAGCGCAGCGGGCGCGGAGCAGCCCCGGGGCGGGCGAGTAGCGAGTGCCGCTGGGCGAGCGAGCCGCTGGGCACGCCGGGGAGCCGAGGCGCTTGACCCGCGTTCCGGGAAGCGCGGGCTCGGGGGGAAGTACTCGCAGATGTCTGTGTGCAGGAGCAGAAATATCTGCCCTTTGGATTTCCCCTTTTCTACCCTCCTCGCCCCTCGGTTTTACTCCAGCCTCTCTCCGCCGTTCTCCCAGGAAGGCTGGAGGCAGCCAAGGGGTAACCGCGGCACGGTAAGGAATTGGGATTTCGGGATGCAAATGTCACATTGCCGTGCAAACGACTCCCGCAGTAGCACTTTATCAGGATTTCAAGCTGCATTTTTTATCTCTTTTAGAAAAGCGTCTCTCGGAGGGCATGGCCCTCAATAGACGCGCCATAAAAACATTTTAGTGTTGCTCTAGTGCTGCTGTGCATCCCACTGCGAGGGGGTCCCAGTGGTCCTTTGGGAATACAAGGAGTCGTAAGAAGTTACACAACTGGCCACCAGACTAATCCACTCCCTCTACCTTCCCGCGAGTACCTCCCCCTTCTGCTCTTTTTTTCCATAGCAGCCCTTTTTCAAAATCTCAGGTTACTTTGCTAAAGAGTTCTCAGTCCTATAGTTTCTGCCCTTGTCTCTGCCTCCAGCTCCTTAAGAGCCACCCAACCCCAGCGATTGGATTGGGCAGCCCGTCTTGACACACCACTGTGCTGAGTGCTTGAGGACGTGTTTCAACAGATGGTTGGGGTTAGTGTGTGTCATCACACTCGAGTGGGGATTAGGGGAGAGAGGCAGCCTTGCTGGAGCTGTGTGGTCTTCCCCAAGTGTGAGCTGCAAGCAAAAGAAGAAACACCTAGCTTTGGGGGAGAAGAGGGAGCAATCGTTTCCAGCAGCTCAGAGGGAAAAGTAAAACCCCATACTTCGTTCAGGTAAAGTAAAAGGCACCTCATGCCGGTTTCTCTATTTTCTTTTTTTCCTTTTTCCTTCACGGTTTTCAGAGGAATGCTAGCACAGCACACTTGTCAAAGCCAGTTGCTGCTGCCTTATCAATGCTGCTATTGTACGGCTGACAGATAACAGCGAGCAAAGCCTGACGCTTGGCTGTCTTCATAGAACTAACACTCTCAACGCCGCTAAGGTCACGCTTTCGGAGGTGTATATTGGAAAATCTCCCTGGGAGGGAGCGGTGTATCCCAGCCCTGCGGGTGCCTCCTCTACCCGCCCCCCACCGCCCCGCAGGCACCGCTCTCCGCTCCGCACACACGTGTGTGTCGCAGCGGCGCGGGCGACGCGGCAGCCGGGCACGGGTGGGTGTTGTGGCTGCGGGTACAAACGCCTCCGTGTTCCAACAGATCCGTGGTCGGGCGGGAGAAGGAACCGCGGCAGAGTATTTCCTAGGCTTTGAGGAGGATGCTTCAGTAGTGTGCAGCCTGTCTGGGGCTCAGCTCTGAGGCAAACCAGACCGTTTTGAAAGCGCGTTTGAGATGTCTGTAAAGTTTGAAGACTCCTTTATAGAGACCTGGCTGGGCTTCTGATGATCGGCATCGAGATGGTTTGGCTTACACATGGGCTTAAACTTAAGAGAAAATCAGGAAAGTAGGGAAAGGCAGGGTGCAGTGTAATGCTGCTCTTGCAGCTGCAGCAGAGCAGATGGATGTAATTCATTTGCAGATCTGTATGTGAAAGTTTTACAAGTCATTGAAAACTAAGTAGCATCACTATAATGGATCATTAAAGTCTCACTATATTTATAGATTCTAAATTAGTGATCTGAAGTGTTAATTAAAAGTAAGCAAAAATTTATGCTTAGGAAGGAAGAGGGGCAGAAATGTAATTAGAAATTAGTTATGGAAGTACTCTGCTATCATTTTCATTTAATTCCGCTATTAAGTTCATTGATGTCTAGAGCATGGGAAGCCCAGCAAATTAACTAAGAAGTCAGAAATGTTATCAGTAATTACAGTATGTTAGCTTATCAGAGAAGATGTTCTCATTGTTTTACTCTAAATCATCTAGATGGAGAAATTAGAGGATGGGTTATTTTCCTTTTATTTGCTTTTTTTTTTTTTCTTAAATAAAAGATTTGCTATATATATATATGCTATCTTCCTGTGCAGAGTAATGAAATTATTTGTTTCTTTTGCACTATAACAGATCTTCACACTAACTCTCACATACCTGTGGTGCTTATGAATTATTGGCCTCCTACTTGTGAAAGAAATCTAACACTGTCCTCACCACTTACAGGTGAGATATTCTACAAATAATGCTGTATATAATGTGTTCTGAAATAAGATCTGTTTAGTAGGCTGAGCAAGGGGATTTATAGCTGGTGCTTTGTGATTTTGGCATTCAACTGTGTAACAATGCCCATAAACCCATGTTTTGGGTTGCACATATATTTTTGCCTCAAACGAACTTTTTTGTTAACTTTTCCTTTTTTTTGAAGAGACTATTTGGCCCCTTTACCGGTTGTTCTTAGTTTGTATTTCCAAACACGCTCTTCAGTATGAATGTATCCTCAGAAGTCATCCACAGCAATTTGAAACAGAGAATTAGCTAAATCCCCAAAATGACTGCACAACCAGACCAGGGTTTATGTGAATAAATCTGACCATTTTGAGTTTTCTCTCACTCCACACTTTCTCATTGTAAAAAGTGATGGAAACTTTTACAAGCTTAAAATGAAAAACAAAACCAAAGGAAAACCTCATTATGACTCTATGTTAAAGTCTTGTATATTGGATTTCTCCTCTTTCTCCCAGTGTGTCCTGTGAGAAGCCCAATATGCCAGCTTCAGAACAGGGAGATTTAGTCTTCCAAAGCTAAGGCGCAGCACTGTGAGCTGCACAGCCTGCTGCTGTCACTGCTTAACTGAAATGCATCCCTCTTTGTGGGTCAGATGATTTATAACAAACCATATTTTTTCAAGAAAGTGCGTAGCTAACTACACATGGCCAGCTTGTTATTGTTTTACTAGAAAGAAAAAAACCCCCAAAAACTAGTTTCTCTAGCACTGCCAGAAAATCTTGCTGAGAAACTAGGAACAGCAAATCATGTTTTTCCTTCCTTTATAATGATGGGGCTGTTTAAAAGACAATGCCCACGGGGCAGTCCAGCTTCTTGTCAAAATGTAATCTACTGTTCCAGATGGTAAACATTCAAAGACATATTTATGGTGACTTCTGCATACCTTCCTTTGACATTGGCTTTTTTTTCTCTGAGAGCACTTGTGCTGGGTACACACATGAAGTTCCCATTAGCATCCTAGCAGCTGTAAAATTGTTCAGAACTCACAAAGATGTTCCTCACCGTGAGATAAAAATAATCTGAGGAAAAGATCTGAGACAGTACAAGTTCCACGATGCTCAAGGTAAAAAATTCCAGAGGTACAAAAAGATCCATAAACTGCTGCATGAAAGCTGTAACACATTTTTGTTGCGGCTAATTCATCTTTGCTTGATATGGAATGCTGAACATACCAGGCATGTCTGTACTATCAACTTGTTTGTGATGTGAGGGAACCTGCACTGCACAAAAGCTGATGTGTTTCTTTTTCCCCCAGCTAGTGAAGACTAGGTGGGATACTTATTGTCTACATAGAGTTTTCAAAGTGCCACCCTTTTTTTTTCCCTCTTACTGCTCTGAGCAGTGAGGTGGAGCACAAGAAAATGTTTTCCAGCCAGAATGTGTTCTACCCTGAATTGTCTTAATTATGTGTCAGTTTATTGCTTGTCAGAGGCTTCCTCTTCTTAGCACTTTATAATCGAGGTGGGTGAGCTTGTTCCATCACAATATGCAACTTCAATTTCTGCTTCTTGGCATGTCTTCTTGGCCTTTCATTGATTTTTGTTTCAGAGGAAAAAAATTAATTATGATTGGTGTAATTTCACATAGAAAAAATCCTCCCTTGGTGAAGTTCCAAAGGGCATGTAAATACACCTTCAAAAACTAGGCTAAATGAGAGGTCGTTAGGAAAAAAATTGCAGGTAGAAATCTAGAAATATCCTTGAGATGGCAAATAACAGTGTGAAAATTATTGTAACAGCTCTCATTCAGGAACTGATAAAAACAGTTTATTTAAAATGTTGTGATGTTGGGTACAGTGTTCCTAAATGTGGAAGCCATTATAAAATGCACACTCAGTGAATGTTAGGCAGCTATGGAAAAAAATATATTGAAAGATTTGCGAATTCTTTTCTGGCTAGAACGCTTCATTGCAGACTACTTTGACTGTTTGCAGGGTTTTTTTATCTAGCTTTGTTTAACTTACATCCTGCACTTGATGTTATATATTTATGACCAAACATTCATGCAGGATCAGGAGTTTGAGCGTTGTGTTATGTCAAGGCCCATTCTAACCCAGGCGAGGCTGGCACTTGTCGCAGATGTCATGGGAGTCATGGGTTCCATGATTTCCTTAGCTTTAGAAAGAGCTTTGGGGGATTTGTGTTTGAGTGAGAAGGCAGACTGATGCGATAACAATTGAGAAAGCTCCTTTCTGAGAGCCTTGAGAGCTGCAGTGTTCAACAGAGAACGAGGGTCCCGTGACAACTCTGCGGTGACACAGAAAGAATCCAATTAGTGGCCACTCCTGCTGTTGATACTAGATCTCTCCTAAAACATTTCCACCATTACCACCCTCATTGTAATCCCATCCACGGCACTGATAATGGGATCAAGAGTGTCTTTTCAGAATGCCTGTTTAAATTTTAACTGCTGTCTTTGGAGATTTTGAGGATATTAAATTAGAAGGCACTGAATAGCCCAATTCCAAGAGAGCTACGTGACACACGTGTCACCCAGTAGTTGTCTTTCTCAAACTAGAATTTCCTAACACCTCCATCACAGGTAGAGCTGCTGTAAGTGGGCTACAGATGAAATAGGGGGGCATAATGAATAATCCATTGAGTTGTGGCTATCCCTGCACTGCAGTTACTTGTAGACCTTGTCCCTGGGCAGTTACACATGTGGAAAGCAGCAGGAGAAGGGAGTTGGAGGTGATACAGTCCCTTTTGCTGTGCCCTAGTAGTGACAGCAAGTCAGCCTGCTTCTCCCTTTAACAAGTCTTAAATCACCACTCTGCCTTCCCAACTGGATCAGCAACATAATATTCCCTCCCGCTCCCCTCAAGTTTGTTTTTTTTGTCTTTCACTATTCTTCCTCCAACACTAATTCACCATTTCCATATGATCAGAGTGCAGTAACTCTACTGTTGTTCTTACCAAGTAGGGCAAGTTCAACGCTGTCATGTGCTTGGAGAGGATGCTGTAAAGTGGAAAGACTCAAGGCTCTAAACAATGTCACCTCGAAATGCAGCACAGTGATAGATGAATTGCCAAATCAGACACTTTTTAGCTGAATTATTTTAATATATTTCTATTATGTCAGTAGACTGCTTTTGAGAGCCTTTGCAAGATCTTTGTTTAGCATTGCTTGTTCATGCTCAAAAGTTACTGTTAACTGTGAGGGTAATTCCTTTTTCATTTTTGGTGTCTTAAGACTTTTACTTTCTGAGAAAACTAATGCTTGTTTCTTCTTATGGTTTATCCACACAGCAGATTTGGTATCAGTGATTTTCCCAGAACTTTAGTTGTCACTTGTAGAATCTGCTTAAAAGTTTGGTAAGCCTTTGTAACTGTGTGTGCTCTATTAATCCTGTAGCTCTGAGCCTTCCCAGTCTTAACCATTACTAGTGATTTGGTTACAGTGAAACATTTTTTGTAATAGTTGACCTTTACACTCAAGATTTTATCATGATTTTCTTGGTTTTTTAAATTTCTTTTATAGCAAAAATTAATTTACAATTAAATATGATCCTACATTGTAAGATTTGTAGTTCCCTGCCAAGTTGATAATATTGCTGGAACTCTAAAAAAAAATACTCCTTTTCACCAATTCATCACATGCTAGTGTGACGATACTACCATTATGAACTGGAGGATTTCTAGATATGATGCTGTGCTGTGGAAATCCAGACTGTTTGTATATCAATGCTAGATTATCCATAGAATATTTCATGGAGTTTCTAAATGGAAGCAAAAGACTAGAAAGTCAATGATGTTATATTCTAAAAGAAAAACCTCTCCTGGTGCTGTCTGAATGTAATTATGGCACTGCATGTTGCCTTTTCTCTATGATGTGATTCTAACCCATCTTAGCAAGGAGAGTTGCTGCTCGACAGCAGCTGTATTTTTGTGGTGCTTCACAGGAGGTGAACTCTGTTTGGAAAGCCTACAGAGAAGATGGGGAAGCTTTTGGCACTGGAGTTCTGGAGAATAAATGTAACAGGGAGCTGAACATAGGGGATTGTTTTTCTCAAAAGTATCCATTAAAACAGAATAGTGGTCTGTTCCAGTATTGTAATTGCAATGTGCCAAGATGCTCGTTATTCTAACATGTGCACTGTTTTGTCTGTTTTCACTTAAAAACAGAAAAATGTGTTGTCAAGCACATAAATGTCTGCAAAACTGCCAACTCTCCTGACTTCTATCAGTAGTCTCAAGATATTTAGCCTCTTTTGTAAAGTTTGGAGTGTTAGAGTCAAGATATAATGTGAGAAGTTCAGATCTCTACTTTCTGTTTTTTTAAACCTAATCCTCCTGGATGCTGAGGTAGCTGGCTTGCATGCAGCTCCAGAAACATGAAGGAAACTAACAGAAATCCCAAATCTCCCTACGTAAATGCATGCAGGCTGTGTGAGCATGGTGGGTTTGTGCATGTCATGCCTGGCGATTAAAAAAACACGTTTTTTTTTCCTGAGGTTTACCATAATCAGTTCCCCCTGAAATTTCTGATCGGTTGTCTGATAACTCCCATTTTGTTAAAGAGGTTTTATTGCAACAGAGGGTGAGGTTTCTTGCCTCTTCTCAGATGGTGGAATAGCTTGCTGCCCTGGAGAAACCCATCCTTGATCTTCCCATCCTCTGCCTCCAGCAGTGTGTTCCCATCTCCTCCCTCATGCCAGGTTTGGCTCTTGGCTCACCTCCTGGCATGATGAATGAGCTCACCAGAGCAACGGGAAGCTGTGTTGGCTGCCTGCCTAGTGAGTTGGTTCATCTCAGCAAGTGGACAGGGGATCCACATGGTACAAAGGTACAAAGGAAAGTGTACAATGGTGGCTTGGGGTGAGGGAGAGAAACATGGCCAACACTTTAGGGGAGTGTGAGCTATAAGATACTCAACCATGTGGTGACACCTCACCCTGCAAACTGGGGCACTGTGTGTCTCTGCAGGAGAAGGCATGATGACTGTGCCGGTGTCACCAGGAGCAGAAGGCTAAATGTGCACTTTTAACAAAAGTCTATCCATTTTCATTTAGAGGATTGCTGTAGTGCCGCTCGGAATATGGAAAGTCTTGCCTACTGTTTTTGACTTTCTAAGTCAACAAATAGGCTTTGGAGAGAAGCTAATAAACAGTGTGGGGAGAAAAGAGGAAAGAAACAGAAGTGCCTGCTGAGCTGCTGCTTTAAAAAGGTGAATAAGATTCTGAGGGTGGGATCCAGTCTGCATAGCCAAGACACTTGTGGTGCCCCTTGCGTCTTAAATACTTATACAGCAGCTACCTAAAGGCGTGTTTTCTCTCTGATTAATAGAGTCCCCCTGAAGACCTCCAGGCATTGCAGTTAGGCAAGCAGGATTTCTTCCTGGAAATCTTCGAAAGCAACTCTTTCTATAGGTGGGGATGGAGCTTACATACTTGCTTTGCCAGGGTTGCTAAGGCACTTAAGCTGGAAGAACTTGATTTCATCTTGGGTTTCTTGGTTGGCCCACAGATTAGCAATGCCATGGATAAGCACTGTCTGTATTTGAACAGCTGTGATGTAATTCCTATACAGCTCTTTAAGGTGTATCCTATCCTTTCCACGGAAGAATGCATGAACCAGGCATTTCATTTGAACGGCAGGAGATATGATTCACCTGAAGAGACTAGGATGCCTAGATTAAGTGTAATTGTGGTATTGACTGTAGAAATGAAACACTGTACTCCTCCGAACTATCACTCCTTTTACTGCTGGGTCATGCTGACACACACACAAAAAAGACAGCTTAGCCTTTTCTTTGTAAATTATGTAATTTACAGGGAACTGTTTTAAAAATCACCCAGTGTTGTTACTTAAAGAGTGTCTCAAAGGTCTGTGAGGCAGACAAAGCTTAGGGGGATCAGAGATGTTGTTCATGCCTGCAAGCAGTAAAGATGTAGTGAGGAATAATGGATGATCTTAGAGGAATACAATGTTGGACAAAGAATGGAAGAAAGACAGAAATATAAAATATTCAGGACCCATGTTTCTGAATTTACCTATGCTAAATCCAGAAATATGAAGTATTCAGGACTCACGCTTCTGGATTTACCCATACTAAATCTTTTGAGCATTATCTCCCACCGACTTGGCTGCCTAAGGGCATACCAGTCACAAATTAGAGAACAGCAAAGTAATAAGAAACTGAACATCCTGCAAATAATCAGCACGGGATACCTTTTAACTATCACTTTTTTCCAAGGCCTTCAAAAATACTAGCAGTAATATATTTTAGAACAATATTTGGTGTTCGGTAACTTCTTGACAATGAGAACTCTACATTAAGCCAACCTTTGTAACAATGTTTAGCAAGATTTCCCATGGTGTCACTCCCCACTATATTATTTTACCTGTAACACCTGAATTGTTGAATGTGTCCTTAGTAAAGCACATGTGAATTTAACCATGTCGTTACCTATTTTACATCTATAGCCAATTTATGAACTGAGACTGTAACACTATCTGCTTGGCCACTGGGAGGTGGTAGGATTTAGGGAGACCATTATCATAGTTAGACCAATAAAAATGTTCTGAAATTAACACAAATTTATCTGTCAGGCATTCCAGTAGTTTCTTTTATTTCTATATCTGTAGAGGGTTGGCATTTCTCATCTCTCTGTAAGCTTTAGTCCATTCGTGGTATATAAGCTCATGGAGGAAGGCTTCCTGTGCTCTACTGCTCTGCCCTTCAAGTTCTAAGTGCAGAAGGCCACTGTGCTTGTTTTTTGGTTTCCTTCTTCTTGATATGGAGAATTCCTCTACAGCACAGATCCTCTGAAGTGAGGAAGGGTAAAATGGAGAGACTTTGAGATATGCATGGTCAGGGATCACCAGACTCCTCAAAAAAATAGCAGTTCAGCATAGGAAGGTGTACAGCTATAGAGAGATATTGAAACAGATACATCATTTTTTTAGATCTTTTCCATCCTGGGCAGCTCACATCCAGTTTTCCCTTTCACTAAATTACTCTGCAAACATTTCCTCTCCACAAATTTTGCACTGTTTTGCACCTAATCAACTTGTGAAGGGTTTGAGATGCAATATAACCTTTTCTCAAGAAATAGATCTGTTTTACAGCTACTTGTTTTGTTCTTGGGTACCATGGATACCTATAACATAAAGAGGATGTCTACCAAGTCCTCTGAATCCTTTAGACTGGATAGTAGTTGCCACCATGGTCTGCAAAAGCCAGATAAAAGAAGGGCGTGGCTAACTAGAATCGTGCTGTCTTGGACAAGTGACACTGCAGTTATATCTTGATATTGTCTGTTTTGAGGAACCCCATCTACCCTGTATGTAAGCCTGGAGAATTCACTGCTCTTTCTGGTAGCTGTACAGCATTTGTAGTGTGAGAATATCATATGGACTTTGTATATTCCTCCTTTTGTGTGCTGTGTACGAATCCTTGGTCTTTGTTAAGAAACCCACAGGGTTACTGGAGAGAATCATGTTCTTAGGAGCTTGAACATATCCCTGTGTTGAGTGAGTTCTGCAATCATACTCATATATCTATCACACTGCTTTGGGGTGCTGGTTCAAAGTCGCTTTGAATAAAGCTGTTTTCCACATACAGTGTACTGTTTAATGAGGTCATCGATATGGCCATCAGCAGCCTAACTTCGGAGAGTGATGCTACTGCTGTGACCTGTCTGCTTCACTGCTCTGCTGCAGATTACTCATGGAGTGCATGCACCCACTTCAGGAGATCCAGAGCAACATCCAATGCAGAGCAAATTTTAATTTGCCACAAGAATATTTGCCCTTCAGTCAGAGACAGTTCAGATAATGAGCAACAGTAATTCAGCCCTTCTGCATTTGCTGCAGTAACACAACCCTGTACTGAAGCCTGAACTGTGACACTAATGCTGCCATGACAGGGGAACACCCGTGTATTAAATCTGGTAGCTATTTGAACTATTCACTAGGTTTTTTTAGTCTCCAATCACCAGTGGCTGCCGGAACTGCTCCATTTCCTGGCCAACAATAGAAGAATATGTTGGGCTTTTCAGTTCAGAATCAATCTCAGTAATGCATGTATTTATGAGTCTATGTGTTTTTTAAGGCATACTTTACTGTCAAACAGCTCATCTCTAAAAAAGGTGTTGCAGTTAGTTTGAATGAGAGCCTAACAGAGGGAGGGCAGAGCAGGTCTCCAAGAATGTCTCACCCCCTCTCTTCCAGACGCCTTGCTGAGTCACATCTGGTATGAAATGAGGAACCCGTGTCTCAGTCCTTATCTTGAAAGCTCTGTGTGGGCCACTCATTGAAGATGCTTTTTGCCCCACTTCATCATGAATCACCAACATATATACTTAATAGGAACAATGTTACTGAACAATGAAGGATGAGAATTGAGATGGGCAAGAAAGTGCCATGCTGATACTATAGGGAGAAGCATCACAAATGAGTCTGAGAGACTGGGCAACTTCTAAAACAGACAGAGTAGGAGTCTGGTTCATGGCTGACAGACATACCAAAGTAACAGAGACCAGATTTGGTGAGCAGAGCATGGAAAGAAAATACATTATTTTTCTTTCTCAGTGGCATTTCAGTGTGCTTGTTGCACACATCTGTTGATCCATTCACATATCAGTCTGCTGAAAGGTATATTTATCTGTTCTTCCAGGAGAAATCCCAAGTGTGGTGTTGCACCTTCAAACATTTCTAGGGCATTTACCATGTATTATATTCTGTTGTCCAATACCTATAGTTGCTGTAATGGACATGAGGAGGTCGTAGTGTCAAAGCAGAGCTAATCTGTTTTCTAAGCAGTTTGGAAGTTATATACCTGTAGATGTTAATTTCCATCTTACTTTTTTGTAGTGCTGGAAGAAAATTCTTTCTTCCTTAGAAGCCTCATGTAAAACAAAAATTTTCCACTTTGATAAAGCCACATATGCCCTGAGAACCGTTCAGCTTAGAGTACATGTATGTGGAAGTACACAAGTTGGATGATTACCTTGTGCACCACCAATTATATAGTCTGCAAAGACTAAAGCTTTTATTTCTCTTTTGCTGTTTCTTATGTGTCCTTCATATTTTACCCCATTTTGTATACAGTACACAAACTGTTTTCCATTTACACTTTTATCTTTTGATAAAAAGATACTTTAAGATCTTGTGTTCAATGCTGTCAGGAAACTGCTTTAAATGAAAGTGTGGAGTGATGTGGAATAGTTTTAATGAAGGCTAGAAGGAAGTGAACTTAATCTTTTTCATAGGAAATTTTTTTGTTCTGTTCCATCCTGTGCCCTGCTTAAACACATTGGTCTTTCTTGACCTTTTCCTTGATGAAGGATGAGTGGGAAATATCTTGGCTGCAGCCTTTCCAGCTTAACCTGAAAGACTTTCCACAACTCATATGTACTGTCCCTGCTATGGACATTCATCTTTCCTGAATCAAAATTGTTGGATTTTCAGAGAAAAATTAATAGCTTGTGGCAATGATAATGAAGTGTCAAGCCTTCCTCTGTCATGTCTCCAGCTCTATTTTCCTAGTCCTCTTGCTAGAGATTAACAAATCTCAGGAAAAAAAATCTCAGTTTGGTTAATGGGTTCCTTCCAAGCGTCATCTTCATTGGCATTAAGAACAAATGTAAAGAATTGCTGTATTTGAAATTTATTAATATTGAGTGCGTTCCTTCTGCAAAACCCTAGAAATATTGCCATGTTTTGCATCTTTATCTGGGTATCTTTTGTACCTACTGTAACATACATAGAGGGAGACAGAATGCTCTTGGCCAGTGAGGGGTCTATTCTCAGTCCTTGGTGTGCTCACTGAAAAATACTTTGGCAATTTCCCTGTAAAAAAGTTTCAGAGACAGCAGGAACTACATCCTCAGGATGCTGCTGCTTTTAATGGACAGGCTGTCATGTTCTTCAGTTACCACACTCTTGAGAGAGGTAGGTCTGAACGCGTCTCTTGCTCTCAGTCCCAGCAGTAACCATGGTAGAATTTTGCGGTTTGGTACATCTCCATTTGTTATGGCACATCAAATTGTGTCCATGGAGCTTTGTTATAAAACAGACAACAATCTGCAGTGGCAGTGTGAGAACTGACTGTAGTGCAGGGAAAGTCCAGCTCATCTCCAGGAGGAACAACCTCAGGTTCTCACTGCAGGGCAAATGCTCCATCCCTAAAATATCTTGATCGTCCTCCACTGAACTTTTTCCAGTTTACCATTGCTGGTTTTATACTGCAGGCCCCAAAATTGAGCACAGTACTGTAGGCGCCATCTAATGAGCTCTGAGCAAAGGGACTTAGCATCTGTTCTTGTGGAATTCCGTTACGTTCCTGATGGCCCATTGCTCCACCCCACCTAGGTCCTTCTGCCTAGCAGTTCCATCTTGAGGAGATTCACTGCTACCTCAGATGTGTGCCATTCTCAGACTTAATGACAGTTGCTTATCTTGCTTAAAACACTTGCTCTCAAGTTGTTGTTTTCATTATTTTACTTTAAATTAAATTTTATTCTTGATTTTCACCCCGAGTTCTCAGTGGCTTTGAATAAACTGGATATTAATAAAAAGCAGTATATTAAAGCAATCCCCCATTCCAGCTTGTACTTTGTTCATGATGTATGCAGTTGTTCTCAACTCACCTTTAAATAGCTCTTCCAGTCACAGGGAGCTGCAGATATTTCTCCAAAATACATTTTCATATGATGGTGCTCTTCCTCTTTTTGGCCAGCTGGGTCACGTTGGACATCCTTAAGAAGACCTCCTTCAAACAGTGCCTTTCAAATTCAGTGGTTTGCTGTGCAGTCCAACTAAACAGTGTTGAAGATAGTATTTAAAAAATATAAGCTAAAACTATGCAAAATTTTTTATTTTAAGTTTAGGCTTTCTTTTCAGTTATGGATTTTTATTGTCTTTTGCAGAAGTTTGGGAGGACTTTAAATAGACTTTGTGAGTCTTGAAATAGATGAATTTCAAACAACTGCACCCTGCAGTCTGGAGCCCTTATCTTCAGTGATATTAGTGATATTATTTCCTCTGAGTACCTTGCTGTTCTGTAGCAATGCTACTTTTGGCATCCTCATTTTACTTGAAGTTCTTCCCACAAGTTGTCAATTCTCAGTGGTGATGGTTCTTATATGTCTCTATAACTTTAGAACTGATCATTATCACAACCTAATTTTAGTCCAACACGCATATCCTATTGATGCATGTATTGTCCTTATGGAGTTATTTTAAAATTCTGTTTGTTGCCAGATAAAGAGTTAACCAACAAAGCTGAAATGTATGAACTTAAAACATACAAAGTCCAAAGCCAGAGATAAGGATATATAAGATGGAAAAGCTGGAAGAACTTATTTATTAATGTAATAGTGTATGCATCTTCAAAATCATACATCGTGGCCTTGAGTTTTACTGGTGAATTGATACTGTGCTATCCTGTATGCCATGATATTAAGGGAAGAATACTAATACCAATTTTCTGGCTTTAAACTTCAGGAAAAGTTAGCAATGTACAATAAAAAAGCTGAATGAAAGAAAGGAGACTTGAGCTTTTAAGATCAAAAATAGCTTTTACAGCTAATAGCTTTCACAGTTCTCCCTTCTTCATATTGCTGGAGCAACTCAAAAGATACACAGCTGTTAAAAAGGCTCCCTCCTTAGAAGAGGAGACTTAATGTTGCTGAAGCTTGAATATAATCTAATTTAGATTTTGTGAGTGGGACATGGAAGAAAATGGTCTTAGTAAGAACTATATCCACCATCATGTTTTAATAATGGAAGTGAATGTTTTTTCTCTCTGTGTTTGGGGGGAGGCAGAACAACAGAAATATCTGTATCCTTACTACCTGTGTCCACAGCATTGCAATATTTAGTGTACCTTTCACTCTTTTGGACATATTTAACTTCAGGAATTTTCCATTTTTAAGTTCATTGTAAGAGCAACAAAATATACAAATTACACTAATATGAGAGAGGCAGTGCAAACTATAGCTCCCAGCCAATCCACAAGTTCTTTTGCATCCATCTTTAGTTCACCTCTGCCAATATAACAATATAAGATTTCAACAAAAGAGCATGTTTTTCCTGAGAAACAAAATTTCCTAGCACTCTGTATTATGTAATGTTCTGAGAACGCAAAATGTCTGGTTAGACTGATAAGTCACCTCTTTGACTTATAAAAATATATTCACATGGATTACTAAAGCAGTTTTGCTTAAGGATAATGGTGTAATAGATACAAATTAATCCCATAATTCCTTAAACCTCAGTAAATATATTGCAAATGTTTAGTGTCTATTGTGGCAACATAAAGCAGAACTCTTAATTAACCTAAACAAAACAAATCATAGGAGAGTTTTAAAATCTGTTTCGAATTTCAGAAAAAAACCTCATAGATTTGCCTTATTTTTTTTTTTTTCACATCTTGAATCAGACGCGAACAAATGCGTTTGTATGTGTGTGTTTTCCCCAGAGCACTGAGAAGAATGTCGTGTGAGAATTATCTTTTCCATTCACAGTCATGCTGCTATTTGGTCACATTTCAATCCAATGAAAGAAAAAAAGAAGGTAGGGGGATTTGAAAGCACAGTGCAACTGCTTAAATTATTTCAAACTTCAATGGTGCTGCAACCCTTAACAGAAGGCAGAGCTCAGTTGTGTCTATGGAATGGTTCCACATTTCTCAAAACAAAAAAAAGCTAATAAAAATTTTAAGGACATTAACAAGCTAACACAAAAGATAAATTACATATAATTATTTTTCTTTCTATCTTTTTGTGGTGAACTTGTGCTTTCTCCGAATCAGAGAGGCAAGTTTCCAGCAAGTGGGCTTCCTTCCCTCCTTCCTTGCCTTCATGTTTCACTTTCCTAAATTGTTCCTTAAATATTTAAATTAAGGCCATCTTGCTTTTTGACTCATTGATTTTAGTGACCTTGTTCTTTGTGTTCAGGAGGCGATAAGGAGTGGTCATGTTTCAAGTCACACTGACTTTGTTATTTCAAGTGCTGAAATATAGGAAAAGTCTGTTTTATTAAATCCTGAGTTATTTTTCTGTCTGAAACAACCTTGTCAGTAGTTTGTGTATCTTACTAAACAAAAGGCTGAAAAATCTACCATAACAGTAACTCACAGGAAGATGCTGATATTTTATCAACTAAGAAAGCACACAAAATACATGAAGGGGGAGGTGGAGCAGAACATTTTTTAGATGTGACTTGAGGGTGCACTTGATCTCACTGTCCGTGTCACCAACAAAGATGTTAAATGTGCTGATCCAGTACCGACCCCTGAGAAACACCACTTTGCTCTCCATTTGGACATAGAACCGTTGACCCCAACCCTTTGAGTGTAACTATCCAGCCAATTACTTATCCAGCAAGTTGTCCATCAATCAAATCCACGTTTCTCCAGTTTAGAGGCAAGGATGTCATGCGAGACATTATCAAATGCTTTGCACAAATCCAGGTAGATGATGTCAGTTGCTCTTCCCTCGTCCACCAACGCCGTAAGCCTTCTGATTAAACTGAATTAGGAAAAATTGCAAGTTATATGTAAAGTGGCTTGCTGTATCAGAGCTGAATGGAATATTTTCTGTTATTTTAGATTGCTTAATGTATTTCTATTACCTACTACATTGGCTTTATTGTATTTTTACTTCAATTCTCTTAATGTTCAAATTTTTACTTTTGTTTTTCTATGTTTATGTTAGAAAGCACAATTTGTCCTTTATTCTTTTGAAGTTAAGAGCTGTGTCTAGTTTTGGCACCTGCTAGCTAGCTAAGCACTGGGAAGCAGACTTGAATCCTCTAGCCAGTGTTTTTTCACAATGTAGCGAAATAGATTCTTGTGTCAGGCTAACACATTTTTCCAAATGAACAATCAACTACTACAGTAATTTTTAGTTATATCCACCAAAATCATGATGAAAAATTAAGTTAGCAGAGTCTGTTGTCTCAGGGAAAAAATATGTATATAGTTCGATTTTATCTAATTTAAGGGGTTTACTCATGACTGTTAAAAGCAGTATTTACTCTTCAAAAAGGTGACAACAAGAAGTTTTCTTCTGCACCTTCTCTTCCAGAAATGGGGGTCAGGGGTCATTTTAGGACTGATGCTAAATTGCCCCTTGCATATCCAGTATATTGATAGCAAATAATCTTTAGCAGTAAGTGATCAAAGCCCTTTATAAATTAGTCTACTGAGATAATCCTATTGAATTATGAATATCTAGAAGCATATGAGATCAGTTATAACTGTCACTGTTTTGCATATCGAAATAGATGTTGTAATGATCTGCATAGGCTGATCAATTGTTTTTTTAAACAGCAGATGTTTCCGTTGCTTTGGCAATACTGCTGCATGAGTAATGAAGTCCGTAACGTTCATAGGTTGCTGGCATTTGGTGCCTTTTTACTACTCTGTCTTCTGAATCTATTATGAGCAAAGCTACATGGCATCATCACTGCAGTACCGGTAGTGGGAGAGCTCTGTGTACGCTGGAGGTCCCCTGTGTGTCAATAATAGAGCTTGAGTTCTGAGAAATACTAGGACCTATCCTTATCCAGAAGTACTTTTTGCAGTGCCTACTGAAGGCAGTGGGAAAGATGAAGCCAGAAGAGAGTTGAATGCTTGCATAAATTGTAGTTGCTCAGACTGCTCTGCAATCATTCTTATAGATGGTCCAGGAAAAAAGTACTGGATAACTAGAATTGGATTCTCCTGTCCATTTATTGGAAACTGTGAAGTCAGCCACCAAAATGTTTTCTGGGTCATTCTGTTTTCAGTGAATTACAGCTGCAATCATCTTGCACTTCTAACTTGTGTATAGAATATTTAAACCTTGGAAGTGCAAAAGTACTTTATGCACACAGAAATCACTAAGTTCACCACTGGAATAAAGTTGTTTCTGACTGAAATTGGAAGCTGGTGCGTAAGGACAGTCTTTATACATCATTTGTCTGAGGAAGTAATGAACATGTCTCTGGCTGAGTCTGTAGAAAAATGTGGGTCTAGCATTTTCCTGTTTTCTGAAAGATCTCCCTTCTGGCATGAAACTGAGTACATAAATTTAGGTCTGTCTGAGATGAAGTGAAACACACATAACACTCCCCGCAGTTCCTCAGTCTTCCTTTGGAGGCTTTGTGACAGTGTTTCTTTTGTGAGATAAGATCATTGCATCCCCAGGACATGGTAACAGCCACGTATTACCACTTCTGGAATGATTTGGAAAATGTTTTGTCACCAAGATATCACAAGTATGGAAAAAGTCCTGCACATAGTAAACCCTCCTATTGGTTGTCTGTGTTATACAGGGAAGATTTCTCTCAGTGTCACACACAGACCTACACTCTCTCAAATTCCCAAACAATATGCCATCCACCAGTATCTAAACTCCTGCTGTTCAAAGGCAGAAACAATAAATACTAATCTTGCATTACAGTATGCTGTAAGCCTTTCTCATCCTGGGATGCTATTAGGTCTCCATCTGTACGGGTTGGAAATATGTTGTGGCAAGGTTCCTGACTAAGGCTGTATTCAGAATTTTGGTAGTAAATGGTGTACAAAAACCTGAAGAAATAAAATGAAAGAAAAAAAATTAAAATTCTCCTGCAATATGTTTAAAGACAGCAGCATTTAAAGAAAGGAACGGATCCTTTTTCCATAGAATAAAATTATAGCATAACATCCTCTCTGAAGTTAAGTCATAATGAACTCTTTCGTGCACCTACTGGAAAGTGTTATATTTCCGTATGCTCGTGAATGTGGAAAACAGGGATCTGGAAACTTTGACAATGGTAGCTACCATCTCCATGTGTATTTTTCTGCTTTGTATGGACTTGTTCAGTGCCTACTAAGGTAAATGGAAAGACTCCTGTTGACTCCGGTGCTGTTAGACTCATTCTTCTGTATATCATTCAAGGGCTTATTTCATCATCACTTTGCTTCATCACCTGATATTCTTACTCTTTTTTGTGTAGATAAGGAGTCAGTGTTTCACTCCAACTGGTGTGATTAGGTGATTTTTGATTTTGTCTTATCCATGTACTTGAAATTGGCATCTTCAGTGCAGTAGAGAGCAAGAAAGAAAAATAAAAAAGTCATGTATTTCTCACAGTGAAAGAGGGAGATATTTTTCAAAGCTTGCTGACTGTGAGCAGGAATGATGTGAGGGTTGTTTTTTAAGCATCTTCCCTCTGTTTAATTTGCAGTTTTAATCATTTTCTTCATTAGCTTAGTTTCAGCTTGATAATTTGTTTTCTTTATTTTCTTTGCTGTTACTTACTTGGCCATTAGAAAACCCTTTCCTTTCAAAAGTTCTTTGCCCAAATTGTTTCCCATAACAACAACAATAATGGGGAAAAAATACTCCTTTAAATAGCAATTTGGTTCATCCTTTGGTACTTATATGCAGTCACTCCTTCAGTGGGATTTGCACTCACATAACTGAAGCTAAAAATCTGACCTTGTGCATCACAGCCTTCCCCCATGTAACTACATGTAACTACAACAAGGAACTGTAATAAAACAGAGTAAGACTTCATTTATGTTTCAAAACTGAGGGAATAGTGTGGTTAATCATCTCTTAGTGTTTGCATACCTATCCTTCCTTCACATCCTCTTCTACTGTGGCTGATGGCTAATCTTTCGTTACATCATGTGCTTGAGACTTGGTCTAGCTAATAGACTAAGTGGAAAAAAATGTGTCAGTTATGACTTCTTGGCCTTTCATTATATCACAGATTTTGCTGTGGGAAAAAATTGTTCTAACACTACTGTTCGTTCAACCAACTCCTGTGGGAAGGGGCCTGGGGCACTCACCCATCCCTGGTGCTGGTCACCCAAGAGTTATTGCACTCAGAAGGTCAGCAGAGCGTTGCTGGCTCCGATGATGTGGTCAAAGGAGAGCTTATGTGGCCACTGGGACAGATAAGTTGTGTTGAGGGTGATCGACTATGAGAGTGCTTTTATTTAATTCCTAACCTCTTGGCCCAGGCAATATACATGCCCAAGAGTGCTGAGGGTGTCCAGAGAAAAAGACAAGTCTTCACTAATTGCCCATAACTTTATATGATATTAATGGTATATGATATTAAAAAGATTCAATAGTAGCTAGTGACAATGTCAAAGAAACCTGTCAGTCTGATTATTCTAGCTATTACTGCCCTGATTAAAAAAAAAAAATGGAAACCAATCAACAAAACAAAAAAAAAATTATTAAAAACTGGACAGATGATCTTTCAAATAAAGAGAGGCAAACCCACATATTAGGTCATACAATAATAATATTAATTTTCACTTCTCCAATTATTTCATACCTATGTAGTTTTTTAATATTAAGAGTGTTCAGTCTAGATTCTGAGCTTAAATTTTCAAAGGGAAATCATAGAAGACCTATTGGTTTTCACAGCCACTACCAACTTGAAAACCTAACAGCACATTGGTTTGTATTTTGATTTATTAGGAAGCAGGCTTAAATGAACTTACTGGCTGGAATCTAAATAAGTCATGCTGTATTTCTGCTTTGCACCTGAAGAAGCAGCTTTAGAGAGCTACTGCCCTCTGTAGATACTGTATCCTATCAGTATAACTTTTTCAAGAAAATACTAAGTAGGAAAGAGAATTGATGTTAAATGGAGAAAATTGCAGTACTAATGTACTTTGCTGTAACCATTCCCTGCTGAAACTTGAGGCAATAGTCCCAGTGAGGCTTATGGGATAGCTCAAAAAAACATTCCTCTATGCAATGTTTCTTTTTGTGCTGGAATTTGTTCCTAGAAATAATATATAGATAAAGTGATTTGTTTGGGGTTTTTTCTTTCAAAATATCATTAAATTTATTGCTTAGAAATTGTTATAATTTTCTATTGGTTTATTTATTACAGAAGAAAAGAGACTGAACTGAGGAAGAGTGGAAAAATAATGATAATATTTCTTTCTTGAATAAGAAAAAGGTAAGATTTAGAGGACCATAATACTGCAAGTACTTATTTATTGCATAATAATAACGATGAGGTAATTTTTTAAGATACCAAACGCTGACAGCTTTTGATTTAAACTTATTCAGACATTCACAGTCTTGGCTGCCTAAAATCTGATGATTTAAAATTCACAATCCTTTCCAATTAACTGAGACAATGAGTCCACTGTTTATGCCACTGTATTAACCTGTTTTGCATTAGAGAAGAAAAGGTTACATTTCACTTTGGAGCAGCATGTTGGGGTTGTGTGTACTTCAGGTTGCTTGATTTATACTGTCTCCAGTTTGGGTTTGTTGAAGGGAGAGTTGTTTTTTTTTTTGCTTCCACTCCATTCCCTGGAAGCTATAAATGCCCCAATTTTTCCTGGGATTTCCTTTTTTTTTTTTTTTCCTGCTCCCAGGTATCCAGTTGTGAATGAAATAATGCTCCCCATATGTGTTCATTGTTCCCATTGCTGGTGTCTGTGCAAGTCAACCGAGTTTTCCTAATAAAGTTGGGTTTGACCTTTTGGAAGTTCTCAGATGAAGAATCTAACTGCACTCATTAGCCTCAAAAGAGATAGACTTCCCTGCCACTGCCCTTATAAAGAGCTGTAAGAAACAGTAAAGCATGATTGTTCCAAAACCAAAGCCAGGCCTCAGAGCTGTTCAGGAGTGTGCAAGCATTAGGCAGCCAGGATCTGGCTGTGCCTTCCCAGAAGGGTGGTGCACCAGATGGAGAGAGATCTTGAAGAAGGGGAGCAGACAGACTGATTGACAAAGAGACTTAACAACAGAGGAAACTAGAGAGAAGCCTTTTTGACTGACAGGCTGACTTAGGCAGGAGAACACTGTCTGATGGGTTTAGTGCCTCCATATTCCAGCCAAGGGCATCATGTTGTACATTCTGACTGCTGGGGTGGTGGCCCCTGATTCTCCGCATTTCTTGTGATGGCACTGGAAGTGGTGTGACAACACATGTGATAGAGCTGACCCATCTGAAAACTAATCTTGCTTGCTGTTTTGCTGTTATGGTTTTGGCTGGCACGATTAGTATTTGGGCGGATTAGTTCTTTCTTCTGGCCCTCCTCAGCCCCGGGGGTGTGTGCAGACACATGCTGGAGACACTCGCTGTCAGGACAGTGGGGGAAGGTGGTGTCTCTTCTGTCAGAAGATTGTGACTCGTGGAGGCTGAAACTATAGCTCATGTCAACAAAATATTTCTTGTGTTCATCAAAATAAATGAAGCAAAGCTCCTTTTTCTGTCAGTGAAACTTTCTCCTGGCTAGAGTCACCTGTGAGATCTGGAATCTTAATTGTTGCTCAGGCTAGAAGAGGAGAAAGTAGATATGAACCAGTAGGTTCTTACCAAAGGAAGAAGATGATTGAGGAATTTAGATTAATATACTAGATACTAGTAGCTACCTTTCAGTTGCCTAAAGACAAAACTATTGTTTGTGGTAATTTATATATGATTTCAATATTACCTCATTTTAGTAAAGAACAAGTAAATGAATGAACAATTATGAAAGCCAAGGCAAGTATCTCCAAATTTCTATTCAAATATTACAAATATTCCTGGAAAATGTGTCAACAAGTTATAGAACTTAATAACAAACAGCTGGATATTTGAACTGTCCATTCGAATCTGGGGCTGGAGATGGAAAGGTTTTGTTAGTCAAACAGTAGGACTACACTGAACTTGAAGATCTACAGTGCTGTTAAATTTGATAGAGCTTTCTCACAGGGAGTGCAAAAGGAAAACACTTTCATTTTATTTTGATAACTAAATAGAATATAGGTTATCCTTTCTCTACTATTTTACAATAGTTGAAATTGCTCCTTTTTTTTTCTCATGTAGAAAAACATCCGCTGTAAGTTATCTTGCCTGTAGTAAGGCTCTGAAATAGCAGGTACACACTGATAGCTGCTTTAATGATGAACAAAACACAATGAAGTCAGGATTTTTAAAAAATGTAAAGTTTCAATTATTTTAAATATGGCAGTTTGCTAACTTGTAAGCAAGGTAATTATACATGGATAAACTTGATTCTGCGGAGTGATTCGGCAAAGTAAACAGGAATTTAGTTTATTTTATTTAGTTTAGTTTTACAAACAAATTCTAAATCCAGTATGAACAGAGCTTGTGTTAAAACTGAAAAGTGTGATTCCTAGCAGTTTTAAGTATTAATGTGCTTTCCCCTTTTTGCAGGTTTTGCCTGTAATAAATTCACTATGCAAGACGTACAGACTTCTACCCAATGCTATGAAAATTAACCAAGGCACATTAATTTCAGGAAATCTTCAAAGGTACAAAAATATAATGCTTATTCATTAATTAATTAAACCAAAGAAGCCATCAGCATGTGCTACATAGCCTAAGTCTTATGTCAGGTCAATAATTAAGCTGTAGTAAATCTTCTGGAGGTTCTGTCCTGCCAAACTTTAAAGGCTCAAGACTAACTCAAGGACCCTTAACATTTTAGTAAGCCAGTAAATGATTACGCAGATAGCTTTTCAATCCAAAGTTTGCTACTATTAACTTTCTATTTTTTAAGACATCCAGGAATGGTATGTTTTGTGGTTATTGAATAATATCCTGTGAACAAAACATATGCCTTTCGTGAGTTTACAAAAAGGAATATTTTATAGACTTCAGTTATGTCAAGATAAAAGCGCACTTTTCCTGCAGGGAAAGATATACATTAAGTGAAAAGTAATGGTTTGGAATTTTCCCTTGTTTATGTGAACATGATGATTATGAAAACTTGAACCTAACCTCACTGTATGCAGCTGGTCATGGTAAAGAGAAAGCATTATGCAAGCTGTCGTATTGGACTCTGCCAAAGCAATTCCAAAATATCTGCAGTAGTTATGTGCTTTCAAGGTCTGGCTGACTTTTAGGTGGAATTAGGAGATCATAGCAAGTTGTGTGGTGACCTCGTGATGTGGGAATTATGGCACTAGACTGAGTATCAAATGATTCGTCTCAGCTTAACAAATAAAAATATAAAGCCACATGACAGAACACAGAGCAGGAAGTTCAAAATGCTCTGAGATTCATTTTTTCCCTTAACTGTATTATTTTCTGTCACCTCATTTACATAAAGTATTTCTGGTTAAACAATTTGCAAATACATGTGATTTAGTAGCAGGTATATGTGTGGCAGAGGTAAATTTGATTTAAAATTAAGACATTACTAGCTGTGAAAGACAGCTGGTATACATCAAGTTTATTTCACGTGCAAGTTTTTGTATGGACTTTTGTTGGAACCACTTACTCTTTGACATGTTAGCTCATAGTTTATTTTAATTACAGAATATTTAAGTTTCCAGATCTTTAGATAATGTTTCATAATGATAGGAATTAATGTGAGATTATTCAATCTGCTTTATTTTCCCTCCAGATGTGTGGCTGTATATTGGTCCCCTGTAAAGCATGTATTATTTTCTTGCATACCACATATCAGGATATCCAGGCTGTCCTATACCGATGATCTAGCTAATAACTTCATTTACATCTTAATGTTCTCTCCCAATTTTATCTAAATTTTTACTAGGTTTATCTGTATTTTTCCTAGGTTTCTCTTAAAGAGGTTAACTAGACTAGGGGCAGGAAAATGCATGCCTTAGATTTTCACAGAAGTGGAAGTTATGAAATAGTATCATTTCAATGGGTGATCTTGCTTTTGATGAAGAGAATGCATTGGATTATTATTTTCCATACCTTCCAGTTCTACTCAGTGAAATTACAAGTGATCATTTCGGCCATGTTCCCAGTCTACCAAAGGCAGGAAACACAAATAGTCTTATAAAGGACTTAAACTGGAAGATTTCCAAGCAATTTTTGCAGATCCAAAGGTTAATTTTTATTTTTTTTTAAAGCTTGGACATTATTTATCTAACCTGAAACTTTAGTGGTTCACTCTTTATTGACTACCTCATCTGCTGTTCTAGAGAGATTTTGCAAGAAAAGTTTATAAACATACTTTTTCTCTACAGGTTTTGGGTCATATATCTCATACAGTGAACCTATAACTGTGAAGTATGCATAAATGTAATTCATATTTGTTAGTATTAGAAATGCTTTCAGAATATTTATTATGAAATAAAGTGTTATCACTTGCACCATGGATAAAATAGTTGAAAAGTTCCAAGAAAAATGAAAAGGCGGCTTTTTGACCTGAAGCTTAAAAATCATGTCTCATATGTATATAATCTATTAATGACACACTCAGTGCAAAGACTTTCCTGGCACATTATCCGCTGACGTTCCAAGAGCCAACTTCAGTTAATTAAGTTGAATACAACTTAACCCTTGGGGTCAGATTTTTTAGAAACGTAGTTTCATTACTGCACACACACGTATCCCAGTCCCAGTTCCAAATAGATATATATGGTTCCCAGTTTATTTTGGGGAAGTATAAGAGCTTGAAAAACCCATTTTAGTTCATCTGAAATGAGCACGATCTAGAAACAAGAACTGGAGAGGCTTGCATGTTACAGGACTTAAGAGAGTGAGTCCACATGAGGTCAAAGAGTACTGGACTGATCAGTGGTATCTCCAAGCAAAAAACCTGGATGTATGGTAAGATGGGTCTCACAGAATAATTTGCAAAAATCCCAGCAGGCTGGGAGACGCTAGGGGAGGTCAAGAAACTTAGGAACAGAGATACAGAACTTGTATCATTTTCTTGCAGTTCACTGCATCACCACCCTTCATTTTAGTGTATGCACACAGAGGGCACAGTCACTGGTCTATCAGCAAAGGTATTGCTAAATGTCCTGCTAGGAGGTGTACAGCAAAACTACTGTCTTTTTGTAGGGTTTCTCTTTCTGTGCTGTGATGTTTTGCTGTTATTAGTTGTCTGCACAGGATGCAGCCAAGTTGTGTTGCATCTGCAGTCAGGCAGCCTTTCTCTATCTAGGATCTTGTTGTGTCTTCATCTCCTTATCTAGAAGGGTTTTCTTTGTTTCCTGCTATAAGGTCACTAGGAAATACCTACCAAAAATAGGTAAGTCCCTTAGGAAAATGCTCTGATACAGAAGTACATCTCTGTGTTGCATGCGCATACATGTTCAGACACAAACCCACGGAAAGATTATCTGCTAGCAAGCATTCTAAGAAGCTATTTGCTTCTGCATCCCTCCCAAGTGATCTCTGACATCAGTGACTTTAGTTCTCACTAGTGTATCCCACTTTTGCAAACAAACTGATTCATTCTCAACTTTTTTTCCTCTCATGTTGTCAAGTTTCTCAGTTTGGAAAAGAAGATTACTTAGAAGGGGATTATAAGCTGAAAGATAAGGGGGGTTCCACCTAAATGCATTAGGGTAAGCGAATTTTAACTGCAATAGTTATAGCTGATAAAATCAGATATTCCAAGAAGACACAACTTTGCCCCTTCATTTCCTCTCTATTTTGTTACTTTTTTGCCCACATCACATTTCTGATCTTACCTGGTAAACAAGTGCCATTTCCATTTGGTTTTCTTTTCCATCACACAGTCACACATAAACCCTTTCTGTTTTCCTATATATGCTGTTGATTAAGATCTAGAGGGAGTTTTTTTTTACAGACTGTCAATACAGCAGAAAGTCTGTGATCTTGGAGTTTTCCCTGTACAAGCTGTGAAAAGGAAGACTCAGGGATTTGCTTTTAGTATATCTGTAACCTACCACATGTCACTTAACTTGTTTGCCTTTGTGGCTGCTCATCCCTATTAAATTAGTTCACACCAGTAGAGCTCCAAAGAAAAAGGATGAGGTTTTTCTCCTTCGTTTCCTCCTGCTACTTAGTGGGAAAGGGTTCTCAGCTGCTGATTATGTTGCTTCATTGGTTTTCTTGCTGGTGTGTTTCTCTGCACCGCATGCCTTAATGAGGAACAGGCGGTCAGCAGTTTGGTGGGCATTATGCTTAGTGTGGGCTTGGGAAAAGAGAGACGGGCAAGAGCAAAATAGATCCAAATAGCTTTGTTTCTAACCTGCACCAGAATGAAGGCAGGAACTTTTGTATAAGTGTACTCTTAAGATTACAAGCTCAAGCTGTCAGATTGCCCGTCTCTGGGAGTATTTATGATTTTTTTTCCTAAATTTAGGTGGGGTTTTTTTTCCTGTAAGAGCCAAGTCACTTCCTTCCTATCCATTATCAGTCATATTACTGTGCCTTACTGGAGGAATGGCACAATGCAAGGGCATCAAAGTAAGACATGCACAGTCTGATAAAAATACTTCTAATATTTCATGCAAGAAGTGTCTTTAAGGTGGATTTTGTAAAAGAATTGTATGTGTCACGTTTTCCTATACCCCTTCCAAATATTTCCATTCAGATGAACATTTAAGAAGAACTGAGATTTTTTTTAGCCATACACTTCAATTGCCAGTAACTTTATCCAGAAGTATCTGAGATTTTGCAAAAATACAAAATATCTTTATTTGTATTATTAATAAGATTGTAATTACCATATAATCATAGAGTCATAGAATGGTTTGGGTTGGAAGATCATCTAGTTCCAACTAAACTTAAAGATCATCTAGTTCTAACTACCCACCATGGGCAGGGACACCTTCCACTACATGAAGTTGCTCAGTGCCCCATGCAACCTGACCCTGAACACTTTCAGGGATGAGGCATCCACAGCTTCTCTGTTCTACCTGTTCCAGTGCCTCACTGCCTTCACAGAGAAGAATTTCTTCCTAATGTCTAATCTAAATCCGTCCTTTTTCAGTTTGAAGCCATTCCCCCTTGTCCTATCACTACATGTCTTTGTAAAATGTCCCTCTCCAGCTTTTTGTAGGGCCCCTTTAGGGGCTTTTCTAAGGTCTTTTTGGAAACTTCTCCAGACTCAACAATCCCAACTCTTTCAGCCTGTATTCATAAAGAGGTGTTCCAGCCCTCTGAGTATCTTAATGGCCCTCCTCTGGATGTGCTCCAACAGTTCCACATCCTTGTCATGCCGAGGGCCCCAGAGCAGGATGCAGCAGTCCAGGTAGAGTCTCCTGAGAGTAGAGTAGGAGAGCAGAATCACCTCTCTCAACCTGCTGGCCACAGTTCTTTTGATGCAGCCCTGTACACAGTTGGCTTTCTGGGCTGCAAGTGTACATTGCCAGGTCATGTTGAGCTTCTTGTCAACCAATATCCCCAGATCCTTCTCCTTAGGGCTACTCTCAACTCATTCTCTGCCCAGCCCATATTTGTGCTTGAACCACATGCAGGACCTTGCACTTGGCCTTGTTGAGCTTCATGAGGGTCACACAGGAACTGTATTGCATGATATACTCAGGGAATGGAAAAAAAGAATACTAGAAAGGAAACTCTTTTCTGACTTTATGTATTAAGACCAGAATGACAAAAGAAAACAGTTAAAACAAAACCATACAACCAGTCAGAACTGCCTAATGTGACATCAGTGGTGATATAAAGTAATATGAAAACTGTAAATGCTTTTTGAGTGAGATGTATGGATGAGACTGACATTTCTTCACAGAGGACTTTTTTGGACATCTTGAAAAAAAATTACATATCTGCAACTACTTAAATCTACTTGCAGTGAGAAAAGCACTTGGACATGTGTTTATATAAGTATATGTGCTATTGACATACCAATGAAGCAGCTTACTGACTTGGGGCCAAGAAACACTAATGGGAAAACTTTCCAGCATTTGTTGTTGCCTTGCAGTTTTACGGATCTAAGACAACATTTCTTTCTCATTGTTTCCTCAAGTTGTAATAATTTTCCCTACCTCCTCCTCAATCTGTTCCCAGAAGGAAGAAGAAAATGGCTGCTTATCTGTGTCATGTAAAGGTCTGGTAGGTTTGTGTCTTGACATGCAACCAGATTGTTTACAAGTGAAGTGCAGGCTCTCACCTAAAGAAATGTTGAGAGAGAAGATATTACTTCTGGGAAGAATTTCACCGTGTTTCACACTTTATTCCTCGGGTGGAAGAAAAATTCATGGGTTTCCAGCCAGTTTTCCAGTTTGTAATATATAGGAGTGTGTACAGAGGAGAGAAGAGGTGTACATGAGAGATTCCCTAAGTAAGTCATCATCCCCTTCTCAGCTCCTTTGGTGCTACACTGCAGTGAGAAAACTGGGGTAATAGCTGATTAAGCTGATAGAGGAATCGAGGCTCACCTCCTTGCTCCAGGCAAGATTTCCTGCATGACAGTGCTACAGTCAATGCCATAGGGAAAATATTGCTTCACCATCTCACAGGACAGAGACATTTAAGATTATGTAGTGCTTGGATAATGCAGTAATGGGATGCTCATAAATGCCGTGGAGAAATGCCAGGCTTCACGGCTTGGCAGCCATGTATCGCCCAGTGAGCATGTTTATCTCTAGGAACTGATCCTGGAAGCTGCAGGTCATACCAGTTCCCACTGAAGGCATTCCCAGACCTCTCCGTGATCAGGTCCTGTAAGATGTAAATTAAGATGACTAAGGCAATAAAATATAACCAGTGATTAACAAAGCAGGTCTTTATGGCCATTAATTCTATATTTATAAATAGTCAGAGACATGACTGACTGACGATGTTCAACCATGCAACTAATTGAAAACAAATAGAGATATGATGACACAGTAATTGTAACTGAAATGAAAACATTCTTCACCAGCATCTTTAGATTCTTCTACACACAATAACTTTTTCTTTTAGGTAGGAGGCCTTCCCCACCACTGTTCTTAGTTTCAATGGTACCAAATTAAACCATCATGTACACTGTGTGTTTCTGAATACTTAAAACTGTACACAGCTATTGAAATAAACCGGAATACCATAAGACAACAAAAGAAAACAGTTTTTATACGGAAACTTGAACTTTGAATTTCAGTTGTGATTTAGATAAATTCGTAAATATCCCGACTAGTGGCCGTGATGCCGTGGAAGTGGTGAACTGTGTTTGCACAGCCTCATGCTTGCGTTATACTTAGAATTCTATAAGAATTATAATCTGTGATATTCAGAACATAGTGAATGTACTTTACACCTCAAGGTACCCAGTTGGATCATTATGAATTTTTAACCTTATGAAAGAAGGTAGGTGTTCTAAGAATATTTTGGAGTGGAGGTGTTGATGTTTTCCCCCCCATGATTTTCCTTCTATTCACTACCAAGTGTTGTTGACCATCTTCAGAGTGCATTGTCTGAAGCTCAGGTGCATGGTAATTTTCTGCTGGTTCTCTGCTGAGACTTTTCTCCCAGTCTGAATATTATACCACTCATAATGCATAGGCTGGGGTTAAAATAAAGAGAGGTGATACAGTAGTTAAGGTGAAGCATGATGCTGTAATACAACCGCAACAAAGACATAACTATTAACTCAAAGGAGATTAACTGGAATAGACAGCATAAGGATACTTACGGTTATTATCTGGAAAAAAATTGTGATAAGAGAGAGCTGAGTGGATCTGTCTCATTCCAGGAACATATCAAAGGTAGAACAGCTCTACTCTTCTTCTGATTTCTGAAAACTTTCATTGATGTGTAACTCTATCATAAGACCACTATCATGAATTTCCCATGTCTTTTGTGGTTCATGATGGTTAGAGTGATTGTGTTAAAGTTTTGCAGCTTCTGCAAGCAACTTTACAAACATAGCTTCTATCTAATAAATCACTTTTACTGAAGGAATATAGGCTACATCCAACATATTCCTGTAGCAAAGATTTGCTGGCTACAAACTTCAGATGCCCTATATAGAGTTACTCATTAGATTATCACCGTTATAGCATCTGAACAAAACGTATCTGTGGAGGAAATCTGTTTTTGATGTTGGATTAGTTCTGAAGTTTGCTATTCACTGCACAAATATTGTTGAATAAGAAGGTATCACTTTGTGATATTTGAATTTTTCATGTAGAACAACAGTTTATGTGCATTCTTGATCAGTATATTGAATAGCAACAAAATACTTACGTAGATCAGAATTTTAAAATGAAACCTGAAACGGGCGCACCTTCTGTCTAGATAATAACGTAAGAGATTCTGGCTCTTATGTTTCACTTTTTTTCTTTTTGTAGACATGTCCTTTCTGTAAGTAGAAATAAAGAAAAACATTTTCAAGTGGCACTATTACTTCACTATATGAAGAAAACAAGAGGGATCATTTCACCCATCACTGAAATGCAGCCATTTCAGTGACGTTTAATTTTATGGATGCTAGGAAACTAAACAAGGGTTTAGTGAGCAGTAGAATAATATATGCTGTTAAAACTGCACAGAAAAGGTAAGCAGGATAGAATGCTACTTAATTAAAATATTTTGTATATGTCTCAGACATGTTTATTTTAAATAATGGATACTTTCTTTACCTGTGTGAACTCAAAAATTGTTTCGATACAGGGAGATGTTTGACCTGCTTCAAGCTATAAAAGAAGATTTGTGATTCTCCGAAGTCCACAAACCCTAGATTAATGTTAGTGTCAAACTGATTCTATGTTAAGCTCATTTAATGTACCTCTGGGCTATAAGATGTTACTTTGCCAGCAGCAAAGGTCACATGTTTTCAGGTATTGACAGTGCAAGTAATGACAAGTTGTTTCTGTGTTTGAGTAGATCATGGTCTTTTTAGCTTCATTCAATGAATTTGGCAAAATGTAGCCTCTGCTCAAGAGGGCCCTGCACCTTTGAGCATACAGCTAGGGGAATTATTAAACCTCCCGCCCTGAAATCTATCGCTTCATTTAGTTCAGACCTCCCAAGGAATTTTTATGCCCTTAGCTAAATAGCAAACAATTTTGAAGCTGACTTTACTAGGTACAAATAGAATCATTTATATGTTTAGTCCTTTTTAAGCACATTTTTTGTTTAAATATATTTAGCTATGGCGTGTCAAACTAGCCTTACAATTGCAGTTACAAAAACCAACAGCCACTGTGAAACTTGCAAACATCGGTCTTAGGGAAGGAAGCCTGATCAAATAGCTGAAACTCAGGAGCAGCACTGAAGTGCAGCTTTCCTGGCTCCTTCCTGGGTTGTTGAGTGACAAAGTAAGTCGTGTAACAATAGCAAGCTTTACACAATGTTGTGAGTCATCTTTAACAGGTAATCAGAAAATACATTGAGCCACTTAGATGGGGGCCTGAAACTTCCTAAACAGTCACAGAGTACACATGACTTCTCCTGTACATTTGAGTGGTGAAGAATGCTCAGAGGAAAGTTTCGTTCTCTAGGGCAAAAGGCAGTAAAGGGACTTTAGGTTAGAAATCTCTGGGAATAGAATTTGCTAAGTATTGTCAGACACCTGCAATTGTGGGAGAGGTTTTTTTCCTCCCAGACTGAGGTCTGAGCAAGAGGAAATGGAAGCAGCTTATGGTGGATGATGTAGGGATGGATATCCCAGATAGCTGTCTGTTTTGCACAAACAGAGATACCTAGGTCAGGGCTACAATCGTGCTTCTCTGAGAAGCAGATACTTGGAGCCTGGAGTCATATCCTCAGTCTCAGTGCTTTCTCCTAAACTCTTTCTACTCTTTCCATATCATCACAAAATTGTCATTTGATAAAGAGCAGAAATGTCTCAAGAATGACAGCAGCCTGTCCCCACATCAAGTGAGCTAAGCTACAGAACCAATCCCTGCTCCTCCTCATCCCCAGCATATGGACCTTGCCTGGAGCAACTTTCCCAGGAGAGGTAGACTGAACATTTTATCACTATTGCCTGATGACTGAGGAACACTCCTGGGACTGGAGCTGGAGCTCCAGATGTCATCATGAGGGGGAGTGCTTGAACCTCAGGCTTCCAGTTTCTGATGGATCCCCAGCAACCCATGAGTTTTCCATGGCTGATGTGTGCCTAACAAATTGGGCTTCTTTGGAGAATCATGCCTGTTTTGCATCTCCCAAACAGCTTTAGCTAAAAGGCAGGGTCTTAAGCAATTAGTGCAAGGTAGACAAGGTGACAACTGAGCAGACCCAGAAGCCTACCATTAGGTCTCCAAGGAACTTTCGGTATCTTAAGTTGTGCAGTACGATAGGTATGGATTATTTTAATTGCTCCTGTGAAGTTAAGCTTCTGAGTTTCTCTGAAAGGGCACTGATGTAATTTGTTGCATGCTTGCTGAAAAGCACATTGGTTCATGCTATAGTGACCCAAGTACTCTTAGACATTGTTAATTTGTTTGTATATGTGTCACAGTTCCTAGAGGTGTCCTTACAAGGGTTTAACTGAACCTGATTAGCTTTATCAGCACAGACTTGTACATGGACATGCCTTTCTCACATCTGTGCCATTTGTTTCGCTGCCTCCTTTCTCTTTTTCCTCTTGTCACATTTTTCCTTATAAAAGGTTCCCTAACTTTAACACTTCTCTGAACCTTTTCCTTTTTATGCCTTTTATCTTAGCAGAAAGCTGCAGAAGATGTAAAAATGGCAGATGGAAGATGAGACTAAATAAGATTTGAAAATCCAATATAGTTTGCCCCCAAACATTTCACAGCAAAGTTTGGGATCTCTGTGTGTGTGTGTGTGTGTACATATAGGTAGATAAAGAGGTAGACATCGTTGTAATCTCTAGCCTTGTTTTGTAGTGGTGATCATTGATTCCCCAGACAAAAGTTGTGAAATCATGAAAATTTAAGAAACCATCCCCAATGTGATTTTTTCATTTTCTTCCTCTCTAATTTTGTAATTGTGCAATAGTTGTACCTTTGCATACAGCTTAAAGGAGCATCACCAGGGAGATTTTAATCCACGTATGTAGAGTATGTTGATTATATCCTAAAACTTTCAAATTTGTGCTTTTCAATATCTTTTCAGTAAAAAGAGTTGGCCAATAGCTCAAAAATGACACCAGTTACCTCATCTACTGGATAGGATTCAGAGACCTAGATGTAGGTGCTAGTGTGTGCATATCTGGACTCCCATTATAGGCAATAGCATTTGAGTCAATACAGCCTGTGGAGCTTGGAGATCTGCACCTGGACAGTCAAATAGTTTCAAGGTTCCCCTAACTGTACAGGCTGGATTGCCTTCTGACTGCTGTGGGAGCTTAGACACCTACCTCATGTAGTGACACCAACATTTTGAAAATTAAATCTTAGTGTCTATGATGTAGAGGTGAATCCCACCCCATGAAATTATTTAAGTAGACACAGATGCACGTGTAAAGTAAAAACAGTGATTGAATTAAAATTAGTGTGATTTTAACATGAATAAATTCCAACCTATTCTGTTATATGACCCTCAGGGGTAATTAAAATCCAGTGTATGGCTAACTTTTATATGCATTTACCTATCACAGGGGGGATATATATGCCTGTATTCATGAGGCAAGTAACTCTAGATTATTTTTTTCATGTTTAAGATTCAGGGTGCTCAGTAGGCATTTAGTAATGCTAACTCCCATTAAGCATTACATAAGTCAATTACACTTATTCATTTCCAATGAAAATATTAAACCCAGAAGTTAGAGGGCTAGTCCTGTAGAGTCTGAACAATTCCAGATAATGATTACTACCATAAAGTAAGAACACTCGTCACCTTCAGAAGTTGTTTAGAACTGAGCACGATGAAGGCCTCAAGGGCATGTTCATACCACAGGAGAGGCTCAGCCCAGGACCTAAGAAGCACTGACAAGCAGTCAAAACAGACATGAAGTGATTCATAGATTTTTGTGCTTGATCCCATGCGTGAAGGTGAATCTGACTCTCTGACCTTCCTTTAAATAATCAGATTCAGTCTTGTTTTTCTGTGCAAAACAAGTTGCTGACAGCCTAGAAATAAAGAACAGTTTGAATTTCTTTTAGGCTCAGAGCTCTTAAATTCTTCTATCTCAGCACTGCCTCACTAGATATGTTGGTTGTGCACCCATTCAGAAGCAGGATACATTCAGCACTTGATATCCATGTGGTGCAGATTATTCATGCCACAGAATTTAGCTGAAGCTCAAAGCCAAATGAATGTTTCTACACTCCTTCCAGGAGCATCTCAGCTCTGTAATCAGTACAGCTGCTTTTGCATTACACAGAGCTGGAGCTAATAAGCCCATATAAATCTTGTCTGGCTCCATGGTAAGGCAGTTCCCTGGGAAACACAGAGACTCAACCTGTATCCAGTGGGGTGTATTAATCTGGGCTCAATATTGCTCTGACAAACCCATAGTGGAACTGACATTGGTGGCAATCCTGATGCTGCCAGGTAAAAGGGGGTGAAGGGAATGAAGCAATTGCTTCTGTACCATAGTCTGTTTTTCTAGAAGAGGTGTTTGTGGTTTCTTAGTGGAGGCACAGTGCCAGGAGATTTCAGACACTTTGTTCTTTTCTGGTTTGTTTGTTTTTAATTTCAACTAACGTATCGTTTTGAAGTGACAGGAGGAGTTGCATGGACCTGTGTTCAGTCAGAGAAGTCCACTCTAGAAATCTATGGATTGAGGGGGTTTTAGTTTTTACTTAGTTTTAGTAAGGTAGGTGTTCTGAAGTTGTCAACAAGTGATCAATTTTAAGGATGTATATTTATCTTTAAATTGTACTTCACATCAGGAGACTCCAGTGCATCAATCCTAGGCTGAGACACTACGACCTGGATAGCTCCTGAAAAGCTAAGGCATGAAATAGCACTCCTGCACTTATTCTTTCAGTTTCTCCAAACTTTTAACATTTGTATATATATATAGTTTCTTCATAGGACAGTGGGACGTGTTCTAGACTAATCTTGAAAGCCTAGCCTCAGATTTATTAAAATCTTAGTGGTTTAATGGTGGTTGTGAAAGTTGCTGTAGTTGAAGCATCTGTTTTCATATTGATGGAAGCATTTCCAAATGAATTTGTTCTTAGAGGCCCTTGATTATTATTTTTTTTGTCAAATGCAGAGAATTCTGGACAATAAACTTCTGGCATAGTCCATCAGCTATTTTATGATTCTATATTAATTTCTATATTTTTACTCTTCTCTTCAAAAGTCCTATTTCAAGTAACGGAGTTTCTAAAACTATAGTATCAGCTTGTGTATAATGAATCCACAAGCCTCAAACATTCTGTTAGACAATGGAAAACTAAGATCCATGGACAAGACTGAAACATAATTAGAAAAAATGTAACAAGAAAAATAATTGTGCTGAAAAAAGTTTCTCTAGGCTGCAAATATTTTTGATTTCTATAGCAACTTATAATCAAGAACATTCTAAAAATATGAATCAATTGAGCCTCACAATTTGAAAGATGAATAAGAGATATATTGGGATGATCCTGTTTATCACTAGAGTACAGTCTGATCCATTTGTGATTGATATTTGAGATATTTGAGATATTTGAGAAGAACATCTGTTGACCCAGATGGTAACGATCACATACAGTAAGTATTTCTAGATTATAACTGCAGTCAAGATTGTGACCCAAACCTGCTAGCATTTAATGTAAAAAATGGCAGAATTAACACATTGACTAAACTGAGAAGGGAACTACTGTCAATATTGTCTGCTAAATGCATTGGAAATGCATAAATACAGGTAGTTCCAACCATGCCTTGCTATTTGCCTGGGCAAGTCCCTCAATCTTTTCTTAACAAAACAAGGACCAAAGACACACCATGTGGAACAGATTTTGAAAAAAAAAAAGCTCTGTGGAGCCAGAAAAATCTGTTGCCTGTGACCCTAGAGGAAACTTCACATTTGGTAAGACTTCACTTTGACTGTATTTCTCAGAGCCTTTTGCTACAAGTGTTTTAATTATTTGAACTATGTCAATAATTACCCAAGTTTGCCTACATGAGCTAAGTCATTTAAGAAATTACTTATGAAAGTAATGAATTTGATGAGAGTATAAGTTAAGCTAATTAATCATAAGTTAGTCACAGACTTGTGTCTAGACAAGCAGCAGTCTTGCAATATGCAGTACCTGGGGCCAGTAAGTAAGAATACTGTATTTCACATGAAGCTTTTATTTCAGTGTGATTGTTATAGCATATAGAGACACTATAACTTGATTAAAATGAAAAATCCAATGTATTTTGTACAACCTTTGCCCTTACAGTGGTGTAATCCAGATACTGTATTCTTCAACTGAATTTCCTCAGCCTGTTGGAAAAAGAAAGCCACAACTGCACAAGTCTCTGTGCCACAAGCATACTGCCTGTTCTATTCTCTTTCATAAAAATCCATCTTTCCCTAAAGCTTCAGAAAGTTTAAGTGTATCGAACAGGCAAACTAATCTGTCTTCAAGGTGTCCCTGTTGCAGAACTGTAATTCAGGAAAATGTTGTGTACGGTGCTCAAGAACTGTTTTTTTGTAGATGAAATTCAGTGCTTATCACACCATACAGAACAGCTAACCAGAGCAGCTTTTGTTAGCTCATCAGTTTCTGTCCTGTAACTCTTCTGGAGTCTAAGGTTCTGCAGCAGCTTCAGAACCTTAGTGTGTTTCTAACAACTCATAGCTACTCATGACATAGCATTGTTAGCTGAGTGTTGATGGGACAAGGGTTTGATATCGATAGTGGATTTTTATCCAAGAGGAATAGTGTCACTGTTTTTATAGCTGAAAGCTTTAAAAAAGCCTTTGTGGTCTCAGCTGTCATTTTCACCATGAAGGATCTTGCTTAAGGGCAGTTCAGCATATTTAGCTTTCACATGGCAGACCTGTGACATGTCCCTCGTCTCTCACCAATGGTTCCCTACTTGGGAAGCTCCTTTCAGCTCACATCAGTGGACCTCAAGTCCATGGGAGTGAAATTCTTTTAGCTGCTTCTGGGGCTTCTTTCTACTGTGCTCTTCAAATCTGTCTGAATTGTACCAAAGTTAGCAGGGCTAAAAACAGAGCAGTAGCAAGGAATTATGAAGCTGATAATACCAGTGTGGCCAAATGTACTTATCATGAAACACAACAGTAAAGTTTCACTGCTCGAATGAAAGCTTGCTTGCTATACTACACCAATTCCTTTGTTTTACATGCTCAGTGGAAGATCGAAGAAATGTCTCTCTTTTAGGGGATGATTTAGGTCATTCATATGATAGCCATCAGCAAAATTCCTCAGTGCACTATATTTTGCTGTGAGAGTGTTCATGTTCTGCAGTCAAGTTCAAATGTTTAGTCACTTTAGCTATTTGAACAAACCAACTGTTTAACATTTCAAGTCACTTTTTAACAAAGTCCATTTTATATACAAAAAGTGCTCCTAGCTAATTCTTGAGTTTACCTTGCTTGGCCAACCACATTGAAATCTTGAGTTCCCAAGGAGTAGATGTAGTAATATGAAAGTACAGTAAAAACACATTACTATGTCCACCTTAAGCAAATTAACTGTAGATGAGGTCCTGCATTAGCAGAGTATCCAAGGAATTTAAGCCAATTATGTGATGTAAAGCTGTAATAGCAACACCAATGTTCCCAACCTTGCCAGCATACAGTAAGAAGACAGCAGCACTTTCTGCTGTCAGGAGAAGAAACAACTCTTCTTCCTGTCTCCCACTACTCACCTTCTGCCCTAGCAAAATGAGTGCAAGGACAGGATCCTCGCCAAAACAGTTACATGATGAGGGAAGTCTCTCATGCAGGAGGGACACACCAGTTCATATCTTGATAAGGATGGCTGCAGAGCTGAGAAAAGCTGAAATTTCATATTCATATGGTTCTGTGGCTTCTTATGTGGATCTTCACTCTCAGAGATGTGAGACTACTTTATGGTAAAGAAGAGAAATGAGGAATTAAAAACTTTTAATTCTGTCAGAATGAAAACCATGCTTCAGAAATATATAGCTGGTTTGGCTTGGTAATAGGAGTGTTCCCTCCTAGTCTCTGTCATTAAAGGAGGCGCAGAGGAGCATGGATTAAATTATTAACTTAAATCAATTAACTAATTACATTAAAGCAATAAATTGAATAAAATTATTCATATTTGCTTTGTAATACCATGAAGGAAAATTCCCTGCACAGCTTCACATATAAAGCAGAAAAGATTTATTTAATGGGACTTGACCACAAGAGTTGTGTAAAGAATCAGACCCAGAAATAGTGGTCAGAAAGAAATGATACTTCAGACAAAGTGGAGCAGTATTCCCTGACAGTTCTGCCAAATTCATTGATTTATTTTTATTATTTTTTTAAACACTGAATGATACTTTGTTTTAGTGGAACTAACCTGCCCAGGCTAGCAGGCTACATGACACTGAAGTCGTGTTGTGATTAACATCAAGATTCCCACATACTTAAATCAATTCATTGTGCAAAGGTACAAGAGCCAAAAAAAGTAATATTCAGAATTAATGATGTTTGGTCATCGATTCTCCAGTGAGCTTGGAAACAGAGATGAATATGGTGCCCTTTCCACTGCATGTCATCAGATCTGTCTTCCTAAGTCATGAAGAAAACATATTTTAACATTGCCAGCTCACTCTGCTTTATCAGACATCTCATTTTTGGCATCATATGAGTCTAGGAAAATTTATCTCTCATTTGGAAGAAAAAAAAAGATGTTCTTCAGTACCTAGGGTTGCCAAAAAAACTTTCAAAATGGACAATCATAGAGGCTCTGAAGCCAAAAGATAAGTAACATGAACACAACATTTATTATTTTTAAAATAACATTATTTTGAAAACAGTTTCTTGATTTATCTTGGAGATTTGACTCACACCTTTTTTATTTAACATTTGCTGCTGGCAGGAATAGAGTCTTCATTTTTCGGTGTTCTTCTGATTTCTATTCAGTAACTTGATCATCTCTGTCATTTTCGTCTGCATGGACCATCTTCTTTCTTTATTGCTACTGTTACTACTGAAGTAAGTTGCAAATAACTTCAGAACATATCTTAACAAAAATATCTTTTGGGAAATCTAGGCAGAGTCCTTCAGACTGTTTCAGACTAACCTATTGTGCAGCATGGTTAAATTATTGTTATTCTTTTATTCCCTCTGTATAAATAGTGTAAAAGCAGTATAAAAATCTTTTTGATGTCTAGGGTAGTGTATGGCATCACAGGAAAACTAAGGAGGTCTTCTAAGCTGATTAAATAAAACCAAACAGAGTAACAGGAGGGAAGGGAGGAGGGAAAACACTTTCTTGCCTGATCTGAATTGTTTACAAAAGCTACAGCAATTCTTCATCAGTTAAGGATGAAGTTTCTCTGGTGGACTGATGACCTTTGATGTGATAATTGCTGGTTTTCCCGAAACTCCCGAAAGAGAGCATATATAGTAGGGTTAGAAGAAAAAGGGATAAATATTAATGAAGCATTGGATTTTCATTCAAAACCAGCAGGAGACAAGCAGTTAAACGCTTCTTTTCATCCCATGAAGCAGGATAGAAACTAAGATCCCTATAATATTTGCCACACAACTTACAAACCTTAATCTCTGAGCAGTTTTGCAGAGTGTCATGTATCTCTATGGGTAAAAGCTTATTCTGTTGTTGAAAAGATTATTAATTCTGTATTAAGTTTTTACCTCCAGTGTAACACACACATAAATGTAAAGGTATTAATTTTCCGTTTTGGTGACCTTAGAAATTTTATTCTTCAGGTCAGGCTGGGTAAGTTGCCCCAGGATAGGAGAACGGAAAAGTATTATGCTTCTTTTGTTGTGATTCACATGGAGGTTTTTATTCTTTACCTGAATCCAAGTGAATCCTAAGTTACTACTTTTCAACATCTGCTTGCACACAATTCACTGTCATCTGCTTGATTGTAGAAAACGACAGGTAAATGTGCTACAGTTAGCATGCAGGTTGCTTGCTCTCTCACAAGCTGGGTGAAAAGAAAAATGCTTGCAGAGAAGAAAGGGGCAATATAGCCCATTGCTTAACACAATAACTTTTTCTGTTTGGTTGGTTGGTTTTTTTAAAACAGAGATGCAAGTGTTTTATTTATCTGGTGAAGTTATTTTCTTCTGGAGTTATCTGTTGCTTTTGTTAGTAGGTGAAAAGTTACTTAGAGTTTGCCAAAAGGCTTACCATCTCCAGTCAGATGTTAATTTGCATGTCTGTCATGGCTTGGAAAAGATTAATGTGTTAGCCTTTTTTCTAGCATGTCAGTCATATTGTGCTGTTATCTTGAAGTATTTTAAAGACAAATAAAATTGAGATTTTTCAGACTGGTTAGCTAGTGTGACTGCAAAGGCATTTTTGTATTGAAGAAATGTCTTTGTTATAGCAGCCATCATATCTGACCTGCTCCCTAGGTCACTAGGCACTAAAGATGAAGGGCTCTTGGTCTGTTGCAGAAGAAACTCATTGTGGCCCATGACTGGCCCTGCTTTCATATGCATACACTTACTGCCAGCCTAGCAACATACACGTTCTCTCCAAATGATTAATATAGCATCAGATGAGACATACTGTTTCTCTGGAAAACATCCTTGTAAAGCTGGCTGAAATGGGAGGTTAAATATCAAAGGGCTAACACAAAGAAAGGGACTGATCAAACAACTAGACTATTCTGTGATTTACATGGGTTATTTTGCTGATGATTAGGTAAAGAAAAACCTGCTGAGATGAAGAGTGAGCAATTACATATTGAGGAAACTCTCATACTTATTACCTTATTAGTAGTATTCATAGTCTGAGAGACCCTCCACAGGGCGATCCCTTGCTAATTCCTTATAGCCAACAGCTTTGATGTACTTACATTATGTGATTTTCTTGGAGGAATGAAAAAGGCAGGAAGTTTTCACTAAATACATAACCACCTAGCATCAGAGAAAAATTGGAGAATTCAGGAAACATTTGTAAATAAAGAAGGCTTACTAATGCCTGTGCCCCATCTCCAGCTGTCAATGTAATTTCCTAGAAGGCTGGTTAATAAAAAAATAAGAAGAATAAGAAGAATCATAACCACTCATTAGTGCAAGACAGAATAATTCCCAAATTGAGAGGGAGATATTTCATTGTGAGCACAGATGACCGGAACAGTAATAGTTGGCTGTGGAAGTAGAGAAAGCTTTGATTACTAGACTATAAAAGTTTCCTTTTACTGAAGTTTTGGTGTGTTACATCTATAGAAAAGAAAGTGGGAAATGATACTTAACAAGCATTTTCACTAGAATAGTCATTCCTGTTCTTCCCATCTGTAGTATGGCTTCCTTTCTGGTAAGGAACCTTGCCTCTATGCTGACAGACACTTTGAGCTTCTTTCTTGCTCCAGGGCAATCGAAAGGTGCTTGAGAAAAATCAGGTTCAGATGTCAGTTGATATTGTTAGATAGACTCAAACACAATGGTGGATGGAGCAGGACATCTTACCTGTGTCTGTGCCAGTAATGAACCAAAAAAGCAGCAGATGGTGATTACTGTTCAAATGCCAGCAAGTGTTGTTCCTTAAGGCACAAGCATGTTGTGAGGACTTTTCTCTGTGACAGCACATAGTCTAGGGACCTGTGAACGAAGTATCAAAATAACACAAATGACCTGCCTATGGGATCAGCAAGTTCATCCACTGGCATAACTGTGCTAACTTACAGTTCTTCAAGATGTGCTGCACTTGCTGGAACAGGTGACATGCTCAGTTAACAGATGCCATGGTAGTCCACAACACAGAGGCAAGCATATTTTAATCCTCGTTGTCATTTTCATTACAAAGTCTGAATGCCCTGTGGATTATGCAATTTAAATGCCTTTATCTTCAAAGAGAGAAAAGACATAGTGTTGAGAATTTAGATGTAGAATATCCAGTGGCTGCATATTTATACAGGGCAGAGAACCAACACAGATGAAGATTGTGAAATAAACCTCTCTGAAAATTTTTGCATTAGTAGATAGGTAAATATCAGTAAATCCTTTCAAGTTCCCCTCCTTAGCTCCTAAGGTGACACACACCACACATTACTGAAGAAATGCAGTGGCGTGGTTTGACCCTCGCCAGGAACTAAGCCCTACACAGCTGCTCGCTCACTTCCTAGCCAGCAGGATGGGGGAGAGGATCAGAGGAGTAAAAGTGAGAAAACTAGTGAGTTGAGATTAAGGTAGTTAATGGTTTGATAAAGGAAGATAATAACAATAATGCTACTAACAATAATACTAATAGAATTAGAATACACAAATGATGGACAATAGAATTTCTCACCACTATATGACCAGTGTCCAGCCACTTCCCAAGCAGCAGCCTCCAGCCAGCTTTCTCCCCAGTTTATATACTGAACATGATGCCATATGTTATGGAATATCCCTTTGGTCAGTTGGGGTCAGCTGTCCAGGCTGTGTCCCCTCCCAACTTCTTATGCCTCTCCAGCCTTCTCCCTGTCAGGGCATGAGAAGCTGAAAAGCCCTTGACATAGTATAAACACTACTTAGATACAACTGAAAACATCAGTGTGCTATCAACATTGTTCTGGAGCTAAACCCAAAACACAGCACTGTACCAGCTACTAGGAAGAAAATTAACTCTATCCCAGCTGAGACCAGGACACACCGTCTGTCTTATATTCCTACAGGATAGAGGATTAAGTGGAATAATGGCATTGTCAATTTATCATTTCTCTTAATAATTTCTGAATAGTGTGTGATCAGTTTACAAGCAAAGTGACTAATTAAATGTAAGAGAGTATTAGCTCATATGCAAGGCTGATGAATGAAAACAAATTCAGGAATACATTTCAAGGAGTCTTATCTGGATGATCATTAAAGATCCAAGTTCATGGTCCAGTCTAGCTTGACTGTCATCATCCATAAGGAATTATGGATGTTGGTTTTTGGAAATTCCTTCTGGTATAACATCCTCAATATTAATATTGTTGAATTGAATTTTAAGGGAGGCCTTGTATTTATGACTCTTGTCATTTAATATCATAGGGATGTATGATCTGCACTTTGTCTTTCATTAAAGGTAGAGATGGCCAGAGGATGACAGTTTAGTTTTCAAGGATTCAGATTTTTTCATTTCACACTGCAAAGAAAAGAGAAGCCTTCCAGTGCTTTTTGGTTTTTTTCAATACCATGTAATGGTATTGAAATTTATTTTCAGATTGAAAAGTTAAGGTATTCCATCTGAGCCTCACATCTGGGAGTAAGCAGAAAGCTTAGTCTGGACTCTGAGAAGTCAGACTGATCCTTCTTTGTTTTAGTTTCAATGCTGTTTCATTGATACCAGTGATAATCAATTAGCTAATTCTTTGCAGGGTGAATCAAGGAACTTATATGAAAGACATTATGTAAGAAAACATGAAAAAATACTGGAAGTGTTATATTCCCTATATCATTTACAAACAGAGAATGACAGATTAAAAATTTGTCCAAAAGTCCTATTCAACAGGATATTTCCATAACAGATGGCATACAGAATGGTTTTTCAAGCCTTAGGCAGGTATTAGATGCTAACTTGTGACATTCATCACACTGTCTAGGAGATCCATCTGATTCACAGTAGTCAATCAGCTGCCTTCGTTTTAAGCAACTTCACACTAAAAAGAAAATATATTAGCAATAGCTCTTTGCTGTTTGGTTACATTTATTTACTTCCTAGAATTGCTTTCCCACTGTGTCCTCACCTGTAAGATAAAACCTGTGTCATTTGACTGTTAACAGTGAATATATATTTTGCGTAGATGCTGAACTGAATCTTAAACCATGGAGGATAGGATAATTTATAATAAATAGACCCCTCTTTATCACACTGGTAAAGGTGATGATTTGTGACATGCTACTGCTCACAATTTTTGCTTGTTGTTGTTTATGCCCTTTCCCACACAATAGCTGATTCTGTGGTTTTATCCATAACAATTTCCTGGTGAAATGTACTTGCCCATTACAACTTCTAGGGAAACTTTCCTGCACTTATATATAATGGCTTTGATTCTTATTCACTGTATGGATATATTTATTCAGTCATTTACAACTGATGCTGTTGCTGCCTGCATGTCACGGCCATCAGGCACCCATGGCTGCCAGCTCCTGCCCCCTCCAGGGCCTTCACCACCCTACCTATGGCCCAGGACTCCATTTCAGCCCCCTGGGTTGCCCCCAGCCCTGCCAAGCATTTTCCAGCCTGGCCTGGGCCTGTCCTCATCCCCAGGGAGATGCCCAGTGTGTGGAGCTAGGGCTGTCCCTGTGCCCTGCTGCTGACTAGGGAGTAGGATGGGACAGGCTGCCACATCCTGCCCGGCTGCTCCCGGCCATGGCCCAGAGGACCCACACTGTGTCCTGAAAACATGCTTATAGGTGTTACTGGAAACACAGGAGGATTTCATTTGCAGATACATAAAAATTACATTAGCAGGTGTAGGAAACAGATGCCAATGCTCAGACAGTTTGCTGTATCTCTTTCCCAGCTCTATTCCATGAAAAAAAAGAATATGTAACTCAATATTGTAATAAAGGTCTAGTTTTGGTAAAAAAAATCATGCAAAGAAATGTGCAGAGTTTTATAAATCATTGCAATGTTAAGATAAATGCCTCTGACAGGGGTCAACAGAGCTTTTTAAATGTAGGAGTTAATGGAAACATAAACCGGTGCCATACGATGCTTTAGCACAGTGCATTTTTCATTTCAGATGCATTCTCCCTCTTCATGCCCAGAAATGTTTGGTATATTTTTTACCAGATTTAAACATGACTATAATCTAAACATATTCTCTTAGTTAGGGAAAAGGTAAGCTTCTAGGAGCTTTCAATAAAATGGAAAAACAAGAAGGTGGGGTAGCACGAGCGGGTGACTGAGTGGTGGGTTATGCTCTGTGGGTGCCATGATCCACGTCCTGAAGGTCAAGGGAGGGGTTTTAGGGTGTGTTATCTGCTTTAAACCACCCTACTTTTAAAGGACATGCTAAGGAGAGCCAAGAATTTTATAAAAGAACATTATAAATTTGAATAAAATAACAGAGATATGAAGATGTTGTATTTTCCGGGCATCCTCCTTTCTGTGGTGTGGAAGTCTTTTGAACTGTTTAACACCATCACCACAGTAAGTGGTTTTCCCAAACAGTGTTAATGCTTTTCTTTAGGAGCAAATTACGGTTTCCAGATACACATCAGAACACTAAACACAAATAACAGAGTATTTGCAGTCTGGAAGTTTTTCTATATTAACGTACATTGTTGAATTCTTCTGCCACAAGGAAAATGTTTGGGCAGAAGACACTGGCAGTTATGCTACAACCTCCTTGTAGGCTTTTTCTGAAACTTCTGTCCAAGAGGCATTGTTTGCTCTTCACTGTAACCCATGGAAAGCACCTTTAATTTTGGAGGGAAGTTATTAGGAATCTGTGTTAGTCTAAGAAACATATGACCCTCAGTCTCAGATTATCTATTTGTAAGAGCTTATGGTAAGCTGCATACATGAGTAACCCTTACTACTGGGAGGATTCTGTGGGAAAAATGCAAGTTAATAACCTCATTTCTAGTGTAGAAAAACTCAGGGAAACACATTAATCATTGTGAAGTTAAGAGATCATATTGATATGTCAAGAATAATAACTTCTTTGATAATTTTTAGGATACTGAGAAATAAAAAAGGATTTGTAAAATTGAATACATGCAGGGCTGGTTATGATTTGCCACCTTTTCCAGGAGACTCTTCCTATAAAACTGTTCTATTGTGGTTATAAACTTTCCATCAAAATTTCTTAAATTAAATATAGAAATAAACACATTTTGCAAATGCAATGCCACTGTAAATAAAGGCTTTGGAAAATTATCATGATTCACCATGTGCAGTCCTGTGTTTAGAGTTCTGCAGTCTTCTCAGAAACAAATAAGCAGCCTGAATGATATTTTCAGGAACAATTGGAACTTGTTGACAGTGTTAAAAATTTGAAATTCCATATTTAAAGCAGTAACTGTTTCACATAGTGAGACAGAGGATGTAGCATTAAATCTGCCTTCATTTAGACTTTAAAATCAGTCATATGGGACAGAAGTGGCCCCTCTGGAAAACTATTCATTTAACTCGATAAATTACTCATTTTTGCATGTTTATTTTAAAGGACAACATACACAGGAATGTATTCATGGCAGATGAATTAGCTCCTATATTATGAGCATGCAGTGTGGTTAGTGTGAAACATTTACACCACCCAGCTCATCAGAAACTAGCAAGATCATTTGTTTCATTCCAACTATGCTCTTTACCTTTACATGGGACCTGGGACAGAGGGTATTTCAAATCTCTCATTTCTCAAATATAAAGTTTCGCTTTTTTTCCCCAGTCCCAACTGCTTCAACTTTTTTATTAATGAGACAAACAAAAAAGATTTTTAAATCAGTTTTCATTTCTGTTGAAGCAGTGATGACTGAAATAATTTGAAGACTTCTCAGTTCAAAGGACTTTGGATAAGGACTGAAATTTTGGCTAATTCCTTCAACTGAGGAACAAAATTTAGTCTTTAACGTTTAATAATTTTAAATGGGGGGACAAATATTAGGGATTTCTTTTAAACTGTGTAGAGTGATGAAGTAAGTGGAATGAGAAGTCAATAGAGAAGATCTCAGACTTACGGGCAATGACAGACACAGATATTCTCCATGACGCTACTATATAACAAATTCTAGGACTAACTGAAATAGTACCACGACATACGTCCAGCTCTAGGTCACTAATATGGGAAAGACATCAATAAACTGGGATGTGTTCAGCAAATGGCCATCAAGATGGTTGGCGTTGGAGTTCTTGTCCTGTGTGAGGAAGCTATGGGAGCAGAGTTGTTCAGCCTGGAGCAAGGAGAGCTTTTGGGGGGCCTAACAGTAGCGCTACAGTGCCTAGAGAGAGGTCACTGAGAAGATGGAACCTCATTCTTGACAGTCATGCATGGCAGGAAGACAAGACAAGAGGCACTGGGCATAACTTGAAATACAAGAGGTTCAGACTGGATATAGGAAAGAACAAATTTCACCCTCAGAACAGACAAGCAGCGGAACAGGGCCCCAGAGCGTTTGGGCAGTGTCCATCTTTGCGGTTTTCAAACCTGACTCGGTAAAACCCTGAGCAGCCTGGTCTGACCTCACAGCTGAGCCTACTAAAGACAGAGAATGGGATTCTCTATATGTTGGTCTAAGCATTCCTGAATTGGGTCATTGACACAGTTTATGAGACACCTTTCATATAAGAACAGCTCATTTACATTTAGGGAAAGAAACCCCAACCATCCAGTAAAGCAAGCATTGATGGTTTCCCCACAATAATCACTGTAAACTGGGATGCCTCCCAAATTCCTTCCTACACAAAATGAAGAAAAACACTACAGTCCTGTCTTTTGGCTTGCTATCTCATCTCAAATTTCTGGGAGTGATTCCTATACATCCTGATCCTTGCCATTTCTGATCCATGCTGTATTATTCAGAAGCTTTTACCTAATGGTTACGAATTTCCATTCTTGTCTTCCCTTCTTTGTACATAATGGACAATCAGGTGCTGCAACATAAGGTTAACTGACTACTCCATCACTGCTAGAGAAAATAATTCAGTATGTGCTGTGTCAAGCATCTTAGTATAATCTCGGTTTATGAGCAGGCTTACAATTAACTATAAAGATATATATATATGTGTGTATATATAATTGATAAAGACGGTGTAAAATCACGTCTTTTCATTGCTAAATAGGAACTTTGCCTAATAAGAAGTGCTTTGGAAATAAAAAAATGTTTGCCTCAATGTATTCAGCTTCATCTTCTATGCTTTAAAACTGCTCTCTCATCTACAAAAGCCAGCACTGTGAAATTGAAATACCTGTATGCGCACTTGAAAGATGAAGAAAGTGTTTCCACAGGCATATTCACTTGGAAAATGAAGGTGCATTTATATGTGCTACCCTTTCGAAATGTTTTCCGAGATAAAGGTATTCTCAGAATAATTTCAGGAAGTCATTCTTGAGTCCTTTAGATCTCAGACTGAGGATTATTTTCAAACAGCTCTCTGAGAACTGATTTTCAAAATTCAGGCTGGTATTCCTCAGACAGCGAAGCAGTATATGATATATTCTGTCCCTGAATAGGCATATGTGACTCTAATTTCGGGCTTTTTGGATAGGAGTACTAATTTTCAGGTGAAATTCAGTATTCAGATGCTTCATACATTTTGGCCTTTCCTCCTGTGCCGCTGATGCTTTGCTTTTTTCTAAAATAATACTAAAGATCTTAAAACATCCTTGTCCCAGAAATGTTTTCAAAAGCCTGCAGGCAGTTGTTTTAAGGAGCCAAGCAGTCCTCTTGAATCCAACAGACGCATTTAGTTTGCACAGTAAAACATATATATCAGGGTCTAAATAAGTCTTGGACACCTGATTTGGCAGTAAAATCCATCAGCTGTACTCCTTGCTCGTATTTGCTGTCATTCCTGTACAAAACTGTTTTCACCTGACAGGGCATGGCCACATGGCGATGACTTTCTGAGTTTCCCTGAGGTGGGTCAGTCACAGGTCACTCTGGGGATCCCCCGCAAGCGTACACAGATGTGTGCTTGAGTGGAGACTGTGGGACAGAGAGCTGATGAGAGGTGAGGGCAGTGGAAGGATTACTGTGATAGCAGACACAAGCCCCCGTGTTCCTGGAGCTCTACCTTGTGCCCCACCAGGGAACATAGCTAGGGGAACACCAGGGTCTTCCTGATTACAAAGACTGATGGCAGGGTGGTGTTCTTCACAACAGCATCTCAAGGAAATGCAACTTCCTTGCTGTCTAGTCTTTATGGAAAAGGATATAAAGCATCTGTTTTTTGTAACAGATTGTTTTGTTTGGTCTGGCTGACTGTTTACTATTATTAGTAGGCTGCTTTCTCTATAGTACAGGTTTGTCGGGGAGGAGCTTATTTGAAAACACATTTCTTGGTCTGTCAAGGAGCTTTTACATGTCTATCAGTGAAGGTACTGTACCAGGACTGGAAAAACTGCTTGCCAAAAGGAAGTAGCCTACTAAGAGAGATTGTGCTTTACAAACAGTGCTCAGGACTTGATCCATTGAGTCTACCTTAGTAGTCCTATTAAATTGAGTTTGAACTTATTGAAAGTAAAACTCATTTGAATATAATGGGATTATTAAAAAAAAAACAATTAGGCTTGGTGTTCAGATCTGAAAGTGAAAGAAAAAGTCAACAAACACCATGTGCAGCCTGTAGTGGACCTACGTTCACATAAGCACATTCACTGTGCATGTAAACACACAAAGTGCTGATACTATAAATAATTTCACTTTCTGCACTGTAGTATGATAGAGTAAGTTTTCTAAAAGCACTTAGAGGAACCACCTGACTCACCTGGTTATCCAGGGAATGGCACATACAGTGTTTCTGAGTAGTCAGTCCTTCGTCATTACAGCTAAAAGTACATTTGAGTTCTCCTAGAAGAACAGATGATGCTATCAGTTAACATACATACACTTACGTAGATTCATACTTCCTCACCCTTCAGTCCTTACATAGACTCCTGTGGTCCCCATGAGGACCCTGTTGCTTCCCCTGTGTGCTCAGCAAGGAGATCAGCCAGAGCAGCCATGCATTGAGCTCAGTTTCCACTCAAAACCACCCACCTGCATGATGGCACAACCTACCATAACCTCTCCCTTTGATAACAGAGGTGTGTACATTACCATGAGGAAATGGGCATGTTCTCTGTCTTCTCAAATAAATATGGAGATCCATAGATACTCTGTCCTAAAGATGCTGTATTCATAATCAAATTAATCATGTCCATTTATTTAGGGAAACAAACCATTTACAAGATCAAAAATCAAAAATCCCTCTTGTTTCAGACATTTGAGGGGAAGCAAACATATCTAGAAAGGAAGCTTTTTAAATTAAAAAGAAGATGTGGAAAACTGCACTCTTCCAGTTTCTAAAGCCAGTGGAGTTAAACAGGAATTTAAAGAAATGTGCAAACTGTGTTGCTGTTGTTAACTTCTGCAACAATTATCTTCCAATGCAAGACTACTTACTGAATCACTGAATTACCAGTGTGTTATTGTATAGTATATTTTCATAATGCCCCACACTGCTGAAGAGAGCAGGAGTATAGCAAAGATATGTGGGTTTAAAATGGAATTTTAAAATTACCTGAGATTCCTTCATACACAGAGTTTACTCTTTATATTTGAAAAATACTTGGAGTCTTTTAGTAATTATATTACCTCGTAGCTGGAAAGCCACTTCCTTTAAAGATAAAAAAATCTGATATCAGAAGCCTCCTTGGAGCCTAGCACACGTCTAATTATCTCTCTCAGTCTTAATTATTTAGCAAGTGCTAATAAACTGCACGTATCGTGACACTCATGTTTAATAAGCATATAAATTTAATTGATTTTTTTCCTCTCTCTTTGAAGACTAACAGACATGGAATTCAATCACAAGGCAATGGCATTATAACCTCCAATATAACATCAGGTTTTAATAAGCCTCCTGTTTGCTGCACACATGTGCTTAAGACTGCCTGGAAACCAAATCAGTAGAAAAAAGGGATTACTTTAGATTACTTTGAAATGTGCATTGTTTGAAATGGCCTCTGGTGACCAGCTTTCATGAATGGCTGATTTTACTTGTGGGGCACGTCATCTGGCTCAATTATACCAGGCTCTTTTGTATGACAAGTGCACTTCTTGGCTGTGTTGAAATATGAAATTCTAAAATAAAGTAAATCAGATGGTGAGAAATAAATTTAAGTAACTGTATATTATTAGAAGTTTGTAACTTAGCAGCAGGCATTCTTTGTACTGAAAAATATGTGGGAATTTTCTTTTAAAACTTTCACAGATTTGAAGTTAATATAAAAACATTAATTTTAATGTTCTTTAGTGTTCTGTTCGGCTATATTAATGGCATTAAAATAAAAGACATATTTTTCTTTTCTCAAAGGCAGATCATTTCTTCTACAGTTATGTATTTTTAAAATGTTATTGGAGTTTGTTGTTTCACCATAACAGATGAAATGTTGGAAACTTCTACCTACTAAGAATATCCCTTAACCTGTACAAAGTTATAAAAGTGGGTTAGCAAGTGTGCATTATACTTTCAAGTCACTGCAAGCTTTTTCCTTTCCTGTCTGTAACTGTTTGCAAAATTACAATGTAAAAACGTAATATAAGGTTATGATTCTCCCTACCTGCAATTACTTTAAATTATAGTTACTTTAAATTAATCTAGCTTGAGGCACTGAGGATACATCATTAGAATTAGAACACAGATTACATTTGAAAGGGGAGCAGATAGCTGATTGATTAGTAAAGTGTGCTGGAAATCCAATAGATAAGGATTAGATTAGACCCAGATAGGAACTACATTCTTTGTGTTCACTGTAAATCCTATACTTTACAACCTAGATTAGGGGATTAACCTTTAAAAAGAAATGGTAGGTCCGGTTTTTTCCTGGCTTCTACAGTACTGCAAATGTGTTTCCCATGGCTGCAGGCTCAATATTCCCACAGGAAACTGACCTGCAGATTTACACGGTAGTGCCTGGTAGTCTGAGATTGCAGTGTTTGCCTTTTAAATTCAAGATAGAAGAGTAAGATGTGAGAAGAGCATTAACATTACTAAACTCAAAACAGTCATCTGTCAACAGCTTTTTCCACTGAAGTGCTTCACTGTATTAGTGAAAGTGAGAGTTGTTATTGTTGATGTAGGGTGTTACAACTCACTGGTGGTCATGGCAATGTGATTTAGGGGACAGATTTAAGTCCTCTGAACTGCTGGGTTGCTGTGGTGCAGATCAACATCTCACCTCCCTGACCTTTTATTACATAGTTTCAATCTGTCTGCACAATCTTCATGCAATTACTAATCTCATGAAGTTACTAATTTTGTTGAGTCTCTAACTACACACCTGTTATGATTCATAGGACATACTATGTGAGACTTTTAAAGGTCCATCCACCCTTTGACATAAACATCAAAGATTCACAGAAGCTGTATTTGTGTGGCTGAGAAAACCCCTTTTACTCCCTTTCGCCTTGGAGTTTCTGTGCATGCAAAATGTTCTTGACTACAGCAGCATTGCCAGGTGGACACATTTCAACATAAAGGAAAGAACTGAAAATGGTAGCTGTAAACTACTAAGTCTGGAATTTGTAGGGTCACAGTGGATGAAGCCACCTCCAGTTAGCATGATGCCAGTGGCAGTGATTTCTGGCACTACAGGCAGACTGGCAGGTTTTTGAAATTATGCTGACCACGTGCCCACCAATGTGACCAACCTCCAAGGTCATATTGGAGATTATAAAACACTGAAAATAGCAGAATCCCAACTCTGAATTAAGAGAATTCTTCTAGTTGTCCTTTGCCTTTCTATTTTTCTTATGGAGAGTCTGATTTTAAGGAAACAAAGAACAGTGGGGTCATATTCCTGTTAAAAGTGTTCATTAAAACTAAAATTGTCAAGTCAGCAGGTCATAAGTAAAATACATAGGAAGATGTTCTTCTGCTTGCAGTGAGAAAAGGAAGGTCATTTTCTTGTGGCGGTTTGTGAGGTTTCTTTGTGAGATTTTTTTTCTTTGAGAGGTTTTATCCATTTATTTATCAGAGAAGCCTGTAAGAAGAAATTATCTAAGATTATCTTTTGCATAAACGAAATGAGGCAACTTAACACTTGCAATGGCAAGGTCTTCTGCTTCTTTTCCATGTGCTTGATATATTTTTGTGCACTAGCACTTATCAGAGAATCTAAAAAACGTCCTAAATTGCAAAACATCTGTTTTGGATTATACCTTAATTATATACAACTATATCAATTTTTGGAGGTAGGGAAATCTAACTACAGAGATAAAATCTGTAGGATACTGGATAGTAATGAGGAACACAACATAACACAAATTGCTGCCACATTAGGAGTCTCTTGATTTAGGATCCCTGTGATACCTTATACTCTCAATTCACTGGGCACATTTATTGCTAATATCTGGGAAACAGAAACCAGAATTCTCATTCTTATGTTTACTAATTATACAAAACTGGTGATAGTGACTGATACCCCTGAAGACTGTGCTGCCTTGGCAGGGCTAATTTGGACTAGATGACCTCCGAGGTCCTTTCCAACCCTAATGATTCAATGAGTCCATGAGTCTGTGATTCTTAAGCTCCACAATCACAGTCCACATTATTATTATTATTATTGTTGTTGTTGTTGTTGTTGTTATTATTACCTCTGTTTCCTTTATTGGCCATAGTTGATCCATTTTTGTTTCTAATGAAAGACCACTAGAGCAGTGGGCCTTAACCTATGACTTTGGATAATGTGATGTCCTCAATGTTCATGCTTGAAAGAAAACACCAACACCATGGTACAGAGAAGATAAAGTTGTTTGCCCTTTGCTACCCCTTCATCATGAATTACTGATGTGAGGCATTGCACAACACATAGTACGGGGGATGGACATATGTCCAGTATACTCACTCATTATCCCAAAGTTTGATTTCACATTTACAAACAAGAAATCTGTTTATGTAAGCCAGATTCCCTGTGCAAGATTATGTGGAAGCCACATTTGTAGAATATTAAATATAATAAGTCCATATATCTTTAAAGCCTGTAATGGAGTATTCTTGTGGATGCTCAGTGCCCTATTTCATAAAAAAAGTGTATGATTATGGATAGATTTTTATTGGCCAAACACAAAATGGCATTTTAAGTGAACAGAGTAAAAATGTGGACATGAAAACAAAGTGGAAAATGCTCTTTTTTGAATACTGTCTGTCTTTGGTGCCTTCCAAATTAAGCACTTTCAGTCAATGCACTGAAAAATCTTGAACAGTTCTTGATCAAAATGGGTATAAAATCTACAGTTTCAAAAGGTATTGTTCTACCTGTTGCTTTTCTTCTTAGTTACTGCACAATACTCTCTTAACAGACCTAGAAATAAAGTCCTTGTAATTTTTATGCCACATTACATGAGTGGCATTGCAGCCTTTCTTTGCAGTACCCTGCCAATGTGATTCAAGTTTTGTGAGTAATTAATTCTCCATGCCAACAAGTCCTTGAACTGTCTGTTATAATACTAGCAGCATAGAAACAACTAAAGATTGGAGTTTCCTGATTTTATCCCTTGAAAGGTGATTGCAAACTATGAATTTCTGCTCCGGGGGTGGTGGGGGGGAAGAATGACAGAAAGAAAAAAAAATTATATACAGATGATGAAAAGTAGTTTCTTTGGATTTCTCTGGTTTCCTTTATTTGCTGACTACATTTCAGTTGTCACAGGTATCTTATATAGGAAAAATATACTTTAAATTTCACCAATAGCACTTTGGCTAGAGTAAAGCATTTTATAGTACCATCTTGATTTCTGAACACCGTGCAAAAAAAAATTGTTTGCCTCCCCATGTAAAATTGAAAAGGTCCTTTTTAGAATTTCTCCTATTTTTGTCTGTTTCTCAAGACAAATTGCAGTGTCTGCAGGGGCTCTTATAGGCTACCAACCATGTATCCACTGCAAACATTGCAGCCTTGTCTTCCCTACCAAGCTATCAAGCCTGTATTTGGACAGTTTTCTTTACTTCATTTCCTTCTAGGACTGAGAAGCAGGCTGTACAAGAAAAAGTTGTCAAAGATTACTTCTTAATAAAGATTTGCCATATGCAAAACTGAAATATGAGCAACAAAATGTGGCATTACTGTGCTCTTGTGCAAGAACCATTCAGTGAAACTTGAGTAATTAATTTTATATGTGTAGATCCATCCTGATAGTTTCCTTTATCCATCAATAAGAAAAAATTACAGTTGGAAAAGAAACCTTCCCACTGTTTTTTCTAGAAAAAACTTGCCAAAGGTGGCTCTAACTTTCTGCAGGAAAAGGATTTTTTTTTTTAACTAAATAATATAGACCAGAGAGGGTGAAAATGAAGAATACTTGTTGTATGTCCATTCGGATTAGTGTAAATTTTGTTAGCAGTAAGGTGTAATTGTCAGAAACTTGCAGTTTCATATCGTGGGGGATTATTCAAACATGTTGGTGCCAATGTTTGCTCAGCACAGTCAGGACGACTGCACTTTCTGGGTCAGCATTATCTGTAAAACTTTGCTGTACCGTACAACTGAGGTAAGAAACTAAACACTGAGTCTCACTTCACATAGGCTTTTGTGCTTTGTGATATGAGTCAAAGTTTCGCTATTTAAAGATCAGACATTTAGAGACCTTGTATTTCTGCTTTTGCACCAAGAGCATGTGGTATCTGGTGTCTGTCAGAAGAAGGTTGACTTCTCCAGTAACCCTGATCTTCAGGGCTTTTGTCAGTTTTCATGTGACTTAAGAACAAATACATGGAAACTGAACTATTTTTAAAAGTCTGTCCAGACAAATTACAGACTTCCAGTTACTTATCTGAATGTTGTGTAATCACTGAAATAGCATTTAAGGTTTAATGGTGATCCCCTGTATTGACTTTGCAGTGCTGTAATGTTAGTGTAAGGCTGGAGTGTTTGTTGGTGCAGAGACAATGAAAGACAAGATTTCTCTGCCACTGATGCTTGGATTTTCCTTTTAAAGACATTCACACTCTTCTGGTGTAATTACAGCCTGCCAGAGCGAGGAGCATGAAACTGTTTAGCTTGTGAAGCTTAAAATAAAAGGTGTATGTGGAAACAAGAACACGATCCTTTTTCTAGCCGTCCGGCACCAAGTCCCATCCCCTCCCTCTCCCGTGGCTTCTTCCCCTGAAATTTAGAGCATCTTCCTATTAGCGCATTTTTAGGTGAGTGGTGGGGCCCTTTTTGTCTTCTGTCTTGCTCTCATTAAATTATTTCTGCTTATTAATCTGTTTGCAGTTCATGTTGCATGTCTGAATATGAAGTCTCAGGTGTGGGTGCACAGATCTCCTCGTGATTTATGCTCCATTATGCTAATTATATAAGGCGCACCCCAGTTCCCATGCAGTCTTCCCCTTGGGCAGAATTCTGGATTGTTCTTGGGCTTGGGTGGTTTTTTGAGTTTTTTTTAATTGACCAATATCACCATGCTTTATCCACAGTCCCACAATAAAAACAGGAGAAATGTATGTGGCAGGTCAATACCCTGGAGGGAACAGGCATGACTCCATGGTTTCCTTCCCTCCCCCTTCCTTTTTGCCCCCAGATATTCCCTCCCTTCCCTTGTGTTACAGAACCGCTTTGCAGAGCTTCAGTCAGTAATGCCAAAAATGTTAAAGTGTAAGTGGCTGCCCCTTCCTCCCCAGACCAATCAGTCATTTTCAGTCACAGGTTTAAATCTGCTGCAGCAAAGCCAAGCCTCTGTTCTTGCAGCAGGTCTTACAAAAGCAAGGCTGTTTGACTGACAGGCACGGAGTGAGGGTTCTAATAACATAGTGAGCCAAGTCAGGAAGTGGAGTATCGAGGACGAGACTGTGGCAGAGGTACTGTGCATTATGGATGAGGCAGTCAGGTCTGTCGTTGATTGACTGAGGGATGGTTACGCTCCTTCACAATGCTGGGTAAGATCGTATGGACTGTCACTTAATATGAGCCTTCTTGTCAGTGGGAAGATGACTTTTCATGTAGTGATCCAATGCAGATTGCAAATGAGAGCCATGCTCTCCCCTCTGCTTTTTAAGGGTTTAGTCACTCATGCAGGTGAGTTAAAATAGCTTTATTGCTTGCCAGGTGTCATACTCTGGAATTAACTCTTATTCTCAGAATCTGACTATAAATGTTGGAAAAGCACCTGTGTCTGATGACGTGAGATGTATGTCCTTTATCTCTAGCAGCCAAGGTACCACCTAACCCCTGCATAGGTATGGTATTAAATTAAGTAGGAGAGCTAGGGGGAATGCAATTTTTTTTCTGCTCTTTTCTTTCAGTACAGAAAAAGAAGGTGTAACAAACAGTTCTGCAGACTTTGAAGCGCAGCCACAGTACTGAGGTCTCTGACTGACAAGCCTTCTGCTTTCTCCTTTTCACAGGGCTCCTCCTACAGATGTTCTGAACACGTCTGCGTCCCGGCAATTTTTTACTGCACCCAGGTACTGAATATATGGAACAAGCTACATAAAAAGAAGCGTGGGGTGTAGGAGAAGGAGCACTGTGAGGAGTATACCAGAAGTCATGCCTACAAAATGCAGGCAATAGCATGACTTCAAGCAAAAATTTTTTGAAAAAGCATAGTTGCATAATGACTGAGTTTATTCCTAGAAAATGACAGAATAAACCTCTTATTCAACAATATAGCTTATAATCATGTTAAATGGTATGTGTGAGACTTGACTTCCCTAAGTGTCATCCTTTCACTGTATGACTGGAAGTTTATTTATTGCTTGAACGGAATTTCTTTTTGTTCCTACAGGCTTGAAAACTAGAGCTCAGACACTTCTGGATCAGTCTTTTCATTGAAATACTGGAACTACTATGAAGTCTTCTTGGTTTGCACTCATCTTGGCAGTGCTCAGTACTGAATTGTTAACAAGTCAGTGTTCCACCATCAAGTCCCCAAGATTCAGAGGACGTGTGCAGCAGGAGCGAAAAAATATCAGACCAAATATCATCCTTGTACTCACAGATGATCAAGATGTGGAGCTAGGTGAGAAATAATTGTTATTTGCTACTACATTTTGTCATGTGTCTTGTGTCTTCTTTAAATTCAGAGAAGGTGCTAGTCCTGAAACAATATTAGAGCGTGGGACAAGTTTGGAAAATGAGTTAGCAAATATTATTTAATGGCATTCATCACATTTAGTTATAGACTTTAGGAAGTACATGCTTATCAAAATCCACCAAGGAAGGCTTTAATCACCACCACAAAAGGATTTAATAATGCATGCAAGGACATACAGGTAAAAAACTTGCATCAAAAGCCCTTTCTCACTTTATGACTTTCTGTAGCATTTAAAAATTTGAGCCTAATGAGGTCAACCTTTCCCTCAGTGCTATATATGTATCTCTATCTCCATATATTTGTCACAGGCATGTGTGTCATCTGACATGTTTATGCACACAGACAAACAGGTCTGGTTTCAGGACATAATATTTCTGTGCATTATATTAAGTATTATACATTATTGACTATTTAAAATTCCTCTTTAAGACTATGCTCTATGTATAAAATATGATAGTTTTACTTCCACAAGTATACTAAATATCTGAGCACAACCTGGACATACTAGCCAGAATTGATTTTCACATATTCTTCTTAAGATGGAAAAAGTTAAAACAACTTGGATGATGTTCCAGGAGGCCCTTGAATGTTTTCCATTAAGTAAGTTAGAAAGAGATTAATGGTAGTTATGCATATAGCTGATTTTTTGGTTCACTACTCGAAATAAAAAATCAAGGAGAGAAAGAGGATCATTTTAGGTTACCCCCAAGCAAATATTTTGGGTTTGGGGGTGAGATGTGAGATCAAGAAGGTGAAAAAATGGCTAATTAATTTGAAATTAAATCCTGCCTTCTTAGATTTTTTTTTAATGAAAGTCATATTTTTAACAGAAGTATAGTGAATTTCTAAACAAAATGACGTATGACTTTGGAAAATAAAAATGCTTCATTCCAGGAAACTCAGAAGAGTTCATTTGTTCTAGAATCACACACTTTCAAGCAGAAAGTTGTAGAAAAAAATTGGTCTAGATCTAAAAGTGATTCTTTAGTTGCTAGCATTTTTGTATTTTCCATGATGCAATAATAATTTCACAGCCCTTCAGGGTTCTGAGAACATAATTAATAAACTATATTTTGTGACTGAGTGTTGGTGCTTTTATGCAGCAGAACTTCAAAACCGGGCCTTTAGATCTGAGCTCATCTTATCTTTTTTTATTTCCCACTCTTTCAAACGTCTGCTCTGTTTAGCCATGCTGCATAATGAATAGCTGTTCCCAGCTCTGTTTTTAGCCTAAAATACAGCTATTACAATAGGAATGCACTTTTTCTTGATAGAGTCATTCTGAAAAATTTTGTTAAAAGGGTCAAGTCATTTCTTTCTTTTTTGTGGTCTGAAAGAGCCTGCTTTCTCCAGGGCACTGGGCAAGGTAGCTCAGCAGACACATGTCTCTGAACAGTGTTACCATCTTGCTGTCTTCAGTCTTGCAAGAAGGTTTGCAAGTGGTGAAGGAAAAGGAAGGATGTGGCAAGTCACTTTGTTCATACTGGGAGCTCCTCTCTTTGAAAGCTGCTCTGAATGTTCACAGGGCATGCTGGCTCCCATCAGCAGGCAGCTGAGCCATAGCCTGGGTGTGTATGCATTCTCATTGCATTGAATAAAGACACAGGTTTCCCCTTTTCATAGATCATTTCACAGGAAACAGGATTCAGCCCCAAGACTTACTGTACCGCATTATTCACACTTCTGATAATAAATCATTCCACATATTCGAAAAATAAAGGCAAACTGTTTTCCATGTGTGAATTTTCCCCCTGCTCCTCATTGATTCCTAAGAAAAATCTTAAATTTCCCAAAGGTCATTGGGAAGTAACACTTCCTGCCACAAACAGAGTAAAACTTAGGTATTGGTATCCAAAAATCACAAGACTGAAAGTCTCTCAATATGGATCATTTGCTACTATATTCCCAGCATGAACATTTCTAAAAGCTAGTCTAAACTAATGCCTTAACATAAAAGCATATAAGGTACGTTATAGACTTAAATCAGGAAGGATTTGTCTCCAGAGCATATATAAACATTGAACCAAAGTACTCATCTGCCTGAGAGCAAATGATATACAGAGGAGTTAGCCAAAGTAAAATTTGCAAGAGACAAGGAACGTGCATTTAGTTAGTGCTCAAAACATAGGGATATACACATCTTCCTATTGATCTCCACCATCCCCTTGAGTTTTGCATTCTGAGTGCAAAGAAGTTCAGCAGAGTTACTGCCTCATTCCATTTATGAGATAAAACCCACAAATTGCTCAACAACTCCAGTGGCTTCCTATCTATGCTAGGAGAAATGTGTCACAGAGGAAGGATATTGTAGATCTGGTAGATGGCAGCTTAAGTGGTGTGAAGCTGCCTGGCCCACAGCTCTTGAAGAAACTCAGGAGATACTTGGGCTCTAATGCTGGGAAATTAGTTCTTAAATTGTGCCACCTTGCACTTTATTCCCACAAGATCCTGAGGGTAGAGAAATAACTGTCCAATACTGAGGCAAATTGGCATCTTGCTCAAGGCAAAGCATCAGCTCCCAGAACCCAGAACTGCTTCCCTGATGGAGACAACATGCTGAGGTTTTCAGGGCAATGGCCCCACCTCCTACTGGGTTCAGGTCTGTACTCTGTTCAGTCCAACATTTTGCTCACTCTTTAGTCTCTTCCCCAGTCTTCCAGATTCTCTTTTCATTTGCACACATCAGTACCTCAAAACGTGACCCCCCCAATTGCTCTTATAATCCTCACTGTAAATAATATCTTGCATGTCAGAAAGAAGTCAAAATTAATGAATGTGTTGGTAATTCCAGTGTTTCTAACCCTTGCTAACAACCTAATGCACCATTCAGTGAAATCCATATAAACCATCCACTAAGTAGAGCTGGGTGAAGAGATCACAGTATCATCTAGATACATCACATCAGGCATAATTTGCCTGGTTTGCTTTCCATCTTCACTAGAACTAAAGCACTAAAACACATAAGCTGAAAAAATGGGGATGTGTGCTGAGATCTGAGAAAGTCTATTACCTTCCTGGAGCCTTGCATACAATCCATATAAAGACAAGGTGGCTCCTAGCTATCCCTTTGTAGAGATGCCCACCTGTGATGAAAATCCCTAGCAACTTTAAGACTTGATACGAAACCTTGGTTACCAAACATATTTCCTGATAGATGAGGATAGACTGAGAAATGACACTGAATTTCTTGCCTGACAAAACTTGCTAACTTCTGTGTCCAAAGTGGCCATTCCCAGTTATCTGGTTCCCCTCAGGTGCTCCCCAGTCGGTCATGGAGAGCGCAAGTGTCTTGCTGACAGATAGTGCCTGAGTACATATGCCCTGAAGACTGTGGGCCAGATGGTAAAGAGCACAAGCTGTGAGGAGAGCTACAGACAGCAAAGGATTATAACTCATATCAGCAAGTTTTATCTCCTACTGGTGTTTTGTTTTCCAAATGAGGAAGTCTCACCTGCTTTGAAGTGCCTATTCCAGAATTTCCAGAGGGGCTAAATCTATTATCAGTGTCAGTAAGTGCATACCTGGAGGGAAAACTTAGTCATAAACAGCAGGTTTGCAAGAGCAGAGGACTGACAAGCTGGAAGAATAAGGAAGTACTCTAACAGCTACTCATTTATAATACATAGAAGCAGAAAAGTGCAGATCAGCTCTGCTGCAGTTACCATGCATTAAGGTGCCTGAATAGTGCACTTTATATATGAGCACCTCAAAGCACTTTACAGCTGACTTCTCGGTAATAAACTGTGACTTTTCAAAAATGGAAGAGTTATGGCCAAAAGAAAACAAAACAAAACAAAAACAAAAAGAAAAAGTCAACCTGGGGTCCGAGATAAAGAGATGTAGAACAAGGACAATCTCAACAACTCAGTGAAATGCTCCCACTCAAGTAAATGGAGACCTGTTGTGCTCAGGGACCTCAGGGACTGTGCTCAGTTACTCTCCTACTTCTCTATCTCCCTAAGTACGTGGGATTCAGGAAAGCACAAATGCAGATGTTCTGCATTTGAAAAATAAGGGCTGTGAAAGAGGAAGAATCTAAAATTATGGTGACTTATATGCACGGTATTAAATGTATCCTTAAGGACACAGGCCCTGGCATTTCACGATGAAATGCTGAAGAGCCTACTGCCTCTTCCCTTTTTTAAACAAATATTTTTTATGCAAAAGTTTTGATATTCAGCACCAATTCCTTAGCCCAAAACCAAAACAGAGCATGCTTAACTTGATAATCTGTAATATTTTTACTGCTTACACCTAAAGTTGAGCTTCCTTGGGAGTTTTATGGTTTTGCAGCCATCTATTGCTTTAAAATATTTTTTAATTTGATTTTCAAGCAACACAAATAAAATCATCAAGAAAAACGCTTGTTCTATCACTGGAATCAATGGATTTAAATGTAAAACAACTACTGTCAACTGTGCAAAATTTTAAAATCAAAGATAAACAAAGTAGAAACCATTTTTTACCACCAAAATTGTGCAAGTATTACAATTCACAAACCTGTTTCCTGGGCACATACTGACATATCCACAGTTGACCCTCACCCTTCAATCTCTGCTCTGTTGAATAACAGAAAGAACAAACTTTGACAGCTGTTAGCAAATACTGACAGACCCTATCTGGGGCTGTTCAGCCTTTCTGCAATCAAAAATCTGCAAGCCCTGCCTTTCTCACCTTGCTGTTCACAAACATGTTTTGAAGGATGCAAAAAATGTCTTTGTTCTTTAAACATTATCAATGCAGTTTCCTGACAAAGGTGCTGCATTTTGCCAATAATTTTGCATACATACTTATCCCCAAAAACTGGTTTTGAGCAGAGTGCTTTAGTATCAGAGCCAAGCATGCTGATCTTGTATCCACAGAAACTTTCCTTTAGAAAAATTGCCACTTAATTCTCTCTTTCTCCTTCCTCCATCTTTCACTCCCTCCTTTACCCCATTCCTATCTCTCTCTCTCTTCAGTCATCTGATAAAACTGAAAGAACATTAACATATCCTTTGGTAATATCAGCATTTTTCATATTTTACTGGTACATCGACTAATAATTCATTCTGTGTAACGTACTGTTTTCCTACAGCTGCACTTGAAGAACTATTGCCCTGTAAATTTGATACAACTTTAACACTCTATTTCTAGATTAATCGATACTTTAACTTTGTTTTGGAGCCTGACAAAAAAGAACTCAGTCTTTCCTGAATCCTGTAAAATATTTTTGATGATATAATAAAAGTCTGATCTTTTCTTCTAAAATTACCCAAGCTACAGAGTAGAGCACACAGATGTTCAAAGGCAAGCTAATCACTGATACTGTACTTTTAATAGCATTACAACAGCCAATATATTCAAACAACTTTTTACAGCACAGTGATGATCAGAACCTCTTTTTGCAGGGTCCTTGCAAGTGATGAATAAAACCAGAAGGATTATGGAGAATGGAGGAGCCTCTTTTATCAATGCATTTGTAACAACCCCAATGTGCTGCCCATCACGTTCCTCAATGCTGACTGGGAAGTATGTGCACAACCACAACATATACACCAACAACGAAAACTGCTCTTCTCCCTCATGGCAGGCTACTCACGAGCCACGTACCTTTGCTGTGTATCTCAATAACACTGGGTATAGAACAGGTAAGAGACGAATCAACAGCAGTTCTTCATTTAGGGTGAAGTTGACATATTCAGCAGTCAGTCTCGAATCACTGCCTAAAATGAAACTGTCTGGGTTTTGGCTGAGATAGAGTTAATTTTCTTCCTAGTAGCTGGTATAGTGTTGTGGTGTGGATTTAGCACAAGAGTAATCCTGATCACCGAATCTTGATTCAGTGTGGTCACTGAAGTTTTTAGTTGTTGTTAAGTAGTGTTTATACTAACTCTAGAACTTTTCAGCTTTTCATGCCCTGACAGCAAGAAGGCTGGAGGAGCACAAGAATTTGGGAGGGAACATGGCTGGGATAGCTGATCTGAACCAGCCAGAGGGATATTCCATACCCTATGGCATCATGCTCAGTACATAAACTGTGGGAAAAGCTGGCTGGGGGCTGCTGCATGGAAACTGGCTGTATATCAATAAATGAGTGGTGAACAACTCTATTGTGCATGACTTGGGGGTTTGGGAGTTTTTTGAGGAGCTATTTCTCTCTCTCTTTTTGTTGTCTCTCTTTTCATTATTATTTTTATTATTATTATATTTTATTTCAATTGTTAAACTGTTCTTATCTCAATCCATGGATTTTACCTACTTTCCTATTCTCCCCATCCAACTGAGATGGGAGGTGGGGAGCGAGTGAGCAACTGAATGGTACTTAGTTCCTGCCTGGGGTTAAACCACAGCAGAAGCAACTATTGTCCCAAATTGCTTATGCAGAGCAGAGGTTGAATGTTATGGAGAGGAAGGGTAGTACTGCCTGACGGTCCACATCTGCAGTAACAGCCATGTAAAGAAACTCAGTTGCAGTGAAGCAGCATATTTCACATTTGGATGTCCCAGGTGGAAAATAAGCTGTTGGGCAGTTACACTTACTGTGAAAGAGGTGCATTTTAGTGGCATTGTGGGTCTGAACTGGCAGTTCCAGCCGTGATTATGGTCAGTATTATGGCCTGCTTGTGGACAGCTGCTAACAGTTATGGAAGAAGATGTCAGGGCCAGGCTGGGAACTGGTGCCAAAGACCTCACAGGAGTGGAGTGCCTGTCATGGGAGCGAAACAAGGTGAATGGTATAATTTAAACTTTGCCACGGGGCGATATTTCATTTGCATTTTCTGAAAAGGAATAGAAACATGCCTTTAAAAAGGATTGTTCTACTATGCACCAATAAGATTTGATAGTTTTCTTGTAAATTCCTGGTGGTTTTCTGTAGTCAGGAGATCCCTTTCCTGTCTACAAAGAACTCTTCTTATTCCTCTCATCTGTGCTTTGGCTTGATGTAAAACCCAATTCATTTCTGCATCACCTATCCCCTAAGATTCAATCTGTAGACACGTTAGGCTCCAGTCTGACTTCCCCTTCACAAGGTACCGGAGTTGTGCGAGGTCATCAGAGTGCAATTTGTCCAGAAGTATCATTCAGCTACAAAGACTCCCCTTTACAGGACCAGCGAGGCACAGATTTTGGTGCCAACTGACTTCCTTACAATGTAACTGGCAGCAAAGAGATTTGTTTCTATCAGCAGCGTAGGCACAAGAATGCTTTCAAAACATATAGCTGGCGAATGTCTGCTGGTCCTAAATCTCTTAATGCTGCTATATCCAGTGCTTCAAACTTATCTGCCTGTTTGCCATCTTTTCTTCACCACACAGACAGTTCACTCTTTTTTCTTCCGAATCTCTGCATCTGTAGTTCTGGAGACCTTCTGCTTCCTGTGTAAAAAGCAAAACCAGACAAATCTTTAACTTCTTTGGACCTGGTGTTGGCTCTGACCCATGCGCGGAATAGTATTTCAATCTCTGTTAAGCTGGTCTCAGTGAAGTTGTCATCTGAGTACAGCACTGCTAAACCTCTTTGAAGGCTTTGAAGAAGAAAAGGAGGGAAAAGAGAATTGGCAATCACTGCTAGAAAAGGTGCTGAATTTGGCCTAAAATATAAGCTTCGTCTCATGACTTATGTCTCAGAAATCCTTTCTGCTTGATAAATGGCTGCTTCATGAAGGACCTGGCTTTCATGTTCTTAAAATTTACTATCTTATTGGTTTGTCATCTTAGCTTTGCACAACTAAATGCTTCACACGTAAAGTGGACAGAGCTAGTGACAGAACTCTGTCACTAGCCCTCTCTGCCCTTCTGGGGGTAAACACTGTTTTGGGCATATCTTCTGCACTGCCTTGTATTAAGAAAGCATGTGGAGATGTCCACTAAATACAGACTAGGCCCTCTTACACTGAAAGGAAAAAGGAGTCAAAAAAAAAACGGAAAAGAAAAAAAGTCCTTTTCCAGAGGCAAGCAGAGAGAACATCAGGGTAGGTGAGTTTTACCAGAGGGCAAGAAGGATTAAAAGAAAATAGAAACAAATGAAAATACTTATATGAATCTCCAATTCTGACCAAGGTACATTGTTTGACCCAAAATACCATGGCCTCAAAGATTTATCTTTCTACTCCTTGTAAGAGGAGCCTACCTTCTAATTAAGCCGCAATTATTTTTTTGAGGTGGTAGTTTAATTAACAGCAGATCTTATAATATATTTTTCAAGGATACTGTTGCCTTATTAAAAAGTCATCAAAAGTGTGCTAGCCAAGTAATAATCTACACTTCACAGCTAGAAAGTTTAGTAAAATTATAATGACTCAAGAATACCTGGGAGTCAAAAATAATTGGGAGTGAAAATGAGAGAATTGTGGAGAGAAAGTGGCTACACCCCACACAGTGTAGTTGTGACTCTGTTTTGATGTTGCAGATGTTATGGGCACTTATCCTGTGCATTTCTACATGTTTTGAGAGTAAATCAGTAACGCCCTCAATGGAAAACTGAGACAGAGAAAGAGCAGTGAATGACCCAGGGCAGTCACAGTCTGGTGACAGTCCTGATAAGGCACTTGACTAGAGAGCTCCAGTCCGAATGAGATGATGTACAATACCTCCAACCTGGTACTCAGAAATGATGAGAATTTACCTCCCACTTTCTGCATATAAGTCCGTGGAAATAAAGGGGTGGGGTAGTGTTTATACAATGTCCTCACTTCTGTTTAGTCCAAATAGTTTTCAGTATCTATAAGGCACTCACTGTCTAAACCTGCTGTAGCATTAACTAAACCCTCTGTATTGCAATTGATCACATGTGGGCAGACTGTTATGAGAGGAGTCCTGCTGAAGCCACGAGGACTCCACACAAGCACAGCAGGCCATTTAAAGAGAGGTCTGAAATGTGCTCTAATAAACTGCAGTTATAATTGGAGCCCACTGGGAAAACCTGGCAAAGAACAGAATGTTTTTTCTTTCCTTTTTCTAATTTACTCTTCTGCTCTGATGTGACCTAAAGGCAATGCTGGATTTCATGGAAACCTCCCTTTTTGAAGATTATACATTAGTGCTAAATCATAGGCTGGAACTGTGCTGGGCACTAGCAGGGCAGGCAATATTCAGAAGCATCCCTGCCAAACCAAAATCACTTTTGCTTCTAATTATCATTTTTAAAAATCCTTAAACATTTAAGGATTGTTTCAATGTTTACAGTTTCCCTTATTCACAAGCTGTATGCTAATGCAGAAGTGAGCCAACTGCACAACTTCTTGAATGTTAAAGTCCACAAAATTGGTAACATTAAACTAGAATTTGTAGGAAATAGATACAGTAAATAGGTAGAAAGAGAAAAGAAAGTAACTCTGGAGAGTTTCAAACAGATGACACATTTGTTTTAATTACATAGGTTCCAGCTATTCATACTAGAGAGAAGAAAGAGTCACACTCAAATTTTGTGGAAATTGTGAGAAAAGCTTGGGAAGTTTTCTTTCATTTCATAGTTTTAAATGTCAGTAGATAACCCTTCAGCTACTTAGATTTAGAAATTTAATTCATAAGATTATTAGATGCAGAAGTTAGAGATTTTGCTTTGTGCTTTCCAGAGTGTCGTCTGGTTTGCTGTTCTTTCAGTCTTACACTTTCTTCACCTTCTGCTGTCCTGTTCTGTTCTGTCCCAGTCCTACAACATGTAGTCTTGCCTCTCAGATGTGCCTTTTACTGTTGCCAGTTCCCACTGTGTTTCACCTACACAAACACAAAAGAAAATCCCAGGAGTGCAGTACCTCAACCTTGGCTTCCTCCAATAGGAAAGGAGAATTGTGCTACATCTTAATAATTGAGAAGTAGCCAAGCATAATCTTAGTATTTTAGAAGACAACACCATCACATGAGAACAGCCAATATCCAAAAGACATAAATATAATTAGTATTTTTTTCTTAAATAGTGTGTCATGCTTTGTATACTGCAGGATTTTACATTTTTGCCAGCTTAAGTTTCATCCCTTTGCAAATATGAAAAGAAATACAAGTTTAAAATCCTTACCCTGACTCAACATACCTACACATTCAAAGCCCTCTCTGCTTAACGTTGCTTTGTAAAATTACTACATGTAAATCCTCACTCCTCTTAGCCCTTCACAGCCAGTGTAACCGTGCAAGAGAGAATGGGAATCTGTGTTGGCTCAGTAGCTGCTGACAGCCTCACAGCATCATGCCAAATGCATAATGTTCTCCCTTTATGGAATCCCACCTGAAAGAACAGGGATCACCAAGTTAGGCAATTATTTGCTTTCACTTTTTCAATTGTCTTTGGGAAGATGTATTTCCCAGTATTTTATTTCTTGCTCAAATGTATCAGCTGATTAGAAAAACATTCAAGAGTCATGCATGTGAGTGTTCTGAGGTCATTCTCCTCCTTTTGTGTCAAAAAAATGTTAGCATAGCAAAGGTAAGCAGCTCAAACAATAATTCCTAAATGGCTGCATTTGCAAAACTCAAAACTCAAGAAGTGACTTTACACCAAGATGCCCTTATCTGGTATGTTTTGACATTAGTCACAGACTTCTGTGTAGTGCTGAACAGAAATGGTCACTTGGTTGACAACTAGCTAATGTGTTCAACAGTACACATCAGTGTGTCCATTGACATCTGTCACTTATGGGTACATTTCTTAGTCTAATGACCAGAGCACTAATAGAACACAAAGATGACAGGAGACTGAAAGCTAAGGAGTATTTAAACTGTGCACCACTCCCTTCTGACACACAGGGACAAGTTAATCTTTCATAAAGGGAGCAAAAGCTACGCCTTCTGAAGGTGTAGGCAGACAATACGTTTCCTCTGGAGGCAAAGCCAGTGTGTTTCCTGTTCACAGCCTTACAGCACAAATCACTGCCAGCACATGCTATTTTTAATCTGCATCATTTCAGTGACCTAATTTGTATCCTGCCTCATGCACCCTTTCAAAGCAGAGAGAGTGGCAGAATATGATACAGAGGTGGGAATGAGTGAGCAGAGAATGAGTCCTGGTTTTCAGATTATTTCTACAGTGAAAATAAAAAGAAAGAGAACTCTGAGCTTTCAGGTTCTTCCTTCATTGGTACAAAAGAGTCTGGGAAACATCAGACATAATTTAATATTTAAATATTTAAATAATTAAAAATACGCCACACTTTTCTGAATAATTTGCACTTTCAGTCAACAAATAAAAATGTATAAATGAAAGTGAAATATGGCAAATACGTGCACATAATCCACAAAAAATGAAATGTTGAAGAGGAAAAAGGCCAAAAAGGATAACATGCAGGATTTTCTAGTTCTATGGTATCATGTGAAGTGAAACTTTTTTTGTTTTCTGTCCAGGACCTCATCAAAAACCACAGCCTATCTGCCTACTTATGCTTAAAGAAGAATCCTATGCTATTAAATATCATACAGAAAACCATACACTGAAATGTTTAGCAAGTTTATGTATTCAAGTGCTTCATTTAGGAAAATCTGGGTAGAACATTGTCTGTGGAACCATTTCATCTCTTGTTCACATGGCCAAATTATAGTCTTTAACTACATAATAAGATACCACTTCTTGGAGGGTGAAATTTCCTCAGTTTAAAAAGAGAGACTAGTTCTATCAAGAGATGCTGATTCTTGATCAGCGTGCTGATGATGCTGGCATCTGCAAGGATGGGGGTCTCAGATCCTCTCTGCAACACTCAACTGCTCACTTGCTGAGGAACTAGGTAAAGTGGGTTTTTATCACACATATTGGGCCAGGGATGCAGCTATAGGTTTTCAGATGTCTGAGTAAAGGAAGGTACCAGTGAGACTCAGGAGTCCTTTCAGACATTGTTGTGTCCTCCCTGCTGTTCGAAAGCACTTCTGGCTCCCTTTGTCCTACCCTGTTAGGCAGAGCAGTGTCTACTCCTGTTTTCTCATCCCAGTTTTCTGGCCCTGTAAGACATCACCTTGGCCTCTGCTCTGAGCCTTGTCCCCCTGCTTGTCTGTCCTCAAGTCATTCCCTCTCTCCCTCCCTCCCTTCCCTCCAAGGTTCAGTCAGTTCTTGACAGACATGTCCTGTTCCCACAGCTTACCATTAGCGATCTCCTTTCCCAGCCTGATCAGCAAATCTGCTTCTCCCACCCCTCTTGTCAGTCAGTTTCTTTCTCCTTTCATTGTCCAGTTTCTCGGTTGACATTGCAAGTCCTGGGCCCCCAAGCCCCCACTGCTTTCCCCCCTCTCTTAGCTCCTTTGCTGGATTTCCTGCTGTTCCCCAGACTGCTTGTCCTTATCTGGTCACCTCCTGCCCTCTGCATTTCAATCAACTTTCTCCCACCTACTGACACCACTCACAGGTGGACAGGGAATAATGTCCTGAGGTGTCCTGATTTCCAGCACATGCAAATCTCAGGGTTTTTATCAAAGGATTCTAATAGATGCCTCCTTGACAGGGAGTCCATCCTGTCTTTGACAGGGTTTCTGCTCTCAGTGCAGAGCATGTAAGTGCTATCAAATGAAATCTCACATAATTTTTTTCAGATATTAACCACAATTCCTTTTCCATTACTACAGTTCTCAAAGATGGCTACTGTTTGGGCTAAGAAGTTTCAAAAAATTCAGCCTGCAGCAGACACCCAGTGTGAAAAATTTAAGTCCAAGTACAAGAGAGTTATAAGCACCTAAAACAGGATCTTATAATGAGAAGTGTCAGGCAACATCAATACTGGAAAGTGCTACCAGCTTGGCCGATAATACAGGCCTTGTTAAAGACATCACCCAGTCTAACAATTGCTGTACCAAGTTATAGGTTAATGCGTTTTGTAACTACTGAGTTATAAAATGTTTAATGATCTTTTTGGTTGCAATGGTAAACCTGGCAGCAACTGGGAAAGAACCACAAAGCTGGAGAACTGTGTTTAAGTTACAAAACTGGAAACTGAGAAATCTGAATTCTTGGCAATGCCACAGGCTTCCTTTATGACTTAGGTCTAGCGGAGGGTTAACCTCTTGGTGCCTCAGTTTCCTCACCATGTTTATTTGGGGACAATGCTTATTTCATTTCCTGGGTGGTGCTGACATACTAAGCTGGCTTTCTGCACCTCTATGATGTGATACACTAATACTCTGCAATTTTACAACAGAAGGGAAAAATCAAACTTCTCGGGTTTGAATCTATGGCTTGCATAATGGGAAGAAAGTAAGGAGGAATTTACTGGAATAATCCGGAAGCTGAAGCTATGTTGGACTCTGTCCCCAGAAGCACAGAATCACTGCGTGTCAGCCCTGAAATGTCATATAAACAGTGCTTTGCAACTCCTGTAAATGGTTTCCTGACTTTGTTAAAGGAAGTGGGCTGTCTACATAAAGCTCTTGTCTGGGTCACGGTGACTAAACCTTTCTACAGCATGCCTTTTTAGAGGTTTGGGTTTGTTTTAAATCAGAAACATTCCCATAAGCCTCAACAAATAACAAGGGTATAGAGTAAAACATACATCCTTTGATCCATGGAAGTGCAGAGATGTCTCACTAGTAGATGTAGCCCAGTTCACCTGTACACTAATCCAGTAATGCTGACAGGAGTTAGAGGACTAACCCTACTGTGTAATACTGTAAACATTAGTCATAATTGCTTGTAAAAAATGCTGGGGAAAAATGTCCCAGGAATTATGAGAATTTGAATCACATTCAGCTGTAAGTATTCTGGCTTCAAACTCCAGAGATCTCCTAGGTCAAATTCTCTTTGTCTTGCACTCATTGTAACTGCCTGGATCTCTCAGTCCAGTTCAGAAATCATTAGTTAATTGCTAAAGGGAAAACAAAAATTTGTATTAAGGCATCTATTCATGTTAGGTGCAAGCATGTATATTCTGCAGCCCCTCCAGAGATACATAGATGTCTGTTCACCATGCCATGTGTTGTTGTTTGCATAAACTTAATTGAACGTACTCATACAGAATACAATTATTCTGATATATTAAGCTACACTACATGTGATTAAAAATAACAATGTGTCCTGGGAACAGTTAGCAAAACTGCCAGAATGCAGATAAAAATTGTGTTATTAAAATGCAAAAGCAGGCATTTATCTTTCCTGTTATCCCTATGGGGGCCATTACATGCAATAATGAAAAGATGTCCCTTGAAATGGCATTACTTTTTAATGAGGCTTTTACCTATTGAGTCATAATCTCCATTTTACTAATTACAAGCAGAAATGGCTTTCTAAATCCTCTAACTGCTGACTATGAGCAGCTTTTAAAGCTGAGCCTTCCCAGTCAGTACTCAGACTTGGGCAATTCAGCAGGTGTTGGACTACACCTGAGTTAAGGATGGGGGTTGACTCTACAAGCCAAGCATGTGAAGACCCAGCGTTTGCACATCACAGTGTCAGTTCCTGGGCAGTTCTATGGCATCTTCCATAGTGTTTTAGTTGTTTACAATCCTCTGGTTAAACAGAAAACAACTAGGACACCCGTCATGGTTATTTGCTGATTGTTATTTGGCCCCATGGACTATGCTTTCCTTTTACTCTGGCACTTGTCTTCATTCAGACCATGAAGAGCCAGACACTAAGTGCCCCAGCTGTGACTCACTCAACCTATCCTATACTCAGTGGTACTCAGAAAACCTCATGGTGCAGGGCTGAACTCTTATATTTCAGTAAAAGTCTGTCTTTTCCCTTCATCTGTATAATTACTCATATCCTCCTGAGCTTTTGACCAACAAATCAGTTTTGGTTAAAGCAGTTTGGCAAATGCAATCCATTATCACAGCCACTGGAGCTTCTGCTGGTATTCGGGGCTTTGCTACACGTTTGACATGGGAACTGGTTTACTCTGCAACAGGGGAAAACGTCTATTTCTGCAAGCTGTCATTCAGGGAGCTGCTTAAAACTTGACAGCACTGAGATTATTTTTATGATAAAATACTAAATCATTGCCAAGACAAAGGTGAATGGTTCAGGCTGTCAATCCACAGTCTCATAGCATGCACCAAAATATGGGGTTCAGGGGGCCAAAAGTGAGCTAACAAAACATTATTAAAGTTAGAAAATTAAGTAATCTAAAGCAAGGAAATTCCAAGATGAATTGGCCTCCACCAGTTCCAAGCCACCCTTTCCTTTTCTAAATTCAGTTTATCTGTTCTCATCCTTATGCCCCAGGTCATTTCATCTCTGCTTTTTATGCTGGTGGCTTTCTCTCAGGTAATAAATATCAAAAGAGAGAGGAGAGAAGGAGAAAAAGAAGCTGGTGGCTCTTTGTTTTAGTGCCAAAACTGAAACTGTGGGAACCTTCTCAGGTCCATAAAGGAACACCCCATGGTGATGTTAAACTGAGAAGCTGGAGTAAGACTTTCCTAATCATCTGTGTGCTACAGTTTTTTGGAGCTTGGTCATTTTGAGACATTTTCATAGCCACCTCTGTTATTTAAAAAGGCACTACATCAAAACCTGCAGACACTAGAACTTCTTAGAGAAAAGCTTGACAATGATTTTTAAATGGGCAAATCTGTTTATTTTCCCCTAGCCCTTTCCTTGGAAATTGCTGAACTGTTTGTCTAAAAGGTTCCATAGAGCAAAATGCAGCCTGAGTCAGATAGCATGGAAACTATCATCACTAATGACTGAAGTTTGGCAAGACTGTAAATAGCAGAGTCCAGGTCTCTGTATAAGTCAATCTTAATAATAGATGGGGCAATCAAACCATCTTGTATGATAAATGGCCATAACTCCCATTTCAAGCTTGAAAGCCTCTGATGATTGTGGGAGGCAGGTTGGCAGTAGAGCCCTCTACTGATGAGCATGGCACTCAGAGGTTCCCCAAGGTTGTGCAGTAGCTGCTGATGAATCTAGAATGGCACTCGGGAGGGCTGACCTCAGATTTCCCCTGTAACCACAGACTGTCCTTGATTTTGCTTGGCTCAAGAATGCTTCCTCTCTCTCAGTCATGTCACTCCCCCATACTTTTCTTCGCTGCTGTCTCTCTCTGACTTCTTTTCCCCTTCTACTCGTTCCTTGGCTTCCCCTCTCACAGTATTTCAGCCTTTACCCTTACACTTTCCCATGACATCTGACTGAAAATTTAACCCAGTTTGGCTGCCTTGGAGAGAGGCATGGTTTCCATTCCAGGAGAAAACAGTGCTGGGCACATATTTCCTGCCCACTGTCATCCATCCTCTTCACCTCACAGTTCTTGACTTCTGGTTGGCCTCAGGAAAATAAAGGAGACAGGCTGGATTGCTTTCTTGGTGGCTGTGGGAGGAAGATCTGGAAGCCTGGTCTAGTGTCTGTAGGACTTGTTTATATGTCACATTCCACATGGTATAGGAAAGTAAGATTATATATGACTATAATCTCTGGTTAGTGACATTTGGCAGTTCCACAGTTGGATTGCATCATATTTATGTTGCCTCAGGCAAGTCTTAATTATGAACATTTTGATTTTTCCACCAATTTTCCCAAGAAATTCCCCATGCCCACATCAATTAGATCTGAATAATTTAAGGCTTTCCACAAATGTGCTCTTTTGGTAAGATTGAATGTGTCTCGGTTGGATGTGAGGTTTTCCAATGTGACTTCATTTCCTAGTAGGAAACAAGTACGGGGGTTTGAGGTGTGTCCCATGGCCCAGCTGAGAGACAGCAGCTCTGGGCAGCAGCTCTTTGCAGGTAGGCCTGGCTGCACTCAGGGTAGGGAGTGGGGCAATGCGAGGGGTGCAGGGAGGGAAGCATCTCTTACCCAGAGGAACTCCGCCCCTGTAAAGGGAGAGGTCTGTGTCATTCCCTCCTCTTCAGCAGTTTCTCATTTTGTGAGCGCCTGGAGTACCAGTGTGCAGACTGCTGGTGACAAAGGCAGCAGAACTGCTGGCAAAGGTGACCCTCCAGGGTCTAGTAAACCTCAAGATAATTAAAGATGGAAACAGTGAAGTTACTGAGACACCCACAGAGTAACCTGCTGGGACTGAGCTGGAGATAATAAGTCCCTAAAATTCCAAGTTGCGGACCTAATCAGATGTTTTGCCACCACACTTCCCAGGCAGTGGAAAAGCAGGGCAGAGCCATCTGAACTGACTACTCTATCCAGGCCACAGACTATACATATGCAGCTAAAGACCTTCCATGCCCATCTCTCCCTAGAAGCATTTGCCACGGTGCCATGCCAGCATTAATGCTCCTTCCCAAAGCCAGTTGGCTGGTTTTTGGTGTCTATCTTTGGCATAGGCAATCCACACTTCCAGATATCTGGGAGCCAGCTGCATTGTGAGATTGCTTTTCTTCTTACTTCCTTCCAGAGGAATTGACAGGAGCACTTACAAACCCTCCTGGGCCCGACCGCAAAGGCTGAAATTTTCAGTCTGAGTGGGTTCTGACTTGTCACCTAATGGAAAAAAATACAGAGAGTTTGGCAGGCCAGGTAGAGGTGCTTGACCTCCAAGCCTTTGTCTCTGTTAGTTTTGCCTTAGAGAAGATGTGGCAGCAAAGCAGGGTGGGCGTTCTCTCTTGCTCTACCCAAATGTGTCACAGTAGGATGGAGATCTGGACTTTTCAAACCTTTTATCAAACTAGCAAATGTAGCCAGGATAGCAAGCCCAAACTTTCAAGTTAGAAGCTGAGCTTCAAAACATCACAGAACTTGCTTAAAACCACAAGGTGTTTCTCAGATATATCCTCTGGGCACTGAGTTTTTATTCCATATTCAAGTGGAAATGAAGGGCAACATACTCTTTCTTAAAAAAAAAAAAAAAAGCCTGAAAACATTTCACATGAGCACTAGATTCTATAAGATTAAGAATAAAACGTAGAGTCACGAAGGCTTTCAACTCTCATAAAACTCTGGAAATAACTTATTTTAATTTCAAAACCCTCTAAGCTATAAAAGGAAGATTTTTGGTAAAGCAACTCTGACTCATTCTAACACATTTTCTCTTCATTCATGCATTCTTTTGACTCAGACTAAAAGACTTGGATTGCAAAGCCTCATGTGTGTGTGTGTTCTTTTTTTTTTTACTTCGCAGCTTTTTTTGGGAAATACCTCAATGAATACAATGGCAGCTACATCCCTCCTGGGTGGAGAGAGTGGGTTGGATTAGTGAAGAACTCTCGCTTCTATAATTACACCATTTCTCGCAATGGTAACAAAGAGAAGCATGGATTTGATTATGCAAAGGTATTTTCCAGACACATAAATGCCACATGATTAATCCATATAAAAATAGCTTTCAGATAATTAATTAACCAGGTAATTAATTACTTAACCAAGTACAACCATGAAATTGAGATGTCATTTTCTCTCCAGGGCACTGCAGATCAATTTCCATGTGAGAATATTAATCACTTAACAGAAGAAAGTTTCCCAGGGCTCTTCAGTGGAGTCTGATGATTCTTCCCTCTCGCTTTCCCACCCTCCCTTCCTCTCTCCCAGAGAGTGATGGTTTGGTGGCAGGAGCAAAAAGTAAATAGAAACCTTTACCCAAAATAATTGTGCCCCTTGCGCCACTGAACTTTAAAGTTTGCTGAGTGTTGTCACTTACTACCTGCAGGAGAAACCTTAGTTAGTGTTGTTCTCCATTATACAGTGCACACCAAAGGAAGGCTGTATGCCTGTGGTGTCAGACTCCGGATATGACTATGAGAATAGATAAGTGCAAGAACACAGCCACTGGAAAAGTTCAGAGCTTGTGTGTGCTCTTGACAAAGTGTGGAAAGTATGCCAAGGTGACCTGCCCACTGCCATGAAGTTTCTCCGAAATGGTTAGGAGCGCAGAACGCAGACTTTCCAGCCTCCAGAAGGCAATCTGGAATTTCCTCAAACTAGCTCAAGGAAGATGATACAGATGTTGCAGCTGTGGTTTCTGACCCATGTAATGAGATTTTATTGGAAGCTCGCAATGCCTGTTTCTGATTTTCCCATCCATAGAAATTACATGATACTGATTATATATTTATAGAGAGCAAAAAAAAAGAAAATAAAGAGTACTGGTTAGTTATACGTTCCTTACACAGACAGTGTATGTAGCTAGAATAAATAGGGAAGCAAGAGGGGATCATATGCTTTGGGAGAGCAGTCATATAGGCATTTCACTTGAACAGGCCACAAACCCAAAAATTATCACAACCCTGGTGCCTGGCACTCATTTTCCATTTTGGAAACTAAAATATCACTCACTGTCTCTTCCATATGCTTGCAGGGTTTGTAGCAGCCAGGGCTACTGTATGCACTCCAAGTTTGCTACAGGAGAGGGGAAGGGGCAGGGGGACAGGGAGTGGGCGAGCGAGGAGGTCACAGCTGGTTGGCTTGTCCTAGCGCTGACATGCGACACAGACCTTGTCCCTGAGGCTCTGCTTTTGCAGCTGTTTGGGGCCTCGAATCCACAACATAAGATTAGTCATGCCTGGAAGTGCTTGAAATTACAAACATTGTCTCAGCACTTTCTCAATGAAGCTCGCACTAGACCTCCAGGCCAACAGTGAATACTCTAAGGTGGCAGGTGGTTTAATTTAAGTTTTCATCTTTTTTTCTTAGTTCCATTTCCTCCCTTCCCCTTGTAGGCTTCCATTTGCCACCTTGGCTGTAGGTTAAGCCAGTTTATTAGCGAGTCACAACCTTAATCTCAGCAGCTGCACTGCTTAAAGTTGCACAATTAAATGAACAGAGCCCGCAGGAATTCAACTGCACCCTGCATTCTCATTTGCAATTTCTTTGATAAAGATTTTTTGCAATCTGTTCCACTTTGTACAGATGTGAAAGTAGAGTCTGAACAAAGATTGTGCAAGAAAGGTTTATGTAAACATAAAACCAGCATAAGAGTCAATGTTAGTTGGGAACCATTACCTTATGAAGTGTTTTATCAATGAAATTCAAGAAACATATATTTGTCAGTACAGTCTGTCACTTTAAATGTTACTTGGCACTATATAACGAAATCTGGTAATCAAATTTACTTAATGCTTTCTTTTATATCTGATTTGCAAAATACCATCTCATTTTATGTGGCATTGCCTGCTTAAGAAAGTAATTACTTCTCGGTCTCCCCTATGCTCCCTCAAATCATACATCTCTTTGATGGTATGCTTTTACTTCCTGATCTGAGCTTTAATGAGGACTTGAAAATAACATAATAACATGATAGTATGTGATCTAATTAATCATGCACTTTGTAACTTTTGCTTTGTGTTAATCGTATGTTCCAGGACTACTTCACAGACCTAATCACTAATGAGAGCATTAATTACTTCAGAATGTCTAAGAGGATATATCCCCATAGGCCCATAATGATGGTCATCAGCCACGCTGCACCCCATGGCCCCGAGGATTCTGCACCACAGTTCTCAGAGCTCTACCCCAACGCTTCACAGCATATGTAAGTCAAAATCACATACTGCCAGACCCACTCCTTGTGCCTGCTTCTGTGAGGAATTTGTTTATGGAGACATTGCAGGAACAGAGAACTCAAATATAAAAAACTCACAGTAAGCAGTGAACATTTGCTTGGCTTTTTGCTGTGCTTGCTCCTTTTGCGGGGGAGAGTGACAGCTCTGACCATTATTAAAGCAGAGAGAAGCTCTTTTCCTCCTGGGAAGTTGTGGGAGATTAAAAGGTCAGTATTTGGCTTTGTAAGGGCAGCTTCTTACAATACCCTGAAAATATGTAGACACAGGTCAGGATCTGTTGGAAAGATATTACTTCCTTCATTTTCCTCTAAGATATGTGCTTCCTGGGCTCTAACAAACTGAATGCATTGAGAGTAAAAACACCCTTTTGAAGCTTTTGAGTGCACCAGATTTGTTTATAGACTAGATAAGGGCAGATTCCCAAAATAGCTTATTACACTGCATTTTAAAATAGCATCCCTAATCTTTCCTGGTGATTAAACTATAATGAAAAAAAAAAGAATTATTCATTTTAGTTTTAGAACTGAAACTAACTCTAGCTAAAAATCTGTAGATAGTCTTGGATTACACATCTTGCTTCATACCTTAAGTATTCTGTGTCCTTTTCCTTATAGTGAGGTGCTATGGAAGTTTTCCACTGCACTTGTGTCTACCATGGGTTTGTAGACTGGTCTTTCCATTTGTTCTTAAACAATGTCTTTGCACATCAAACCCTACCTTAATAAAATATTACAGCTGGATTGTACATTGATTTGGTGTCTCTAAATGAGGATAAATCAGCTTCATAAGACAGTTGGAAAGCTTCTTGATCTGCAAATTGCTTTTTGGGCACCCTGCAGTAGCTAATTCCCAAGGATGTTTTTTTTAGTTATATTAACTTCTTTAAAATTGCAATGTAGCAGTTACTGCATAAACTGCATATATAAACTGATCACTAGTTGGGGCCAGAAAGAGATTTGCTGTTCATCGCATATGGTTAAATATTTGTTAGTTGGTATTTTTTTATCCTCTTACTGGGTGATACTTTCTAGATACACCACTTTCCCTGACCTCATAATCTTGTGTTCTCAATGATTACACATTCCTGAGATTAGACTTTGCAAGTAATGCAAATCAGTCAGCCATGTTTTGTAGTTATTTAGATATTCAGAATAATTTCTACCTGTATAGAGAACTAATGAAATTGAGATATTAGTTTGCAAATAATAGACATGAACACATAAAACCTGTAATATTGGGTTGTATGAAAGAACTTTTTAAGTCAGTATCCTAAATTACATGCTCCAGCAGAAAGCAGCAGGGAATGCTTAGGGGGAAAAAAAACCCCACAAACTTTTTCCTCTGTTTTTCCAGCTTCTGAAAATCATCACTTTAGATGAAGCATCTAGATCAATGTGCCCCATTCTCTTTGCATTGGACTGATCTCTTTTTCAGCTCTGATGGCAACCCCACCATCTTGTGGCAGCAAGTTCCATGGTGTCACTCCCTACACTGAGGACAAAGGTCTGCCTTTTCTTTCCTTCTAAACCTGGAGCTTGGTTATGCCACCTGTGTCTTTTACTTCCCATCCTGTGAAGAATAATGAATAGCCACTACATCAAATTTAATGGATCTCTCACATGTCTCCTTTCAATTGCCACTTTTCATAGCAAGAGAGTTATTTCTACTTGTTCTCACCCCGTTCAACAGATTGCTTCCCATTTAGTGGCACAGACTGCCTGGCCTCAGGCAAGCCATCCTGTCTGCTGAGGGACTATCCATCATACAGGAGGGTAGGATTCAAACTGTTTCCGCTCAGCTGTGGGGACCAGGTCTGGAAGAAAAGCACTGGAATCATTGAATCTCCCCCTACATCTCCCCAGGCCAAAGTAACTCATTTTAGGCTCCTTGCTCACTGTCGTCTGAAAAGTGCTTGTAGGAACTTGCTTTGGTTTATCGTGCTTTTGACACTTTCTACTGCTTGGTGTTTTCAGCCTACTTGTTTTCTAGTTTGTGCTGCTAGACCAAATGGATTTAGTTAGTCTCCAAATTTTTAACTACCTCTCCACCTTATACAGGTTGCATGTTACCTCCAAAGACCAAGAGAAGATCCTAGTTATCTGTTCGAGGCTTAGTTTCATTTAAGTACTTGAGTGTAAATTAATTTTTGTTTGTGTAGACTCCTGGGGTCTAAATATCTTGCTTTGCTAGGCTACTTGTGAGAGCACTCGGCTGTGCTGCTTCTTTTCTTCTGGTGTTGTTAATTTCTTGGCAACCTTCTTGCAAAGATTTTTTGCTCTATTGACCTCAAGAGATCCTTCTTGCTGCGTTGTTTTGTGTTTCTTATTGCACTGACTGACTGCATGTGTTAAGTTCAGTCTGCAGACTAAGAAATGAGACAAAATGAAGATAAACTGCCAATTTGGGTGGCTGAAGATTCCAAACAACTGATTCCTCTACCAAAAATATTATGTTCTAGCAACATGCTCTAAAAGATATAAGTAGTTCAGTTCTTACAGAAATATTTGGTGCTCCATGTGAAAACAGCACAAGAACAATAAAATCCCTCCTGCCAAGATTTGTGTAATTTGAACATTTAACCCTTAGGTTTTCTTCCTTGGTGGTCAAGCACCATTTGAATCCCTTTCTTTCTGACCTTGGGTGACAGCCATCTGACCTTGGATTTTGTTTTTAAAAATGTAGTTGCTGTATCATGTTACTGTAACGCCTACCTCCAACAAAGAAGGGAAACCAGGTCAAAAGCTGCTTGCTGGCTTAACAAACTGAGATGGAAGGTTATACCTACAAACCAAGGATTAAGATAGCCTGTCAACCACATGTGAGGGGAAGTTTTGCTTAAAAGAACAGTAGCTGAAGCAGACCCTTAAATTATATGATGTCTCTTTGCTGGTAAAGTGCCATTTGATTGAAATTCCTCGTCTAAAAATTAAAAAACAAACAAACAAAACCACCAAAAAACCAAAACAAAACACCAACCCACAACCCAGAAGTTTGTTTAGAAGAAGTTTTCCACTGGCACATATGAAGAGGGGAGTGGCTACTCCAGCTCGGGGAGAGTTCTGCCCTCAAATGTGGGTGTCTGTTGGTCTCAGTTCCTCCCTTATCGACATGGTAAGAAGAAAATCAAATGAATACAGTAGCACAGTCCATAAGATTTATGAAAAAAAATCAGAGCCAAAAAGAAAATGAAGAATTACATACCATCATTATGTACAGTCCTGTCCTCCTCAGCACAAACAGCCTGCTGAGTGCCATGAGAAGTCTTACAAGGACAAGAACAGTAATGATGTGTACACTGTTTAATTATTAATATTAAGTGATTCCTACTAATTCTTATTAACTCCAGTTTACAATGAAACACAAACTATATCTTACCAGAAGCAGCAGTCTATTTTTTCTAAGCTTCAATTCTCCCTCTCACTCTCCCACTTCTCCTCTCCTTAAAATATGTCCTATTTCTAACAACTAAAAATATTTCTGAAGCTTTATCCTGGATGCTATGACCATAATGAGTGATATTTTCTGAAAATAAATCATACTAAGGCATGTACTCTAGCTATGCCCAGAAATCACTTCTGTGGAAGAAAATGGGACTGGAGAAGATGTACTAGATGAAAGCAATACATAGATTTTTTTACTGTGGTAATGAACATCATCTGTGGGAGAACAGAGTTGGAAATGTTGTTGTTAAATGTGAAGTTATGTTACACGACAATATCGTTCCTTCAGACAGCTAAGCAGGAAAGCTCTGACTCAAAGGGTGCTCTAATGGAAGCCTGAATTCTCAGTTATGCTCAGGGCCTCTGGCACTTTAACTTCCCTTTACCTTCCAGTGTGAACCAGTCTTAGGGGAACTGTGAATCAGACCTAAGCTGTTTATAAGCTGTGAGTAAACAAACATTAGAAGCAAAAATCTGCAGGAGGCAGGTTTACTGAAGAATGTAAAAAATGGAAATCTGAAACACTGCTGGCTGTGCTGAGTTAAAGATCCTTGGGCTGAGTTAAAGATCCTTGGGCTGGCAGGAGGACTGACAGCAAGATTTTATGACTACTTGGAAGAAATTCTATTGCCAAGATAGAGATCTTAGGAGGAACAGATAGAAATGATATCTTGGGAGAGATCAGAAACCTTCACAAGCTAATGTGAGAAAGGGTAGATGATGTGAAAGGCAGAACTTTATATTTCCATTTAAAGATCATATGATAGGTGCTGATAGACCTGGTGTGGAGGTAGTGGTGTGTCTGCAGTAGCAAAGCATGAAGAGAAATGCTCTTGCACCTCTGAATTCCCAGCAGAGTCTTAACTGTGATTTTGGGGTGTGAGGTGACTGTATCTGGAGTCCCTGAGGCCGAGTCTGAAGCCTCTGGCAGTTACAATGGTATGTCTCGTAATGTGGACATTTGACCATTAGAGTGGAATCATACATTTGCATCAGTAATAAATCTTGACATATCAATGTCTTGTGTCACTGCTGGCCTGAGGCTTGCTTGGACTCCTGACGTAGAGATAAATGATCAAAATTATCACGTGTGTCATTGCGAGTGTAGCTTGAAACAAGACTAGAAGAAATGGGGTGAAATAGAAATGTAAGTAAGATTCTAGTTGCACAATGAGGTTCTGCAGCAGCAACAAATAATGTTTCTTAAAATAGAAAGGTTTTATATTTAACAGGTAACAACTTTTTTACTTCTTTGTTCTGAAATATAGCAGTTGTGTTACACTTCAGAGTGAAACTTTCATACCTCACATCCCTAGATCTATAAATGTCACTGGGTTTAAAGATTTCCCTTTTAAAAGGCAGCAAAAGCAGACCCAGTAGGGTGAAATTCAACTTCACATTAGTACAGACCATGGCACTGGTCATGTTGGGGCTTTTTTACTTTTAATTTTGCCCAGAATCTGGGCTTCCTGCTTTCCAAGAACAGTGTCTAAACCTGGAAGTCTGCTTTTCCTGGAAACAAAGAATTTGCTTCCTTCTTTTATTTACATTTTTTTCTGAAGAAACATGACCACTTATGCCATGTTTGCTAATCATATTTCAAAGAATAATAGAGGTGTTAATTCTGTACAGAAAGTATTAATTTTTTTCAATCAGTTTTACTGTAGGTATTACTTTAAAATGTTGTTGACTTTTATTTTTATGAAATGAAAATGTTCCTGGGTCACCTAAGTACTGTATTATTTTCATTAATGGGAGGAATCCCAATCCAAACAGATTAGCCAAACACTTTGGGGATTAAAACCCCTGAGAACTCTATGGAATTATTAAAACCAATATCTTTTAGGCAGTATTTTTGTGAACATAATTTTCTTTTGTTGAATAGAAACAGAAGAGAATCAGGAGGTTGTAAATAGGGAAAAACATAGATTTTTACTGTGAGCAATTGAACAAATGTTTGTAAATATATTTATTTCTTTCCACATTAACCCATCTGTTAGAGACTTGTATATATTTAGATCAATTTTTTGGAAAGCAAACTAATTTAAAGTTGTACTGAATTCTGGAAGCTCTTAAAGCATGCTATACTCTGTTTTATTTCTTTTCCACATAGATACCACAACTGGCTAAACAGCAATAGTCAAGTTGAATCTCCCATTATTTTCTTAAACTTATTTTCTTAAATATCTTTTAATTATATTTTTATATATTACATATTTATGTTATTTATTTATATAATATTTTGCAAAAAGGCTATATTCCATTTATTTCATTGAATATCACAATTCAGTTCAGTTACTAGTAGAAGATAGTGAAATTCATTTCTGAATTATTTGCTGCTTGGGAACCTCATTTTAATAGATCCTCAAGTACAAACATCCATTGTTTTAGGTTGTTGGGTTTGGATTTTTTATTTCTTGTCGAACTTAAAAGTTATTGTGGTACCTTAAAAGCCAAATAAGATGCATTCTTTATTTTGAAGTTCAATTTTAAATATATAAATATAACAAATATGTTGTCAGTAAGAGTTACTGAGGCCTTTTGACCACAAGGTGACTGCTAATACAACTCCTTTTCTCTCAACATAACTATAAGTACCTATTGGAACTGATGCTTACAGATAAAGAAATGATAGATTTTGTGGTGAATCTTCCTTTAAAGAGAAAAGTGCACTAGTGCTTAAAGATATTTACTCCTTCCGTAGCCTATAGAACATTTAATTATCACCTTAGATGTTTCTGTAAATTTATTTACACAGATAGGTGAATGATTACAAAATCTCAGGGTGAATTACTGTTCTCATTATGAGGATGTGTTTGTGGGAAAGTGTCTGACCATGTTCAACATGTGTTATTGTTATGTATTTGGGTTTTTTTGTTAGTTAAACTGGGGGTATCGGTTCAAAATGTTTTGAATCTGGCATCTTCCGGTGTCCTGCCCAGTGCCAGAAGACATCTGTCATGAAGTACCAAGAAGTCTCTGTGTATTAAGTTCTGCATAGAATGTGTTGGACAAATGTAAGTGGGCAATTGAGCAATGTAGATTTGCCCAGGTTAGTATGTTCTACAAGAATGACAAATACTACAGTAGCTCCTTGCCAGACTTAGAGGCCATGGACAACCTGAAGATAGTGGGCTACCTGACACTGTCTGCTGATCATGAGTCAACTAATGTGCTCTGCAGAAGATAGCCTTTGTGACTGAGGCAATAGAAGAAGGTACATACCTTTAACTTTATACTCCCAGTGCAAAGAGGAATCAAGGAAATATAGATGTCAGGGTTACCTTATGGAAGTACTTGTCAATACTGAGCAAAGTCGTTCCCAAAAATGGAAGAATAGAAACAGTGATTGTACTATGATGACTTTCAAGGGCTTATAACAGCTAAACATTTAGCCGATATCTCCAGCTGCTTCAAAAAAAAAATGTTGTGTTAAACAATTATCACTGACAGGGGAGAGGTCTATTTACATGGAAAACTTTTCAGAAATCAGCAATATTCTCCCCAGGATTCACCTCTGTAGTGTTTGTTTGATTGTTTTACACCAAAAAAAGGTAGATAGATCTGAGGGCAATGTCAGGTCTTGTGGCTGGAAACCAGTGCCATTCTGGTGGATTTCTGAAAGGCCCAATAAACAGGGGTACACAGGGGACACAGAAAAGCTGTGGGGTGTTGGAATTCATTTCTGTCTCTTCCCTAGTACTCTTTTTCTGACACTTTGGACCCCTGTTTCACATTTATCCATCAGCCAGTGACACTGGATGTTTCACAGAAGGTCCCATTCCCTGAGCTGTCTGGGAGGAAAATTCTGCTCACTCTCTGCCTGCTGCATTTCTCACCCAGAAAATTCAAAATGCATTTGGAAAGTGTCTGTGAAAGGTTTTAACTGCCCTGCTAAATCCTTGAGTGCTGCTTTTAAAGATTATCCATTATGTGGAGGAGGCTTCTCACAATGGCCTGGGAACATGAGACCTGAGCCTGCTTCAGCAGCTGGCTCTCCTTCCTGGCACAGCAGCAGGCTGTCATGGTGCTGCCGGCTGAGCATAGCTCACAGCCACCTCATCCCTCTGTGGCAGTGGCACTCAGGACTCCACTGAAAAAAGTAGGGTTTTACTAGAAAATGCTGATTAATCAAAACTGAGCTCTTTCATGGGAAAACGTCTCATTTGACAAACTTCCAAAAAGCAGAGGAAAGTTTGCACTGGAAGTATCCTCTTCTGTCAGTGTGCCTGATAACTGATAGGTGACCAAAACTCCTAAGATTTGCTTCTTCAAGGTCTGGGGCTCATCAGTCCCTCTGCTAGGACTGCTGGCTAGCCAACAACACAAGGGCTGTGCTCCTGGGATAAATTTTATTAATTTTGTGGCAGTATTCATTTTAAAAATCAGACTTCAACCATGGGAAATTACAAAAACTTTGACCTTTCAACATGAAATAAAAGAATTCCCAGCAGAAAAGGAATTCTAGTTTATGCTTGTCTTTGCCAAGTAGGGAACCAACCTTTTCATACTTCTTAATCTCTACCGAAGATTGAAAAATCCTGTGATACTGTTGTCTCACTTCTCTTTTTCTTGAGGCTAATGGTTAAGTAGATTAGTCAAAACTAGATGTGTGTACTAGAGGCATACTTCTCAAATTCTCAAAAAATGGTCTCCACTTAAAATGTGGACTTCATTAATTTATTGCAGTTGACTACAAGTCTATTATGTTATCCTTTCAGCTGATCTTTATCCTTGGATTATATAGTTATAGATTATCATACGATATCTGATACAGTAAAATCAACTGCTTCCACTATTCTGTGATCACATACGACCATGTTAAGAAATGCAAAGGACTGGTCAAAGGTGTGACTTAAGTTGAATCAGTATACACTGTTGATATGGTTCAGTGCAACCTCTGAAGAAAAGACAACTACACATAAATATTTCAATGGAGAAAATGTACCTTAACTCACGTTATAATTTTCAGTATCTAAACAGTAAATTAATATTTAATTACATTTTTATTATAAACTGAAAAGAGAATCACAAGAATCAAATTAACCTAATAACACAACAGCATTTTTTTCACTTTCTATTTATGTCTATTTTTCAAATGTAATGCTGCAACTCATGTATTACGTACTGCAGTGTATTAGAAACAGGAAAAAAATAACAGCCAAAGAACTTAATCAAAATGACAAAGCCTAGATTCCTTCTTCCTGGAGAAGGAAACTAGTCATACATAGGTGAAAACATTATGGGACATGGCTTTTGTTTGATTTCACTTCACCTTTATATCTAGCATGTATGCTAGGTATTAAAACTGGATCGATGGAGAGCTTTCGTAACCTACTTGTCTGTACAGCAAATTTGCTTGACATATTTTTTGCGGTACCTTTTCTTCCAAGGAGGTGTATCTGTGAACATATTCTTGTTTCTTATATGTTATCCTTCAAAAATTCACTGGCTATGGATAGAACACTGCTCTTAAATCTTTCCTTCAATGTTTGTGCAAACTCCAAAAGCATCATTCTTTGCTTTGGATAGGACTCTATGCCCTTACTTATTCTTAGTACTAGTATCAATAGCAGTGTTATCTCAATATTGTTGTCATAGTTCATGTTATGCTGGTAATGCAGTGTGCTTTACATTCACATTGAAAAAACAGTACCTTAACAGAATTTAAGGTATGAATAACTGTTATTTTGGTATGGGTGGGATTTACATGTCTACCACATCACCAGGCATCACCAGGACATAGTTTAGATGAGGGCTAAGGGCAAGTAATGGAGACTGAACATGGATCTGGAGGAACAACATTGGCTGCATCACTTTCTCAGCTCTCTCATTCAAGGCCACCACATGGTCTCCTGTCAGGACCCTACACCCAGGAACTCAGTCCTGGAGGGATTGCACTCAGGCTCATGGTAATGTCTGCACTCACCTCTGGTCATGGGAAGGGAAAAAGTCAGTGTTTTCACTCTTTGGGGCATCTTGAAAACTCATAACACTGGTGGTGTTCTTGGTACTGACTACTAAATTTCTCTATCCCACTGAGATATCCCACTTTCTTTGAGTTTTGTTTAAAGGTAATTTTCCTACTGGATGCATCAGGGCAGCTTACCTTAATATTAAAGGGAAGCATTTATCTTTGATCTCTGACTTTCTTAGTTTTTCTGCTTATCTTTGTGGGATGCATCATTCAGATAAAGTCTTTTTAATGATTACAGATTTGTTGAGTAACACATTTTGGCATATCTCAAATATTAACATGGAGCTTGTAATGATCTTTGAGTCTGAAAGAAAGCTCAGAAAGCAAGTGGTTAAAAAATTTTGAGAAAGTGATGCATGAACCAATGAAGCTTGGAAGCCACTGAAGTGATGTTTGTTGGTATTTGTCAAATATCACATGGAATTTGTAACTTAACTGCTTGTTGGCTATTTCTGTGCTAGAGGAGTTCCCACCTTCCTCTGATGCCTGTAATGCTGCACAACTTTTCAGATCCGTTCTTTTCCTCCAGCACTCCCAGCTATAACTATGCACCAAACATGGATAAGCACTGGATTATGCAGTACACGGGGCCCATGCTGCCCATCCACATGGAGTTTACAAATGTCTTGCAGCGCAAAAGACTTCAGACCCTGATGTCAGTTGACGACTCTATGGAAAGAGTGAGTTCAAGAAACTACTCTGAATACAATCTTATTAGTCAGTAACTAAATTCATTCATTCATTCTTTACCTTCACCAACCACATTCCAGGGAAAGTCATTGTTCCATGAGGAATTACTCCACTTATCCCCAGCAGAAATGAGTTCTGGTTCTCTGCAATATAATGCCGAGCTCCTAACTTCCTTTTTTAATTGCTGGGTCAATAAACTGATGATTTTTTTAGAGGGAAAAATCACTGGGCCTAATATAGAGCCTGGTATTAACAGAAGATGCATCACCTGTGTGTACACATGGATAGACACAGGTGCCCAGATGACAACTTCTATTCATTTCACACACTCCCTTCAAAGTTTGTCCTTCAGCTGAAATCTGGGAACTGGCAAATCACAGGAACTCAGGTGTCAGTCTACTGGTGTTTGCAGAAGTTAGGCAATGCAGTGTACAGCTAATTATAGGTAACATGATACATGAACTATTAGGTGTACTTTGTATGACTTTTTGTTCCAAAATCAAGCACCATGACCAAAGATCTTCCCCTAGAGAGATTTCTTTAAACTTTAATAAAAATTTACAGCCTTTTCCCAAGCCCACAAGTGTAAGGAATGAGAAAGTTGTAGACTAACACAGTAAATCAAATCTGAGTACCTTTTCCCCTAAAGCTGTAGCAGACTTTTTTCACAAGCTCTGAGTACACAATGAATTTTGGACATACTAACGCTACTACGCCATTATTACTGTATTTTTTTCTATTCTAATTTTCTGGATCTGTTTAATTGTCCCCTGTGTCAAATGTGAAATTGAACTTGTAAGTTGATTTTTTTAACAGCACAGTAAAGACAAGATGTAAAAATGCCCATCCTGAAAACATCTGTGTAAACAACCTCATTGATGCCATGTTTGGTTCTGTATATTTAAGGCTTATAAATGATGGTTATACATGATTATACACAAAACATGTTTTGCTACACTTTACTCAGAGTTCTTTCTGTGCTGTGTTGCAGTTACACCAAATGCTTGCAGAGATGGGAGAACTGGAGAACACCTACATTATTTACACTGCTGACCATGGTTACCATATCGGGCAGTTTGGACTGGTCAAGGGGAAGTCAATGCCGTATGACTTTGATATTCGAGTTCCTTTCTTTATTCGTGGCCCAAGTGTAGAGCCGGGATCAGTGTACGTTCTCTTGTGTCTCTAGCACAGCTGTTGAGCCTGATGTAAAATGTTTCATAGAGCATGTAATTATCATTCTGCCCAACTTAATTTCATAAAGGATGCCCTATTATCGTAAAGCAATGAGTCTCATAAAGAGGCAGGTCTTTCACTTTGCATATTATGAATAAGTTATAAAGGAGGTGAGAAAATTGTGTAATGCATAGTCATGTAGTGTTAGACTCTGGGTTTTGCTTTTAAAAACTATGTGTTCATCTTTACTGCTCACCCTGTGGTTTATCAGAATGAATGGCATCATGCCCTCATTGTCAATGAGATAAGAGCAGTGTGACTGCTGCACCTCCTTGTTTTACTGTGCTAAGCTTTTTCTTTGTGATGACAGTCTGCAGTACTGGCCAATCATTCTGAGTTGTAGACTTCAAAGGAGGTTTTCTAAACTTAGCACTTGTGTAGAGCTTTACATCTTCAAAGTCCTGATAAACATTAATTACCATTCTATTTCCAAGAGAATGTGAAGACTTACATATCAAACACATGACAACTTTGACTGTTTCTGTTGATTTGCAGAGTGCCTCAGATAGTTCTGAATATTGATCTTGCTCCAACAATTCTGGATATAGCAGGACTTGACACACCTCCAGATATGGATGGCAAATCTGTCCTAAAGCTTCTAGACTTGGAGAGACCAGGAAACAGGTGGGCCCCAACATTGTTTTTAGCCAGTTCAGAAGCAAACACCTAAGTAAATCAAAAACTGAGTGGAAAAAGGGACTCTGTGAAAATGAGCTGTGTCATGGCAACGACCACAGCTTTTCCATTCAAAGAGTCTCTTAAATAGCACGTCTATAAAATGGCAGGTGTATATATAAGTGGAGAGTTGTTTTTTCAAAAATAATTTGTTAACACTAGCAGTGCTATACCTAAGTGCCAGCAGTAAATATTATTATTTTACTTTCAGGTTTCGAACGAACAAGAAGAACAAAATTTGGCGTGACACATTTCTGGTGGAAAGAGGGTAATTGTTAGGGGTGAGAGAGTTTTGGGAGAGCATGCCTGCTGGGAACACTCTCTTGTACATGCTTTCCTTTCTGGTCTCTCCTCTTTCTTTTTATGGTCAGAGAAGTAGTAAATTTTGCAAGCAAACTGACAGGCCTGACTTGTTTCCTGGTTTCCCACCGCTGCCTTTGGAAGGTGCTGTGCTTCCAAATCCCTACCTTGGAAGAAATTTGAAAGCATGCTTTTCTGACAACTCTCCTAGCCTCTTTCCTTAACATTGTGCTCATGCCCACTTATGCCATCATCTGATTTATTTTCTTACCAAATCTCTGTTTCAAATCCAGCTGTGCAGAATCCTCTTATCCATTGATTTTGTATTTTCCATCATAGGCTGGAAGCATTCCTCATTTTTGTTGCAGCTAAGAAAAGAGTTATGTTTAAATGAGATTTGTGACTATAACTGCTCCTCTTTTCACTGATACCTCCTTAGATCCTCTCACCTTGCCAGTTGTTGTGAAAATTTTCTCTGGGTAAAATTTTACAGCAATTATCTTTTGGCACTTTATGACTTTACAGATTGTGGAAATCTTGTGTGATGTATTACGAAACAGTGCATATAAGACACATTGTAATATATAAGGTACAGCCAAGCTAGTGCTGAGTATGGAAGTCCTATTGTGTCTTCAGCTGAGTTTTTCAACCAGGCGAGTACTGCTTCAGAGGGTTTTGCCTTGTGAAAGAAACCACACTGATGTATGAATGGTGATGAACTGTACCAGTTTGACATATTTTAGCAACCCTTGTTTCTCTTTGGGCAATTTTCGGCCAATCACCTGAGCCTTTTTTTCAGTACCTGACCTTCATCAAAGGTCAATAACAGAAATGTGGGGATTTTTTCCCCGAGAAGACAGTAAACCTTCAAGTAGCTTTGCTTTTCAAGTTACATTCATCCTCTTAAGAGTTTAGAAGAATGTATCTAAAATGTTCAACTTTATCTTTTTGTAAGCAAATTTCTACGCAAGAAGGAGGAATCCAGCAAAAACACTCAGCAATCTAATCAACTACCAAAATATGAGAGAGTAAAAGAATTATGCCAACAAGCAAGATACCAGACAGCCTGTGAACAACCAGGACAGGTAAGCAACAAGTAAATGCGGTCTTCCAAGAGCCATAAGGAAATATGTACACTACAGATCAAAAGAATTTGAAGAATATGGCATTTGAAAGATAACTAAAAGATCATTGTTGTGAATATCTCTAGCAAAAAAAAGACCAAACAAACCAAAAAACCCAGACACAATGGTTGCTCTAAGCAGTGATCCTGTTTAAGGTATTGAAGGACTGACCCTTAGTTCACTGTCTTAGTATAGGTCTTATGGTAGAACTCACATGCTCAAACATAACATGAAATGACTGCTTTTTCTTTGATTCAGTGTCTTGCTAAATATGTAAGATTATTCAGTGATAATTATGAGTAAGGGAAAGAAGCTTTTTGAGCAGTGAAAGCTTGTACTTCCTGGGCTAGTTCAGAATTACTGAAGCAAGCTGGTTAGTCTGAAGGTTACAAGTGATTTCATGTTTGTTTTTTTATTGAAACACCTTTAATAGAGGGGTCCCCTGGCTCAGAAATGCAGTGATTCAGGCAGTGATACTGCCTCAAAGGATTCAGGCAGTGATACCCATATCCAAGCATTACTTTTTCTTCTTGTAGCCCTTATTATTTCAGTATAATGCCTGACTCTGATACAAAGGCCTTATTGCCTGATCATAAAACCAGAAGTTACTGCACCCGTGACTACTATGCTTACACCTTAAGCTCTGTAGTGCGTATACAGAGAGAGAGCTAAATTAAGAAACAGTGAGTCTGACTCCAAATTCTCTTCAATACATTTTGAATTAATGCTATACCTATGGTAACATATAGAGATTAATTTACTGGGTAGATATGTAAGGGATCTGTATGCCTTCTCATTGACACCCCCTCCAACCATGCTGGGGCACATGCTGGGGGCCCCAGGCAGTGGCTTGTGCCTGCCTTGCTGTCCTCCTTCTCCATCCCCATCCCCACACACCTTCCCAGAGAAGTGTGAGGTGATTTCTCCCAGGCAGGCACTTGCACTTTTCCCTCAGATGTTTGCTCAGACCACTGCAGCCAGGCATAGACCTGGCGCTGAAATATCGGTAGACTGTTTGGAAGGAGGGCATAAAGCCTTCACTGTGCTCTGCTCCCCTCCGCAGCCACCCATGGTGCTTTGCCCAGAGCAGGTAGAGCTCAGCACAGCAAACTGGAGGGCTGAGAGAAATGCTCCGTCCCTACCTTCCCCCTTCTCGTTCATTAAAGTGTTACAGTAAGTCTTGGTTAATCAGATTGGACTGGATTAGTGTTTTGGCTGGCACATCCTTGGTCAGGTCCTCTGTCACAGCTCTCACCTCACACATGCTGCTTAAATGCAGGCACTTTTGAAGGGATATACACAATAACACCATCTCACCCAAGGGCAAAGTTCTCAGAAGTTCAGGCACTGCCATTGTAAACAGAGGTTAAATTTGAAAATCTGAACATTTTATAAAAACTAAAGGAGATCAATGAAGTCATTTAGACTGTTAGACGCTAAAATGTTTAGTTTTAAAGTACCAAAATATTTTCTTTGCAATTATTCCTTATATTTATTACCTCTCCATAATCCAGGTTTGGAATAACTTTACTTTTCCACATGTGAAGAGAAAAGGTTAAGTGTCCTGACCAGATATCACTGCAGGAAACACTGCTCACAGCCCTGTTCTCAGCCCAGGGCAGTAGACCATCCCATATTTGTGAATCCCATTTGATCAAAGGGTGAAGGAAGAAGGGCTTGAGTCATCAAGGAGGTTATGAGAGCGATAGTGCTTAATAGCAGGTCTCGCACCTACAAACTCCCATGAAGGTCTTTTAAATGCAGAAGATATGTTGGATCCACAGAGCCCAGCAGCCATCCCTCATGACCTCTTTAAGACCAATTTAAGACCTAGGCGTTGGAGTGTATAAACTATTTTTCTTAAACAAATAGATAAAACTTGTCCCTGGTACTTCTAATATCCTGAAGGCTTTCTCCAGTGATGTTGAAGTTAAACGCGCCTACTGAAACCTTTCATCAGACAGAGCGCCACAAAGGGTGGTAGCGCATCCTCTGGGCTCGTTCAGGCCCTGGTGCACAGACGCACTCTTCCCACCCCATTTGCCCTCACACCAGCCTTGAGAAGAGAGGGCAGTTTCTCTGTCAGGGATGGATTACATGAGGTGCTCACAGGGAAGTCAACATAGTCAAAATAGTCAACATAGTAAGGGCGTACAACACTGAGATAACATGAGCTTCAGTGAGGCATTGCAATGTGAAATAAGTGTCTGTAGGATTTTTTCCATGTAGAAAAGGTCTTCAAAAAATCAAAAGTTAATAGATCAAATAATTTTACTTTAGTACAGATGGGTTCCAGTGTGCACTTACGAGATTCCTCCAGCAGATTTGCCTTAGTCATTTTGCACCTCTTGGAAAAGAGAAAGAGGAAATATTGTTATGTGGGACTTAACTTTGTTTTATCTTTTGAGATTATTATATTTAATTTCAATTACATAGGTGCATATATAGAAAAATATCATTCTAATTACTATGGTTTATAATACTTCCTACGTTTACTCTAATCAATTGCAGTTAATGTCTGTTAAATTAAGATTGCCTTCACAGAATGAGTGATTGCTGCCAGATTTTTAAATAATGAAATTACTGGTCAGTGGGAAATTGCTGCTAAATGTCTGAAACTAAGAATAACCATTTGGGGAATTAATACACCAATGTACTGTCTAGTACATTTAGAGCTTCTTCTTAACTTAAATTTACTTAAGTCAATAGTTAGTTTATTTGAAGTGGAGAACACGAGGAAGTTGAAAAAGAAAAAATTTAGTTTTTCCTGTATAAAAACAAGGTGTGATCCTGAGACCTGCTAGTTCCAAAATCTCCAAGGATGTGGTACTCAGGATAACAGCTTCAGCTTATTTTCTATTTAAAAAAAAAAAAACAAAAAACAAAAAACAAAAAACAAAAAACAAAAAAAAAAAAAAAAAAAAAAAAAAAAAAAAAAAAAAAACCTGGCATAGTAAAGATAATTTTTTCAATTTTTCAATGTCCAATGTCTATCTGAAAGTAGATAAAATATGAGGCGAAGAAAGAGAAAATGTTGAACATCTGTATCATATAAACTACTTTCACCTTGGTTTTTTTAATGTATTTAACTATTTTAGCACCACTGACAGATTGCAGTACTTTCAACGTAGAGCACTGTCCCCTTCTTATTTTTTTCATAATCCCCTTTACTGGAGGACAGTTTCCAAAAGTTCAGTCATCTCCTTGAGAACACATCAGAAATGAGATGCGCATTGGATACACTTTTTGAGTTATGTTCAGGCAGTCATTAACTTGGGTCAGCAGTGAGCCCTCGCCAAGAAGAGGAGCATGCCTGCTGAGCTGCACTAGCAAGAGTACTGCTAACAGGTCATGGGAAGTGAGCACTTGCCTCTCCTTGGTGCCTGTGAGCTGCAGCTGGAGTGCTGCATTCGGTGTGGGACCTCCATGAGCAGTGGGACTTTAGTAAGCTGGAGCAAGTCCAGTGGAGGACTCCTGAGATGGTGAGGAAATACTAAGGGGGGGGGAGCAGAAGGCAAAGGGGAAATCTAGTTGTTTTCTTCGACTAACTAATGGCTAACTAGAGAGAAGACAGACCCAGGCACTTCTTGGAGGTGCACAGCAAAATGGTCATCAGCAAGAGACAAGTTGCAGCAAGGGGAAGCCTAACTAAATGCATGGGAAAAAAAGTGCTACCATAAGCATAATTAAGAACCAAAGCCCAAAGAGGCTGTGGGAAGTCCATCCAGAGATACTTCCAAAACCTAATAACTTTGTTACTTCTTTGAGGAGGAGAATGAACCAAATGACCTCCAGATGTTCCTTCCAACACATGCTCTCTGTTTTTTACTTACTTAGTACCTAGACTTGAAGATTTCATGTTTTCTTCTTCCTCCTCAGCTTCACAACTTGGGAAGTGCCATTAATTTTGTCCATCTTGTAAGTGAGTTATGGGTCACCTGCTCGTATCATATTTGGATATAGACTAGATTTTAGCTCCTGCCCTGACCCAGTTATTGACCTTTGCTCACCCAAAGCACAGGCAGTCCCATCACAACCAGGCCAGGTTTACTTTTCCTGCAAAGGGGCTCTCTGCTCAGCTTCAGGGCTTGGAGAAGGGTAAAAGTTTCCTTTGCAGTCCCTCCCCATCACAGAGAATGCTCAAGAAATTATGGTGGGAATGGGAGGTTTCCTTCATAGTTTATGTGCCAAATTTGTCAGCAATTTACATGCTGTAACTTACTGAGGTCACCTGATTAAGCCTAGTTTAGCAGTGGATATTGATGGGGTTTAACACTTAAATGGTTTGCAGGATATTTTTATATTTATCCTCTCAGCTTTACTGTAATAAGGTACACAGTGCAGAAATATCAATTCATCTGCAGCATTGCTATCCCTGCTATTGTTTTAAAATGGGAAACAATTAGTGTGAACTTGTAGCTAAAGCTTTGTTAGTTTTCCAATAGAGCAGAAATAATAGCATGTGAACAAATGTTTCTCTGGATTAATACGACCTTATCGTGACACAAATCTCTTCTCAGATTTCCACTGGAATAACCTGAGATGAGAATATATGTTAGTTCAGGAGGTTTAGAGGCAAGCTGCTCTTAAATCCTCTGGCAGATTATTTTTGTTGAACTGACTCCATCTTCTCACCCATGAAATTCTTCTGGATACTTAGCAAATATCAAATAAAACCATGTTAACTGTGTTTTCATTTAAACTTTTTCTTTCTCTCTTCCCTTACCTAAATGTGTAATTAAGGAGTTGAATTAATTCATAAGTGTTTTTTCTTTTTTTCTCCACCAGTCTGAGTCATAGGAATTTTCCAGAGGCATAATTTTGGCTTCTGGGATTTAACACTCTTTCCCAGATCATAGTTACCTTTTGAGGTCTTGTGACTGATAGGCTGTTTCCAGTGTGCTGGTCAATCTATTATTTGTAATCAATATCAAATCCATAGCCAAACATGCATTTTTATCCTCTTAGAAAAATCACACAAACCACAGCCTTATTCTAAAATTTTCCCAGTGGGAAAAAAAAAGAACCATCATGCCAAAATAAGGACTGTGAAGCATTGTGTTTAAAATTTCAGCTCTTAGGTTGGATGACTCAGCAACGAAACCCAGACACAGGTCTGTATGTTTTATGGGCATACATCTCCTACCATCTGCTCGGCACTACCTGCCAGTTTGTGAACAGCAAACGTCTGAAACTTGTAAAGGTCTGTGGTCTGGTGCCAGCTCCAATGAGCACTGACAATGGGCAGAACGGAAAAATGCATCGTGCTGCCCATGTTGGTATGACATGCACACCCATTTACTCAAACTGTGCTAGACAGGTATAATGTTGTAGCCACACCCTCCAAGAGCTCTTTCTTCATGCATGTCAGCTTTGGAGATGCATAATAGTGTGTTTCCTCCTGAGGAATTGTATCCCAAAACTACCCTGAGGAAGTAATGTTTTGTTTGGAGAAAATGCCTGACGGTTGTACAGTGAGACTGTAGTTAGATTAGATCTTGATGTATTTTACAGTGATTTGGGGCTTTACAGGTAGTCACTGGGGACGTGTTGCTGAATCCAAACATCAGCCCTGCAGTAAATATACAAGATTCTCCTGGCTCTAATCCAAAAAGCACGTTATGTAGTCTGTACTCTTATTTCAAATATATTCTTCACCCTTTAAAAACCTAGCATAAGAATTTGATTTTTATTATTCAGATTCATATTTATCACATTATCATATCAGTATTTAGTCAAAAGTACACCTCTTTGTCATCCTAAAAGAACACTTGCCATCAATCAGCTTACAGATAATATAATAAAGGAAATTAGAGTGGGGCTTATTAGGTGTAGTCTGTTTTGGCTCAAGTATCTATGTTCTCATAAAAAAAATATCACAGACCATACATGTGTATAGGTCAGCTTTATGACCAGCTGCAGAGTAGGAATAAAAACACATAAGCTGGTAAGAGCTGGCCAGAAGTGTCAGGTGGCTCCCAAACCACTGACAACCAGACCCCGAGCACCCACTAAAACCCAACTAAAATTATGATATGACAAATAAACATCATTCATGGATCCTCCTGATTCCAGAACAACCTCCTGATGCTTGCAGAAGGCACTGGTGATCAACCTGTTGTACCAGAGCATTGATTCAAAGCTGGTTTATCTTTGCTATCTGCCCATTGATAGCATCTTTTCTTAGTATTAATTCAGCAGAGCATCTATATACAGGCTTAAGTGGAAACATAGGTGTTTGGGACCAGTGCTTAAAAGCACGTACTTCAGTGCTTTTGTGAACAGCTCTTGTAGCTCACTTTAGACCCTGCAGAGTCATCCCTCATAGTTGAAAGAAGCATGCCTGCAACTTAGTTGCTCAAGAATTTGTAGGAATTGCCAGAAATTATGATACCCCTAGTTAACATACCACTCTGTTTATGAGTTGAAACCAAATATGAAGATAAGTTCCTTTATCTCTAAAAATAATCTTTCAAGGCATGGTATTTCATATTTCAGCCTAAATATTTCACATTTCAGCCTAAATATTTAAGTTTTTTGTTAAACAGAGGTCAGCTCTTCCCAGATTTGACAACTCTTCAAATTTAAGCAATTCTTAATCTGAAGTATTAGCTCTATTCTGGATGAAATCCAGAGATATTCCAGGAAGATCACTGGGTTCACTGGTTTCATCTCTTTCAATGCACAACTGTGTTCAGCATTTTCGCCATCATCTTGTCAGTGTTCTCTAATAAAAAGACTTTTTGGTAGAATGGCACCTTTTTTAACAGATCAATTTTTTTGAACCTTTTTTAAAGTAATTTTACATACCAAAAACATTTTGAGAGAAAACATAGTTTATGCAAGAACCATTTTTAGCACTTTTTGTAGTACTCCTCTGAGGTTCTCTTTTTGCAGAGTTTCCATTTTAAATTATGAAGTGAAATATCGTATAAACTGAGTCCTCTGCAAATTAAACGTGTATAGTACAATTTAACAGATTATTATTGGTATTACTATTTATAACTAAAAGACTAAATTTATTCTTTTCATTGGGTTCTATCTGCTTGCACTTGAGAGTGGATGCTTATTGGATAACAGCAGAAGTCTGTTGATATTGAGTTTTAACTACAGACAAGTTAATAGATTTGGTGGAGAATGCTATGGAGGTGAAATATTTTCTGTCTCAACCTAGGTGCCTACACTTCTAGAGCTGACAAAGCAGTTCATGCATTTTCTATAACTAGAGAACTGCTATAACTGTGACACTTAAAATCAATCTTGTCTATACATCAAGAATGCAAAATTGTGTAGTCTGCAAATTTCCTTGGCAATTTTCTCTTTCCTCCTTTTCTTTAGAGTGATTAATTCCTTCATTCTTTTTTTCCTCCAATTATGTCCCTGTGCATTTAACTGAATGTATTTCTAAAGTCTGTCATACATTTCTGCCTATATTACATCAATTCTTATAAGACAAACTACTTCCTTCTCTGTTGAACCACTGACCACTGCATTTTTCAGCAACACTTCTCGGGGGTAAGGTTGTATATAAATAACCATCTTTGAATATATTCATGACAGCAGACTCTGGAGCATGATTCAATAGAAGGTGGTTCAGTTATGAGAGAGAGGTACAAAACTTGGGATCTGCCCTTACAGGCAGCATCAACTCAGTTCTAAAATGAAGGAGGAGATTTTTTTCCGATAAAAATGCAGCAATTCCAATTTCCCTAAGCGAAGCTGGCAAACCATCCCTGCTAAACAGCTGCACTCATGTGCAATGTTCAAGTACTGCTGAGATGTAACAACACAGTTTGATATTTCCAGGGGTATTCAAGAGCCTTGGTCAGGACCAGGGTTCGTGATTGCTCTGTGGGAATGCATAGAGGACATGACCTCAGCCTGTAAACATTTCTCAGTATTCAGGTCCAGTTCAGCAGAAATGAATTCCTGCTACTCTGTACTGTTTACCAGAGCCAACTAATTACAGGTCACCTTTCAATATGCTGTGTAGTATGGTCACTTTGGATGGCACAAAGAAAGCAAAAGCAAGACAGTTCTGATTGCAGTAGCACAGCCCTGAACCAGACTCCCTTACCAGGGTTATCACATCAAGTCCCCTGGCACTACCCTAGATCTGGTTATTGCTAATAGAAGAAAATGGTACACACATATGCAGCCCGTGGTGGTATTTTCATCTGAACTATTTTCAGATTTAGAGCATTCCTTTTGTAACAGGAAAACAGGGAAATGAGATCTTGAGGACATGTTTAAATTCATGAAGTCTTCATTTTTCAAGCCTTATCTTAACATTCCCTAGGCTGAGCAATAATACTCAGTCATACATTACAAATATGAAAAAACACCTGTAAAAATATTGCTGCTGTGTTATATTTCCGGTTGCATGTTTTTCAGGGTTTCATAGCTTTGTGATAAAATCTGACAAGGTATTTAACACTGACTCGTCTACTGTAAATACTCGATGTTTACATGTCATAGAAACCCTTAGCTTGCCTACTGTTGAGACATCTTTCATGAATTGCCTAATTGATTTCCCCTCTATATAAGGGGGCAGCAACTGTCTCAAAGCTGTGACAGTCTATTAACTACACGAAGTTGATTTGAAGTCCTGCCTAAGTAGCTATTTACAGTGCAGCGCATCACAATGATTTATGCTGAACATACAGTTTTATGCCTTAATTATAATCAGTAGTTAAATAGACTTACTTAGTTTGAAGGCTGTGGCACAACTGATTAATACCAGGAAATTGAGACCCCAGATAGTTACAAAGTCAATTGGTGTTGTCTTGCTTATGTAGCTCTAAGTCGCAACTGGACCCATGCCAGTAGCAATGCAAAGCAAAGCCACCAAGTACAAACAATACCTTTTAACCAGCCCATGTGCTCCCCTTTGTATTTGAAATGTCTTTATAAGGGCGAACTTCTACCCCCAGAAGAAAATACATCATGCCAATGCAATTATTGAAGGAAGAGCTCCTGCTGCAGTACTTGCCTCCCCACTGAGGAACACAGGAACATGTTTAAACTTCAGGTTTGTCAGAGATTATCCTTCTGAAGGACAGGATAGGATTAGGATAGGATAGGATTAGGATTAGGATAGGATGGGAATCATGGTTTAACTCCAGGTAGCAACCAAACACTACACAGCCACTCACTCACTCCCCCACCAGTGGGATTGGGGAGAGAATCAGAATGGTGAAAGTGAGGAAACTCATGGGTTGAGATGAAGACAGTTTAATGGGGAAAGCAAAAGCCATACACACAAGCAAAGCAAAACAAGGAATTAATTCACTGCTTCTCATGGGCAGGCAGGCATTCAGCCGTCTCCAGGGCAGCAGGGCCCCATCACACTTAACAGTGACTTGTGAAGACATACAGTGTCACTCCGAACGTCCCCCCCTTCCTCCTTCTTTCCCCAGCATGGTGTCATATGGTATGGAATGTCCCTTTGGTCAGTTTGGGTCACCTGTCCCAGCTGTGTCTCTTCCCAACCTCCCATGCACCCCCAACTTCCTTGCCAGCATGGCAGTATGAAATGCAAAAAAAGCCTTGTCTCTGTGCAAGCACTGCTCAGCAATAACTAAAACATCTCTATATTATCAACCGTGTGTTCAGCACAAACCCAAAACATAGCCCCATACTAGCCACTGTGATCATACTAGCCACTGTGATCAACTCTACCCCAGCCAAAACCAGCAGAATAGGATAGGATAGAACTATTTCTGTTGGAAGGGACCTACAACAATCATTGAATCCAACTGCCTGACCACTTCCAGGGCTGACCAGAAGTTAAAGCATGTTGTTAGAGGTATTGTCCAAATGCTCCTTGAACACTGACAGGCATCAACCACCTCTCTAGGAAGCCTGTAGTGGGTTTTGACTGCCCTCTTGGTAAAGAAATGCTTCCTAATGTTGAATCTGAACCTCCCTGGGCATAACTTTGAACCATTCCAGACCTCCCTTCCCACTTCCCCTCCTCAAGGAGATGTAGAGAGCAATGAGGTTGCCCCTCAGCTTCCTTTTTTCAAACTGGACAAACCTAAAATCCTTAGCTGCCCAGTCCTTTTACACCTTTACCTCTCCTAAGTTGCCTCTGCAATTTGCAGGGAGCACTTCGGGGAGAGCTGGCAGCCAGCACACACAGATCCAGCCAAGACTCCAAGTGCATCTGCAGAACAGACCGTGCTTGGTTCAGGGTGGCTGTAAACCAGCAAAGCCCCTCCTAGTGGGGCTAAGTCCTACTAGCTTTCAGGTGTGGGGTTTCAGGACTCCATTGGTGTGGAAGCATTAAAGGTCCTCTTTCACCTTTGCTTCCCCTCTGAAGCTAAATTGAGGCAGAATGTAAACTGAGGGTGGGGAGCTGAGGTGAGAGGGAAATAGTTGCTGGAGGGTAGGTGATGAAATGCGATGAAAGAAGGAAAAGATGAGTCAATGACAGGGAAAAAGGCTGACACAGTTTGAGTTTCACAACACTATTAGTTTAGGTTTTTTAATTCTCAGTTGGTTCTCTTTTCTCCTACTGAGGTGAGAGTAAATCAGTGCAGGGTTTCTTAAATCAGCATGCAGCCAGAAGCAAGGACTATCCCATATTCCTATGGCAACAATGAAGTGTTAGATTGGCTTAGGTGTCTTGTGAAATATCACTGTAAGAAAGAACATAAACATGGGGAAAATAAATCATGTACAAATGAAAACTTAATGAAGACATATTTAGTTTGTGTATAAGCCAGTGTTTTGGTTTTTTTTTTAGTTGATGGAGAAATGGGAATCCAGAAACCAAACCTAATATTCCTGGACTACAAAGAGTAGTTTGGTATTCATAGCAGGAAGGAAAGTAGGAAACAGGGGAAGAGAAAGGGCAGTGCATTCAGTCACAATATTCTTTTATGTGCATTAATGCATTTTATAGATCTAAAGATGAGCAGAAGGACCATTACAACTTACTACATAATGCATGCTCAGTGCCTGATTATGCTGGCATGGGCAGGGATTCAGGAAAGTTAGACCGAAAATTCCGTCTTAGAACTCTAAAGCATCTTTATAATGACACTTTTTAAAGTAAAATTAAAAAAAAAAAAAAGAGGAAATGAATCATATTTAATCCCTGTTTTAAATAGAGAACCATTATTGGTTTGTACTAGACAGAGAGAGTCTTGTTTCAATGTTAGTCATAATATTGTTAAAAATGATCTAAATGGTTATTGAAGCCACTCCTAGAACCTCTTGCTATAATTAATGCTAGACAAAGAGAATACTTATTCTGCTTCAAAATGGTGCTTTTGAGACTCATTAAAGACTGCCATATGTTTATAACTGTAACACGTACCCAATAAACACAGGAAATATAGTGATGCAGTCAGCTCTTATCCTGTAACAATCATGCTGTGGTAGGAAGAGTGCACATGCTGTTGCAGAGTATAGTCTGCAAAACTTTACAGCTCTTGGACACTTTTACTTGTACAAAGTCGTATTGTCACTTGTAGGTGTATGTTTACACTTAAAGTCTGGGCATGAGTGTAATTTCTCAGGCAGCCATAGACTTGGTCAAGTTGATGTCCTTTTACACATTGCTTACTGTTCTGAGATCAGTCATGCCAGTCCACACCAAGATCTCAGCATGGAATCCATCTTTAACTCAGCCCACATGTTAGGCCAGAGGGACCTGGTTCAGACCCACATCAGCTCATCCCTCAGGTTATCGGATCAGCAAATCTACCTGAAGGCTTAGTTTTCTTTCTTCATTCTTCAGTCAGCATGACAGCATCCCCAAAACAGTCCAAAGCAGCCATTAGTTAATGGAACTTACCGAAATGTGTATGCTCTGATATCAGTGCCCATTTCAAAAATTAAGTTGGGGACTCCATTAGGACCAGCATCTAGCTGTCTTGTTATTATTAATGAGGCAAGAGAAAGCTACTTATGCTGTTCAGTGCTGGGAACCAAAAAAAGGACACATTATAGGAAACTTAACTGAAACTGCAGCTAAAAGGTTCCAGTCATCAATAGCATTATTGAGTTTTGTTCTTTACAATATCCAGCCAAACTTAATTGCTTTGTATGCAAACTCTGGTCATTATGGCTTAAGATGCAAAAAGTGAAGTAAACTCATTTGTCATAGTCATTTATGGTTCTATCAAAATTATAAATAAACAATGTTATTTCTAGTTCTCCTTATTGTTATTCAGACTACTACTGACTCAAAGTCTTCACTGGCTTCTTAGTTTGTGTAGTGCATTGGAAGTGCCCTATATGGCAAGCTTTGGACATGGGCAAAGAAGCCCTGATCTCTCAACACCTATCCATTTTTTTTTTTAAATTACATTTAGCTTTTTTAAGACAGTGTCATGTGGAAAGGAAATTAAAGTCCCTGTTGCTTTTTAATTTGATATGTGAAGGTAAGTGGATCCACTGGAAAAATCCACCTGGAATCTTCCATCTGGTTCAGTGATGTTGATAATTAAGTCAGACAGATATTGTGCAGACAAGCTGGAAAAAAACCTCTGTTTCCTCTCATTCTCCCACACTTGCTCTGATATTCAGCACGCATACAACGCTTTTTACAGGTACTCCTTCCAGACTACACCTTTTCCTCCCAAGTCTGATAAAAATCTCAAGGCTTATATACCCAAAGGAGTTTATTCAAGATAATTTCTTGTTTAGTGTCCCTAAGGTTCTTCTAGCTTGCACCTGCTGGCTGTAGGGAGTGGTTTATGTATTTTTCTATAGATTACATTTGCAATTTGTCCTTTTCTTTCCAAAGAATTCTCAGCTGAACCAGTTCTTCTTCATCTGTGGGTTTTTTTTATTTTTCCCTGAATCATGTTAGAAATTCTGAGTCACAGAACAAAGAAAAAAAGTTTGTTTTCTTCAAAGAAAAAAAAGAGTTGGTGAAAACAGCCCTGACAGCTGTACGCCTTGCCTCAGTAAATTAAGATTTTTACTTGCTCTTTTCAGGCATGTGTTTAGTCTAGATACTCTTGATTTATATCTCTTTTTCTTTTTTTGTTTTTTTCTTTTTTAGTGTTTTTTTTTTTGTCTGGGTTGTATTTTTTTAATGCAGATTTGCAGTGATTTCATTCAAACTTATGTTTGCCTAGCATGAGAAAGATGTTGGGAAGAATGTGAGTGAATATGTGCCTTAAAATGTTTCCCTTCTCAGTGTGTTATGTAAGGCACCGTTTAAATTTTTAAAGAAATTTACCTGTCTTGTTTTACAATCCACCTGAAAACAACAGGGGTTTGAAAGGCTGCTGGGAAATCATCTTCACTTCTCCCTCTCACAGAAATGGCAGTGCACAGAGGATGCTTCTGGCAAACTTCGAATTCACAAGTGTAAGGTGCCTAGCGACATACTTGCCATCAGGAAGAGAACCCGCAGCATTCACTCCCGGGGATATAGTGGTAAAGACAAAAACTGCAACTGTGGAGACGCTGATTACCGAAACAGCAGGACCCAGAGAAAAAATCAAAGACAGTTCTTGAGAAACCCTAATGCGCAAAGTAAGTGTTATTTATCTCTTGGGCTCTGAGGCAAAGAACAGAGGAAAATGGCTAGCAGAGCATTGTCCTACCTGTATGCTCTTGCTTTCACCTCTGTGTTTAATGAAGACATCTGTAGTTTGTAGTCAGGTTGTACATAATTGCCTCTGTAATAAGTACCTAAATAAGTACTAAGCCTAATGGGCTTAAACCACGGCAAGAGTGGTTTAAGCCCGTTTAAGACTACTACCTAAAGGGGGCCTAAACTGGAGAGAGACTTCTTATAAGATTATGTAGTGATAGGACAAGGGGTAATGGCTTTAAACTGGAAAGGAGTAGTTTTGGATTAGCTATTAGGAAGAAATTCAGTACTGCGAGGGTGGTGAGGCACTGGAACAGGTTGTCCAGAGAAGTTGTGGACACCACCTTCCTGGAAGTGTTCAAGACCAGGTCGGATGGGGCTTTGAGCAACCTGTCTAGTGGCCAGTGTTCCTGCCCATGTCGGGGAGGGGGGTGGAAATAGATGGTCTTTTAGGTCCCTTCCAAGGCAAACCATTTTGTGATTCCAATTATAACAATAATAACAATCTTTATCCTTTGGATCACAGTGAGGAATAGCCTTTAGGCTGCCTTTGCAGTGGTGGTTGTGGCGATGCTCTGGTGCCACCTCTCGCGCTGCTCAGACATAACAACCCTGTGGCATCCGCGGGTGAATCAGTGCTGTTACTTGCCAAGGTGGCCAGTGCAAGTGTTTTCTTTCATCGTTAAAGCTGAATTCACTCGTTGTTCAGTGATAACCCGCAGACACCTGTTGCACTGTGGTGCTGGGGCTGCTCACGGACCTGAAACACTGCTTGGATCTCACTTCCCTGCACGTCCATAGCGGGATCCCCGCAGGGACACGAGTGAGATTGCAGTGTCCTCTAGTGGAGCATGGGCTGAAGGGAATGTACAAGAGGGTTTTAGGACGTGTTTGTTTCTGGTAATGATTTCTACAAAAGAAGGCTGTTTAAAGAAGCCATCATTTTAAACGGAGCAAGTATTTTCTTCTCTCTGCCAAGCAATGAAAGTGAAGTTCTGTAGCTTTAGCAATAGAAGGGACCCCAGATTGTAGACTTGGTTCAAGAGCAGGCTGTATTCTCTTGCACTCTAATTAGAATACTAGACTAGGGAATAAAGTAAAGATGGGTCTTTAAAGCAAGAAGATAGTGAAGTCCTATGAGAAGCACAGAAGTTAGAAGATTCTGCACAGATGTCTATGAAATAAGAAAATAATGTCAGTATAATTAAAAATATTTCCTTATCTAGAGCTCCACTCTGGATGTGAACAAGAATCCCTAGTATTTTTTGTGCTTTCCACCACAATATTGTCTGTCTTAAGTTGTCTCATTGTTCAGACTAAGTGTTGCCCTGATATAATTTCTTCCATTTGTTTAATATGATCTAAGGAACCTCACAATGTGTACAAGCAGACCTCTCCTGGAAAGTCTACATGCCACAGACTACCAGAGTGATTCTCAAACTGGGGAATGTTCCCTCAAGTGATATTTTCAAAGGGAGATAACTGCTGCATACCTTGGAAAGAGGTATTGCCAAGTCACAGCAAGGACTGAATGGGGATTGCAACCAAGGGAAGTTACCTGGGGAGAGAAAGTAGGGAAAGGAGGGAAAACATCTGAAAGAGTCATCAGAAAAAGTTCTTTTGTTATGATTTTCTCCTTTACAACATTCTTATGCTTCCCTGCTCTGTCTCCTCCAAATCAACTTTATCACTCCTCTGAGTAGTGCAGGGAAAGACTCACGATGAAGAGACATTGTTGAGAGAATGAGGAGTTCAGGCCTCAGTCTTCAGATGACATGTGGATGAGATGCATGTATATTCCATCCTTTCAGTCACTTGATTATTAAGTAGTATCATCAGAGGCTGTGAAATGGAAGAGGAAATATAAGAAATATTTCTTATTTCTTATAAGAAATAGAGTCAGTCCCATCTGACTCTATGAATGTTTCTGCATAATTTTATTAAAGACCCTCAGGACAGGGTGGTTTGAATGAAAAGTTGAATCAGACTCACTAACTGCACTTCTGAAAGATTCTTGCAGGAGAGGTTCAGTGTGAGATTCTTAAAGACACTAACATAAAAACTGTGAGTAGAACTGACACTACCCGACAAAGGCAGTACTTTCTTACAGCTACCATTTTCTGCTGCATGAAGAATTGTTATGTGACATAGGTGTGCTCAGCATAGATGTAACAAATGGAAATGCCCTACAACTGATTTTTTTACAAGATAAATTTTGTATTTCTGGAGATCTCTGTGTGTGGTTTTGCTAGACAGAACATGCTTTGGTATGGTATTGACTGTGGGTTTTATCAGCTTAGTTTAAGTCAAGTGCATTTAGCAAAAGAAGTTAAGGTCTTTCAGACTGAGCCCCAACACAGGTTTTTCTTGTACATAACATTAAAAATCCCTCAAAGAATTAATTGTCTCATTAGTCTTACTCACATATGCAATAACTAAAAGAGCTGCAACCCTACTAAGCTCAGAGCTTTCAAGGGGTGAAAGTGACATAATAAATCTCATTGTAGCTCTGCAATGAGGCAATTTTTTGGTGATCTATGACTTGCACACATAAATACAGATGACGTGTGTGTCAAAGTATATGTACATATGTACATATAGATACATACAGATACGTATAGACTGATATCTGATGGATTCATACCATTTTAATTCTTACCTTTAAAAAGGAAAACGTGTTAACTGTTTAAAAAGTCATTTTTATTCTGAAGTGTAAGTCAAACATGTCACATGCCAATTTGCACTTCTTTCACAGTGGTGAAGGGTTTAATTTTCTAAAGTGGTTTGTAACCCTGCGATCTCTGATTTGTGTGTCTCTTTTTAGATACCTGATTTCTGAGATACTGATTTTATTTGCAGATATAGATGCTAATTCTGGCATAAGGTCAGACTAATGTGAAATGCAAACCTTGAAGTGATAGAAATTACATGCTACTCATGAAAGTGAGGGTCACAATGTATCAAAAATCATTAAATATGTTTCTGTAAAGTCAGAGGAAAAATAAGCTGGTTTTACTGAACATCATTCTTGTTCCTTGGGATATGTTTTGTGTTCATGGCATGGGTCATGTAGATACATATATACAACTGGAAATGTTTCTTTCTTCTGCTTCAGAATACAAACCCCGATTTGTTCACACTCGCCAAACCCGGTCCTTGTCTGTGGAATTTGAAGGTGAAATATATGACATAAATCTGGAAGAAGAAGAATTACAGGTGTTAAAGACCAGGAGTATCACCAAGCGTCACAATGCTGAAAATGAGGAAGAAACAGAGGAAATTGCTGGTGCTGTTGGTGATGCAATGTTCGCTGATGGCGCTGATGCCATAGGTCAACCCAGCTCTGTTAGAGTGACACACAAGTATGATTGCTTTTTCTGTGTTGTTTTCTTTTCTTCTTCAAATGAAATCTTTGTTTTCTAATTGTGTCCTCACTGTCTCCATACAGTATTTAGAAACTTAAAACTGTCATCCTGGATTTTATACCTGGAGCTGTATTTTTTAGGAAGTGGAATCATTTATATTTAGTACATGTATTTTAAAAGGAGGCCTCTAGTTTAGGTTTTATTTCTGAGGAGGAGTAGGCATCTCCAGAGAGAGTTTCATCCTCCATATAGAAACATGCATCTTATGATGGATTAATCATCCCGTTAAGCTGATGCTCCTGCTGTTCATTATAGTCTAGGCTACCAGCTTGACATAGGGGCCCAAATTTGAGATGACTGAAATCAGTCATGAGGATAGATTAGATCAGTTACATCATGTTTCTCAATACTTGTTTGTTTGCAGCCATTCGCATTACCTAAGATACATTAGACCTGTTTATTCAGGCTGAGAGAGCTGGGGCTGTTCAGCATGGAGAAGGTTCTGGGGACACCTTATAGCAGCCTTCCAGTACCTAAAAGGGTCTTGTGATATTTTACATAAGCAGAAAATTATAGGACAAGGAGGAACAGTTTTAAACTAAAAGAGGACAGATTTAGATTAGATTTCAGGAAGAAATTATTTACTCAGAGGGTAGTAGAGCACTGGAACAGGTTGCCCAGAGAAGTTGTGGATGCCCCATCCCTGGAAGTGTTAAAAGCCAGGTTGAATGTGGCCATGAGCAACCTTGTCTAGTGGGTGCCCATGGCAGGGAATTTAGAACTAGATGATCTTTAAGGTCCCTTCCAACCCAAACCGCCTAGGATTCTATGATCCTGAAGAAATCTGCAATCATTTTCCCATCCTGAATGTTGTTTAGATTTCAATTTTTAGCCCTACACTAAATCTGAATGAAAAGGCAAACATCTCAAATAATTTTTTAGCTTAAAAAAGCTAATGTGAGTGATCTGAAAAGCCAGAAAGATGCAGGCAACAAAAATCTCTCTTTAATCCCTTTTATTGCACTTAAAACATAAGTATTTATTTCTTTTTGTCTTCTTTATTTTTTTTTAAGGAAAACATAAAAGTTAGTTTTGAATAGGTAAAAGTCATCCCTTTTTTTACATTGATAATTTCCAATCATGGAATTAATAAAGCTTTAAATAGTTTTCCAGAAAAGTTATTATTTCTCCATAAAGTGTTTTGACCTTTACAGAACACAGCATTGCTTTAGGAATTCTTTGAACAAGGCAAAAAACAGAACAGGATAACATGGGAAGAGATAGGCATCTACGTATTTTTTCTGCTGTTCTTCTCAAAAATTAAAAGAAGGGTTCTGCTGAAGCTGGTGGTTAAATAAACAATGGCACATTTGATTAACAAGAGGCTTTAAACTCTGAACAGATTTTTACTTCAGTTTCAATTTAATTTCTAATTGATTAAGAATGTTAATGCATTTTTTTGCTTACCAGGCAGAGAGCATCTGTCATGGATGAGGATTTTTTTTTTCAAAGAAAACAAATGAATGCAATTATTATTATTAAGTTAGCATAAGAGGGTCTGGTCGAGTTTATTTATTTATTAACAGACCATAAAAATTAATTGATTAAGAATGTCAGAAGAAAGAGAAAAAATGGGTAGGCAACTGGGAAATCACTGACCTTCTTTTTTCTGTTTCTTAAACTCATGACTACAGATGTTTTATTCTTCCAAATGACACTATTCACTGTGAGAGGGAGCTGTACCAATCTGCCAGAGCCTGGAAGGACCACAAGGCTTACATCGATAAGGAGGTAAGAGGTATTTTAAAACCTGAATGAAGTCTTCACACTGCTATCTTTTCAAAGAATAATTGAAATGTCGAAATAATTGAAACTCGGAAATATTCTCTGCAGATCGAAGCTCTCCAAGACAAAATTAAGAATTTGAGGGAAGTTAGAGGACACCTAAAAAGAAGAAAGCCAGATGAATGTGATTGTAGTAAACAGAGGTAAGAGAGATGGCATTAAATACTGAAAGCTACACTGTGACTAAGGTCACACATTTTCCAGGGTTTTTTGAGTTGGAAAATAAAGAACCTAACCTTTATTGATATTTATAACCATTGTAGGGTACCTATTTTAGTTAGATACATTTTATAAGTAGAAGCTACTGTGAATCTCAAGAAGATAACTTTTAACATTTTAAGATTAAATATATTTGTATTCTACTAAAATGTTTGGATCCAGCTGTAGTTTTGCTACAACCTAGAATGGGATCATTCACACAGATTTAACTTTCTTACATGAAGTGAAAATTGTAAGTTATTCTGTATAGTTTCTTAAGAAAGTGTCAAAGATAGTATGTTTTTGTTTTGGTTTTGTGGTGCAAATAGTTTCATGACTTAATAATTCCTAATAATTTTTCCTGTAGCTATTACAACAAAGAGAAAGGGGTGAAAGCCCAAGAGAAACTCAAGAGCCATCTTCATCCCTTCAAGTAAGATTGTTATTATCCTCTCATTCTCATAGTTGGCTTTTTGGTGACTGGAGAAATGTAGTTTTGGGATTTGGTGGTTTTTGGTTTGGGGTTTCGTTGGGTCTTTTTTATCTAGAGAGGAAAGGAGGGGGTGAGGAAAAGTAATGGTCACATGCAGCAAGCTCTCACAAGAAACATTCAGTAGTTTTGGACCAGCTTGTGAATGCTTATGGATAATATTTTTTAAACCTATTGATAGAAAATGGATGAAAATAATTATATCATAAACTGATCAATGGTTTTTAAAAAGATTTAGTTGCCGGTAAATGCAGCAGTGTATCATTTCTCATGCTTGCTGAAGGGAACACCTTGTCACAATAGCTGGGGTGGAAGTTGAGATAGGAGAAAGTCATATTTTTATCCTCACACCTTTAAAAAACCCAGAAAGATATGAAAACTGTCAGTGCTGTTGCTAACCAAGCAGAGACTGTTCTTAGTCAGCTGTGCCCAACTTTCTCTCTAAACAGAGAAGCAGCACAGGAAGTGGATGGCAAACTGCAGCTGTTCAAAGAGAACCGGAGAAGGAAGAAGGAAAGGAAGGGGAAAAGGCGCCAGAAGAAAGGAGACGAGTGTAGCCTTCCTGGACTGACGTGTTTTACACATGACAACAACCACTGGCAAACAGCTCCATTCTGGAACTGTAAGTTTTATGTCTACATGCAGATGTGATCCAGGTTATCCTCTGCTCTTATTACAGTTTTTCCACTTTGTGCAATCAGAGCATTATTTTGACCTTTAGTGTTGTCACAAACTTCAGCACAGGTCTACTTAAACATTTTTATTTCAATGTGTATAATAAGCAACTTATCATGAAAAAAATGCACATACTATCCCTTATGAATTCTGCCCATTATTCCCATTTTCATATGCTAAAGTAATTTTAAAACCACAACTGTGTAACACTCATGGCGTATATGAAGAAAGTATTAGAGCTAAAAGATATTTTAAGTCTCTAAATTTCAGGGTATAAAGAAAACTGTCCTATTGAGGCATGCTTCAACATTTCTCAGTATTCTGCATTAACAAAAAATTGAAGCTTTCTCATCTTTTGTGATGGAGAAAGAAAAGTGCTTGAAAAGTTTGCTTTCAAAAACTTCTTCAAGATCAGGTGATGATTAAGTTACAGCATATTTGACTCCAAGCAGAAAATTTGCTAAGAACAACTTTTCATTTGGAGAAAGAAATTGTCTCTTAATGATAATCTGTTCTGATTGCACTAAGACTTCTGCTAATATGTATTTTTAAGTACATTTTAAAATGTACTCAAAGTAGTCATATGCATGATTTTTGTTATAAAGACAACAATTAAGTTGGCTAATTACTTTTTAACTGTGGAGTTACAAACAGTTATGAAAAGAGTTCTCATGTTGCTGTGCATTCTGGCAGTGCTCCAGCAGCAGTCATGGGGTAAAAAAATGTCCCTTTGACACAGTCTATAGTTTAAAGAAGAGCTAATGTGTTATAATACCATTACTGTTTTTATGAAGCTTGTTCAGAAAACTTTGATACTGTTACAGCTAATCACAGTAATCAAATCTAAATAAATCTAAACAAAAATATAAGGCAATGTTTGTATTTTATTATTGGAATTAAAGATACTAGTAGAAGAAACAAGCATATTATTTTTCACTGAAAACTAATAACTTGTTTCTTTAATTACAGTGGGCTCTTTCTGTGCTTGCACAAGCTCGAATAACAACACTTACTGGTGTTTGAGAACAGTTAATGACACCCACAATTTTCTCTTTTGTGAGTTTGCAACTGGCTTCTTGGAATATTTTGATATGAACACTGATCCTTATCAGGTAAACCCTGTTCCCTGTTACAAAATGCTGTTCACCAGACTCCTCTAGGGTTTTTTTTATTTCTGTTAACAAGTATTGTTTCCCTCCATTCCTCTCTTTCTCAGCTGACCAACACAGTGCACACAGTGGAAAGAGGCATTTTAAATCAATTACACATACAGCTGATGGAACTGCGCAGTTGTCAAGGTTATAAGCAGTGCAATCCAAGGCCGAAGGGACTTGAAACAGGTACAAGATAAATAGTAGTGTTTATTTCCATTTTATTCATACTTTTTTCATCTACTTAAGTACTAATTATATGCATGAAGTGTCACTCCCCTAAGTGTTGCTCTGAATAGTTTGGAGTGATCCATATACACCTACAAAAAAACACGACCAGGAAGCTTCTTTGTGAGTTTGCACAGATTATTCTCAACAGATATTGATGGCAAACAACAGCATTTGAGAGAAATGCTACAGAAAGGATATCATGTTTTTGGAACTAATCCATAACAAGTACATGCAGATCTTCATAATCATAATTCTTTTCTCTGTTGCAGGATTTATTTGGTTAGTTTTTGCCTCCCAGTATCAGGTGAGGTATTAAATCTTGTGTTTACTCAGGTTGCTGTCTGCCTATGCGAACAACTTCAGGCCCTACACCACAACTGAGACTTAACATAAACTTCTAATCGCCAGTAGTCTTCATTTTTTTAAGAAAACAATATTTCTTTGCAAGAGTCTCTGAGTACAAAAATAGCTGGTATTTTTTCTTCAAATCACTGGAATTCATTGCACTTAACTTTGGTTGACTGAACATTGCGATTCATTTTTTTTACAGGAACATTCCTTTCTACATAGTTTGTGGTGTTGCATCTTTGTATCTCTTTCTTCATCTACAAATATTTCTCTTTTTTACAATATCTGACAACGGGGGTTTTATTATTTTTGAAAAACTGTGGTTTTTCAGTTCTTTTATATAAAACTTCCAGGAAATCTCTGTTGGACTGCAGCTCTGTCTTTATTTAACACAGTACATTTCTTTTTAGGAATTAGATGCTGTGCATGGAAAACTACATTGTGAATGGTTTTACAAGTTCTAAACACTAACAAAAGTTACTCTTGTATTTTCCTATATCAGGAAATAAAGATGGAGGAAGCTATGATCCACACAGGTATCCACACTTTTTTATTCTACTCAGCAGCTTCTTTCCAAATAATTGCATGACTCCAGTCCATTTCAACTAATGTCTGTATCCTGCCATGTTGCACACAGCATAGCTTTTGATGCATGCATTTTCTAACTACTTTACACTGAACTTGGCCATTGTTTTTTAGATCTACCATTCTGCATTTAACGTAGTTCATTGTCATAGCAAGACTTCATACAGCTCATATTTCATGCCTGTATTTCTTCAATGTTTACCCTAGGAAAATGACACAAAAAGAATCACCTCTTTTGGGTTACTTTCATATTATCGGGTGGATTTTGGATGGGTTGGAGGTTTTTTTCTGGTTTTATTTACGAAGTCTGTACAGCTGCTTTTTAAATGTAAACCAAATGTGCTTAAAAAGCTTTCTGCAGTACAAAGAGCCTAATCAAACCTATGAAAGTAAAGTAAAATCTTCTCACTGGCTTTAGGAAATGCTGGCAGATGCTGCTTTAAGGAAAAGCAGTGCTCAATATGAGCAGCATGCGCTCAGAAGCCAGCGGGAGACTGTTCAGTATAAGTATGGCAGAAAGATGATGCTCCTTTGGGCTGGGACCAGATCAGACAAGCATGAAATGAAATTTCTTAAGAAGGTTATATTATTTGAACTAAGGAAGGGCACCAGGTGAGGTTTTTTATAACTAACACTTGAACCTACATGAAAGTAGGCTGTTTGCAAGTATATTTTTCTGCTTCCAAGTATACTTATTGTACATGTTTATCATGCAGAGGCCTGTGTCTGCTGCTAGAGAAACAACTCAAACATAAAGCAAAAACCTGAAGAGACTGAGAAACGGCAGGTCTTAACAGTACTGCACTTGCTGTTCATTGAGCAGTACTTGTCCTCAGGGTGAAAAACAGATTAACATCTGTCGAGTGTCATATCTAGACTTGACTCCTTTACACAGTTTATCAGTTTTATGCATTTTCATCTCTGTGCACTTTGGAGGAGTAGCTCCTGATATACACTGCTTACCTGAGAGGTAAACTGGGTCCAAGGGGCATACAACTCTACACAAGACTTTTTTCACAGGGTCTTCTGAAAAGAACCTTGTCATTAGTTTCCCGCGGCCAGGGAACAATTAAGCTAATATGTTTCAATGTTTTATAGATCTCCAATTTATGCAGCTAATTTTCTTGCAGCCAACTTTGTATCTTCTCACTTGAGTAGTTTTGGGACCTAGGAAAACGATAAGGTCTCATTTGGATTGTATCCCGATGTTTGCATTGCTTGTTACATCCTGGTGGGAACTGGTTACTGCAATGATAGAAAGTAATCCCTATAATTATGCTTTTAAGTCTTTAATTAGAAGGTGTCCTTGTAAGCATTCCTCATTTTAACTACAGATCTAACAAAGATGGCATTTTTGAATTGTAGGATTGCATGAAATAGTAGAGCACACCGGATTAATCTTTAAATTATATCTTGCTACACTGTTTAGTAACAAAAACATTTTAACTTCTAATACCAACAGAACATAAAATAAACATTTTGCTACTGAAATAAATAGCAGGTACAGTATAACACAAGGGTTATCGCTCCAGAAACCCAGTTTCTCAATATATGCAGATGCCTGAGTTCAGTATTTTGGTTCAAGCTCCATATTGGTGGAATATGTTTTTCTTTTCTAAAACAACAAAAAAAATTAAATTAATAAAACAAATTTATCGGGAATCATTAAAACCATCTCTTAGAGGATCCTTCTCTTGATGCCTGCAGAGAAACAAATGGAACAAGAAAGGAAGAGCCCTATGCTGCTAAATCATCTGAGCTGCCCTTTAGGCTTCCTTCAGATCATGCGCTTTCTCCACTCGGACCTGTTTCCAGTTCAAAATGCCATGAGTTGCACTACTTGTGTTGCAAGTAAAACACTGGGGCAACAGGCTGTATAGTGCTGTTTGCTTAACACAGGGAGAGAGCTTCAGCGGGAAAGAACTAGTGTCACCTCTGTCCTTTGATGGACAGAATGTGGCTCTGCAGGCATAGTTGGTAACAGGATTTGTGAACTGCACATTCCTCTCTCCTCTCCTACTTGTCTGAAGGTTTTCAAAGCCACCAAGGATATGATTGTACCTACCTGTCTTTAGTCTCAGAGGAGACATATTCAAATCTCTTCTGAGTTTTGAGACAATGCATCCACAGATGGCATCATAAGACTCCAGGGTATGATAAATGGAGAGCAAAGCTTAACTAATGCTTGATTTAAAAACAAACAAACAAAAAACCAGAATAAGTTTTGCTGTGAACAGTTAGCAACAATTTTTCTCTCTTCTGGGTCTGTGTCATAGCTGAGAAATTCCAAAATATTGGTCAAGGAGACTACTGCCATGCTGTTACTCAAATGCAACTCATCTGCACTTTCCTGTTTTACATCTATTTATAATGAAATTTCTTACAGGGGAAAACCTTTTCTTTCCTCTCTTCTTCCCTCTGTATGCTTTGATTTCAGTAGGAAAATTTCAGGCTTCCTGCAAGTCGTGGGATTAAGATGTGAGGTAACTTGCTCAGTCAACCAACATAGTCAGCTCTAGGACCTTAAGACTTTGCTTTCCCCTTTATTTAACATGTATGAATACAAGTTACCTCTGTCCTGTGTATTCTAATGAGCTATTTTCTCCTGCTTGACATGAAGATCAAGGAACAATTCCCAATGCCTTTACAGCTGTGAAACATCTCTGAAACTGCAGAAACGGTGCCACATTTAGAGGGTAAAAGTTAGATCCAGCGTGAAGAACCATGTAGCTCAGACTTTCAGCTGTTTTGTAGGAATACAACAAACTCCTTGCTGATCCTGCTCCTCCACAGCACAGTCCCATTGCCCTGCTGCAAGGCTCCTGAAAAACCCTGTTCCTCTTCACTGGTCCTATGACTTCCCCACTGCCCAGCCTGCCACCCCAGCTTGCTCAGCTCAACCCTCTGTCCCACTGCTGGGGATAGGCAGCAGAGGCTCTTCTGGGCCCAAAGACACTTTTCTGTCTCCTTCTTTGCCCCATCACTGCCGTGGTCCATCCCCAAACTGATTACCGGTCAAACATCACTCCTGTTTCAGTTTCTGCCATAACACAGCAAATTGCTTTGGCCACTTATTGTCCCTACAGCAGTTTGTTTTCCTATACAGGCTCTAATGTATAAAAGAAAAAAAAATTACAAAACTATCAATAGAAATCATAACAGAGAAAAATTTAAATATCATCACATTTGCAGCACAGTTAATATGTTAGAGGGTTTGGTGACTAAATTACCCGAAAAAGCATCCTTGCCTGTGATGCCCTTTTTGCCTCTCAGCACTGAAATAGTAAGTCTTCTTTCTTGAAATCTCTGTGGTATTGAATTATCTTTTGTTTCAGGAAACAAATTATCCATATTTGACTTGCCAAGGTGGCTCTCAAGTGGCCATGCCATGATTTCATTTCTCTTGTCTACTTCAGGAAAAGAAAGAAGGAAGCTCTGTCCTAGCTGTTCTACCAAATCCAAAGAGTTTGTGTTTCTTCCTGAAACAGAAAGTTTGCCAAATGTTTGCAAAAAAAAAAAAAATTTCTAGATCTAGATTTGAAAAAAAAGAAAATAGTTAAATTTTATGTTGTCAAATATTTACAGTTTCATGAAGTAAAAAAATAACAAGAGCAAATATTCAGGTGTTTTCAAGTATGGAAAATGATGTCCTTTTGGTGGGAGCAGAATAAGACCCCACATCATAAGAAAATCTCAAAGTTTTTCCCTGACCATAATGGTATTTTTTTGACTTTCCGTATGATGGACTAAATACTGGAGAAATTCTTTGCACTATGAAATCCCAAGATACTAAGAAGCAAAGAATATAATCTGTGATAGAAGTTTTATCTTCCGTTTTACTTAAATAATGAGAAAGGGCGACTTAAAATGCAAACAAATTAATTGAGATGCCAAGAACCAACTATAGAGATGAAAGGCTCAATACAAATGAATATTTGAGCTCAGTTCACACTGTTGGACAAATTTGTCACTTTTCCTGACAGACATTTGCATTTCCTGATTAGTTTTTCCTTGTAGACCACTTAGTTGATAAAATCTTTGGACTGAACCCAGTCTACACAGTGAATTAAATAAAACAGTGCTGTTCTGTGTTACTCGTCAATATAAAATAGGCTTCACGCCACGATTGATAATCTGAGTAACTATAGTTACAGTAGTGACTTTTTAAAATACTTTGGAAATGGGTTTCCTTCATGTCTTTGCATTTTCTGGCTGTGATCAATAAAAAATGCAGCTCCACTGCTACTTTTGGACTCACATCTATGCCCTGTATTCAGACTTATTATCTGATAAGGCTGTTGGATATTTTCTTTGAAAGTTTTTTTTTAAAAAAAAACCTTAAGAAGATTCTCTATCTGTGTATATTTTAACACTATTTTACGAAGTGGTGCAGTCCTATAAATTAATTCACACCAATTTTTTACAGCTTTTATTTCCCCTAATTGCTCCATATAAATGAAAATCAATGTTTACAAAATAGATAAAACCCACCTTTGTCTATCATTTATTAAATAAATTGTGTCTGGTTAGTTTGTAGATCTTATTCCTTAAGCTACCTAGAAACCAAATTCACGTGGGCATTGAAGTTCAGGTCACCAGTGGCTTTCAGAGTTCGTCCCATCTTTTATACTTAACCATTGTTTGGTTATTGCATATTTTGCTGCTGTGTTCAGGAAAGGTGAATTTGTGTATTGAAACACCTTTCCTACCTTGAAATATCAGAGGAAAGACTTACCCCATTAGACCAGATTTTATTCTTTTTTACTCAGCCCAAGAATGTAGCAGAAGACAGGGGCGTTATTGCTGTGTGTTTAGCAAGAGCTGTGAACATATCCAAGGCCAGAACCTTTCATGTGATGACAAAAGAGGTGGAGTGTCTTACATTTCGGGCTACCTACTTTATGAACAGTGGTGCTTTCAAGCACATTGGAGTAGAAGCACATATGGAAGCTTTGCTTGCACTTTTAATAGTGTTCACCACTAGGCTTTATTCTTTCTTTCAACAGAGGACAGTTATGGGATGGATGGGAAGGCTAACCTGCCCAGTTTCACTGGCGACATTGACTGGCAAGGACTGGAAGACTTGTACAGTGTGAATGAAAGTGTATATGAATACAGATACAACTTTAGACTTAGTCTGGCTGACTGGACTAATTACTTGAAGGATGTAGATAGAATGTTTGCACTGCTGAACAGTTACTACCAGCAAAATCAAACAGACAAGGATAATACTACTCGAAGCAATGGGAATGGGGACAAATCATCCACGACTTTTACCTTGGTGGAAATGACTTCTGCTGAAGAATCGAGCGGCCTGACTGCAGAAGAGTTGCAGCTGATTGTGCCAACGGACTTTGCAGCCCTTGCTTTGAGCACAGTGACTTTAAGTCAGGAGAGGAAACTTGAATTAAACAATGATATTCCTGAGAAAAGTAGTTTGACTGACGCACACTGGAAAAATAGTCATCAAGCTGAAAAATGGATGGAGGATAAAGAATCGGACCGTTTTGATATGGATTTCAGTGGAAATGGTTTGATAGAGTTGGAGTCCCATCACACCTTCATGCTACAGCCCATCAGCATTCCTCAAAAAGATGCTCATCAGGATAGTGACACTATGGAAGATATATTTGAGGATCAAATGTATCTTCCCATGAGGTCTGATGAACCCCTTGTTCATCAGGCTGTAAATATATCCATCAGGGATTCACCTGTCAGTACCCAGAAAGCAGGAACTTTCTCAAAAAAACCAGAACAGAGTCTTGCAGAAGAAAGTTCACAAATCCTAAATGTAGAAGGCAGTGCCTCAGCTCCACTCTCCTTGGATTAGATCCAGTTGTAAACCATTAAATAAGTTCTCCTTTTTCTTATTAGCAAACTAATAAAGGTAATCATGGCAACTGACATTCCATGTTTATTGTAGATACATTTTGCAGCTAAATTGAGCCCAGTTCAGTATTTGTCTGTGTGCATTTTCTTTTATTTACATGCACATGCTTTCACTGTAATTCTCCCCACTGGGAAGCAAGATTTCCAGTTTTTCATTAAAAGAAACAGTGTTAACTTTGAAATGGGAAAGCTAAAAATTATTTCTTTGAAGAGGATGTCCAGTTACTTTCTCTATTTCCAAATGATCCCACCATGAATGAGTGTTTCATTTCACCCAATAAGCCTGCACAATGTCTTTCTCATCAATTATTTTAACCACTGGCAATTCTTACTGTCACACTTTCAAGTAAAATGCACTTTTAAAATCTGTATGCCATACCATTTATGAATCTAATACCTTACAGGTTCCTAGTTTGCTCATTGTTTCATGAAATTGTGAAACCAATAAATAGATTGACAGGAAAGAGGTATACAGAATGGATTGAGGAAACAGACTCTTTGAGTATTATTTTAGCAAAAATATTGCATGTTTTTGTTACTTTAATTAAATTTACTCTCAGAAAGGTATGGCTAATGATTGTTAACTGTAGAAGGATTTGTTTAAATTGGATTGTTTCCCTATATGTTGATACTGTCAGTATTAAAATTCCATTAATTTTTTTGACTTTTTTTTTTGCTCATACTGGTAAAAAGGTCAATAGATAAATGCTTTTATCACCCCACCTGATTTTTATTATTCTGAACAATATCTTGAAAGCATTATCATTTTGAGTCTTAAATTCTTTCTTTGTTTTGAACAGGCATAAAAGGGAATGATAAAATCATCTTAGATTTCCATTATTTTAGAAACAAAAGGCACACAAGGTTAAAAAATAGTAGTTTAGATAATTTTTGTTATATTCTAAATTTTTTCTTGAACTTTACCAAACATTAAATTTTATGAAGTATAATACCAAAATGACTTTGAAAATCTGTATTACTCAAAACTTAATATTTTCCCTTGCTTTTTTATAAATTTCTAAATGATTAGCACAACAACAACAACAAAGAATTACCTCAAAAGACGTAATTCCATAGTGTCCAACTCACAGGTGTTTCCTATCTCTTACATGTTATTTAGTGTAGTGAGTATTTTTTGGCTATTGCAAGCACTGCAGGTTAAACTTACATTCATTACATTGTATTTTAAGTTGAAACTTTTTAAAAAGGAGATTCTTTTAGTAGGATTAATAATTTTAAGAAGCAGTCTTTTTGATGGACTCTGTAAATATGTTAAAATTACTAGTTCTTTATCTGATGTATGTGTCATGGGCTGATTGATAGAAAAACATATTTATGGTCATGAATGATGCTATTTGTACATAGGTTTTAAGTTACTAGGATATAAACTGTGTTTTTAAATCTTGTATAATATTTCTGTGATACTTTTATAGTACAATTCTGGCTTCGGGAAAGTCTAGAAGCAATATTTCTTGAAATAAAAAGTGTTTTACTTTACCTGCTTCAGAGAAGTCCAGATGATCCAATTTTCCTCCTAAATAAGTTTTATTTTAAAAGTATGTTAACAGTTTGAGTTTTAAGAATCCATCCACATTTAAAGCAACGGGTAACAAAATAACACACAACATTCTGTTAGCTATAAATTATTCCTGGAGATGTGAATAATATATATTTCTTTGTTTAAGACATGCTGTGACTTTATGTTTTTTAATTCCAAACTCATCTGATCCTTTCTTCCTGGAAGTCAATGCACCGAGCTGCACAACCAGCAGTTCCCAGAAGTCAGGCAACATTACATAAAGCCATGTCCTGCTTTGCTGCTCTCTCTCCTCCCTGCAGAGTTCTCCCTGTGACAGCAAAGCACAGTAGACAGGACACACAGGGCTTATCAAGAGTGGACCACAGATCTTTAGCCAGGAGGAGTGTCTCGTTGTAAAAGAGTCATCACAAAAAAGAATTTAGGTTTCAAAGTAAACTCCCTCACTCCCTCTTACTTGCACTCTGTGTTTGTTTGACAGGCTGGAAATAAGATTAGCTTCATACCCAAACTCAGCCTCTGAATCTGTGCTTCTTGAACTCTTCTTTCTTTTACATAGTCCTTGGACCCTGATGCTCCGGCCAGTGTGAAGTGACAGATGAAATTTGTGGGAATCAGGAAAGAGGGTGAACCTAAGTGTTCAAAAAGCAGTCATTGCAGTGCCAGATAGACCCTGAGAGATGTCTGCCCTGGAAAGCACACTGGGAAGTACAGGATGTATTTCAAAACAGGGTGCAGAGTAGGCTGAGCCAGTGAGTTTGGGAGGACTTGAAGGACAAAGGCAAATTGAAGCAAGGTCCCATATAACTACCTTTCCTATCTTTTGCAGGGAATTATCCAGCACCAGCAGTGTGCCCTACATTCTTTGGAAGAGCTCTTCTTTGAAAGAACCAAGCAAGATGCTTTCTTCTCTCTTAATGCTTAGGTAGAGATAAAGAAGGGCATGGTGCAATAGTGTGGTCCACCCATTCACTTGTCCTTCCTTCTTACCTGAGAGCTTGAAGTACTCACTTAGGAAATGGAAACTTCTAGGACAGTGCTCAGTCTTCTAAACTATCAGAAGCTTAGTGCCCTATCTTCTAAACTAGGTGGGAGCCTTTTTTACAGCTCTCTTACAGGAGTGTGGAGGAAAGTATAAAACACTCATTCTGTAGCCAAGAGGTACAGAGAGCAATGAATTCTGATCCTTGCTCTCTTGGAAACACGCATCAAATATAAAACTAGGCCAAGTTAAAGAGGGCAAAATCTGTCGTATCCCTAAGTATGCATCCTAAGCAGTGTGTTGCTTTCTGAATATCTTTTGCATTTCTTTCTGTACAGTACTTCTTGTCCTGTAGGTGAAGCGTTGAGTCCATGAGCAGCACATGGTGTCACTGTCAGGAAGCTTTTACAGGCATTAGGCAGTTTCAGGCTCAGGAACAAAACAAGTGCCTAAATCTGACTTCATCAGCAAGCACTGAAGGCAAGGGAAGGGTTGAGAGGAGGACGTTCTTGGCTTTTTCTGATCTGCAGAGCAGTGGCACGTGTGTCTGTTCTGTTCATTACTTTCTGAAGAGCGCCTGGAGCTGAAGAACTTTAAGGCTTACACATCTTTGGGAGATACCAATGTTATGTGAAAAGTTTCTCCTAGAATTTAAAATAGGGTGGCCAGTATTGTCCTCACACCCTTGGACAGCGTGAGACACTTTCTGAGACCTAGCAACTGAACCCTGAAGAAAAGCAAAGATGTATAGTGCTTCTTTTCCAGAACTACAGACAAAGAATTACAGAATGGTTTGGGTTGGAAGGGGCCTTAAAAATCATCTAATTCCAGCCTCCCACCATGGGCAGGGACATAACTTAAGAGCTGTTGTTGGCAAGTAAATCCTGTTGTTCCTGAGGTGCTAATGCACTCTAACAGTTTGGGAAAAAAAAAAAAAAAAACAAAAACAAAAGCAAAAAAACATTTGGATCAGAACATTGTTCTGGAGTTCAGGCACCTCTAGGTTTTTGTGACAGTTGAGTGAAGATTTTTTCAGAGTTCAGGTCTGAGCATAGACCACCCCCACTCTCCCCACTAAAGTCCCTTTAGATGCCTGCAGCTATCTATAGTGGAAGTCATGCAAGCACAGTGGGAGGATCTGTGTGTAAAACAGTCAAGGCTGAGAAGGCAAGAACTGCAACAGCCCTGTTCAGGGAGGATCTGCCCAGGCCTAGACTTGAGGCCTGAGCACCTGTGGATGGCTGGTGTCTGGTAGGTGTGATGCTGTCACAAAACATCCTTTACTTTCAGCAAAAAACAGTCCTGTTTACGTGCTCTGACACCATTTTGCAGTGAAACCTGATATGTAGTAAATGGGGTACAAGCCAAAGAGTCATTTCGGAAACAGATGTGTTTCTGTCCCCTGAGGGGGACACAGTCACAGCCTGAGCTACCTGGGAGCTGCCTAGAGTTACTTTACACCCTTTCGGGCAGCAGGTGTCAGTGCAGAGCCACACAACAAGCGCCTCTCCTTGAGCCCTGCACCCACCGCTGTGCTTCCAGCCGCTGCCAAGTGGGTTATCTAATCGGTTTTCAAACAGCAACGGTACCGTGATGTGCTACAAATCTACTAACTTCATCCACAGCACACTCCTTGGTTTAACAGTTCTGGCCTGGGACACTAGTGACATCCAGGGGGATCTGCAAGATGCTTTTTTGTGTGGTTAGATATATTGGAAATGAAAATGTGCAAGTCATACTTTGAACATGAACATCAGAGAGGATCTGGACCCTATAGATTTCTGTGCTGTCAATGAAACAGTAGCTTCTTCCTGACTAAGCACAACAGCTGAAGCTGCAGGGTTGGCTGAGGGCTTGAATCTGGTAGGTGCTGGGCACATCACCACAGTTTGTGACTGTGGTCTGAAAGCAAATGGATTTAGATACCTCAGAAAGACAAGCCATATCCTGAATCAATGCAAATTCAGCTGCTCCGTTGCAGCAAACTTTTTGCTCATTGTTTGGTCATTGCTGGGGTGTGGTGGCTCATAGTATTCACAGTACACTGAACAGTGAAGAAGTTTCATAGAAACAAGCCCCAGCTCACCCAGCTGTGAAACCTACTACAGGTCAAAAAACTGTAAGTATAAAGATTCAATAATGAAATATGTCTAGAAAAATACATTTAACTTCAACTTGCAGTTCTTTTGATCTTGAAAGACCAGGCCACCTTGGGACCGAATTGCCAACCATGGATACACCTATACTTTTAAATTAAAGTAAGTCCAGAGAATAGAAAACCTAGCTCTGAAGCCAAATTGTATGAGCAAGGTCACATCCACACTGCTAGGCCAGGCTGGCCCCATCAACAACATGTAGCTCTTAGCCCTGGGTCTCCCCTTGGCTCTGTGCTGATGTTCCTGTGGACACAAAATATAATTTCCATTTGTTTTCATTTTTAAATGTTTGCAGTAATACAAGGCCTGTGTTGCAACCCCTAGAGCTCCTACAGGGTGGGAGCAGAGCTCCTACAGCTCCTATTGCACTGTGTGCTGCCATCCCTGAGGTGCGGCACGGGGACATGGGGGTCACTGACACACAGCCTGCAGTGCTGGGTGGCTGCAGAGGTGGGGGGAAACCAAAACTGGCTCAGCTCCCATGAGTGGGAGCTCCCTGCACTACAGCCAGTCCCCACAAACCACATAGAGGCACTTTGTTGGTGTGGCCCAAATCAGAGCCAAGGAGTGAACTCAGCAGTCAGCAGAGTGGACATCAGGAGTCCAATCCTTGGGTTTATGCCCCAGCCCTCTTATCGAGCAGCATAGATGCACATAGTCTTGCAGTCTATGTATTTTTTCCAACTGTCAATATCTATTTCAAATTTGTATTTCTTAGCATATAACTAATGTCAATCAAATTTATGGCTAGACAAAATGGTGGAATTTTACAATTTAATTCAGCGCAATCAATGCTTAGTTGTGACTTGGTGGTCATTGAATTCAGTGGAAAGGTTTTTTGTCTGACAATGTACTAAAAGACCAAATAAATACTTCATCACTTCATCCACAGTGATTACACAGTTACCTATCTACATTTTTTTCTTGCCTTCTTTTTTGTTTGAAATAAAACACACATGATATGCTATTTTTTATTTCCAAGTATCAAGTATTCAAGAGTTTGTTTTGTAAACACATGTTTACAACAGATGCTGACAGTAGATTTCATTAAGTCATGGGTTATACAGCTACAAAATTATTCTAAGCTCTGCTGAGAAATAAATATCAATTAAAAAAAACCCAAACCATACAGAAGCTTAAAGTATGCAAAAAAAACCAGCATAAACCAATTATTCTCTTTTTACCACAGCACAGCACACACACACTCATACGGTCAGACATACCCTACAAATTTCCCTAATACTCTACACATTTGCTTAATAATGAGTTTTTTAAAAACTAACCAGTTACAGGCAGTGTGCCCACTCCATGCTCTTAAGATACTACCCAGACTGTTGCTCTTCTGCATAAGTCATTTGGTAGAGGTATGCACTGCAGCCAAGGGCAAAACTCCCATGTGCTCAACTGGGGAAAAGGACAGGTCTTCTTTTGAGGAAAGCCTTCACTTAACCATGGATCTCACTGACACAAAATTATTTTCTTCTTTTTTTTTATTGAAACTCAGCTCTGGATCATTTTGTACTTCTTTGTTTGTTTGTTTTATTTTGAAACTTCCCTCCACAATTTCAAATACAGAGTTTGTTACAGAGGTAAAATTTCTGGCTTGTCAGCCAGAAGTGTAATTAGTGCTATTAGTGCTCTTAGTGCTATTTAGGATACAGATACCTGTTCTGCATGAGTATTCCAGGCACAATAACACAAAATAATTGCAATTCAAAATGGGAGGGAAAAAATTTTGCGTTCAAGATTTTAAGCCCCAAACCGTCTGTTTTAAATCATATCTCACCTTATAGTCAACCAGATTTGGCCTTTTCCCATTGCTAGAGATAGAATTTACTCTTATTCTATCCCTCCTTTCTGGTATTCCATGAAAGAACATTCATATTTCAGATCTGAATCCTCATTTTAATTCAAACCCTTACTAACATTGTTTGGTTAAGGGGTGCCCAGAATTTAGCCTAGTGTTTCTTGCCATTACTACAGAATTTATATTTAGCCTTTGCTTAAGCAAAGCAACTAAATACAGTAATATGCTACAGCAGGATGAATACATTCTACATAGATTTCTGTGGCCTATATAGCTTTTACCTTAGCTATTAGTGCTGGGCCAAATCCTACACTGCCTCCTGAAATTACTCTCCCACAGAAGAGCTAGGTAGGAATTGGCCCACCAGGAATTACAAACACTGTCTTTGCTGGAATAGTCCAGACTTTAAGAACAAAAACACATGCAGTTGCATCACTGACATGCCTTGAACATGTCATTTAAGTCATAGTGAATACATCATAAAATACTTCAGTACCTATTAGCACCACAGTGTTGTTTAGTCATTTGTCCAAAGATTATCAAGCTGTCTTTACCCTTCCCAAGGTGAACAATGTTTTGGATGCTTTTTGTAGCCCTTCATGAATTCCACAGCTTTTCACCTATTCTATATAACAAACAAAACATTGTTACAGAATAACATTGTGACAACTGGTTTGAGATTGAAAAACTAAGAGAATATAGTACACACAATGGGTAATGCAATAATTAGAACAGTAGAATGAACCCAGATAAATAAGCATCTGTTTTGTAACACTGGAAGTCAAGAAAACTTTGGAGCTACTTTGAAATTGTAGAGCTACTTCTGTGTTTAAAAGGCTGTAATAATAGAAAAGAAAAAGCGTACCTTAAGGACGGGAGGGGCAACTGCTAAAAACCACAGGCATTAACTGTAGTTTAATGTAATGGATATGGCTGCAGGATATGGGTAACTCTGTGACAGTGTTTACATGTAACATTTTGAATTGCTATTTGTAAAACGAGATGGTAAAAGAAGAAAAAAGAAAGCCCTAATTCTCTACCAAAGAACAAGTCTACCACCATTATATTGACTGCCCATCTTCTAAGCACTTTAAAGTCATAAAAGTGTCCATAAAATCAAGTCCAGTAGGTGAAGAACCTGAAATGTGTTGATACAGGTTTAATCTACAAGGGGCAAACACTCTGCCCAAAGCAACTGTGATTCAGATTGCAGTCCAGGTAAATCTCTGTTACCAGGTATTTTAAGCCCTTGGAAAGCAACCACAGCTGGATGGATTCAGCTGGGGGAACCCAGATACTGAAGCAATGCAGCATTGCATCTCCTATGCCATTATAAAAGACACATTATTGAGAAAACAGAAAAGGATAAACTTATTTAGGAAGCTTTTTGTATTTGATCTCTGAAAATATTAGTAGCAACCAGTGAATAGAGTATAAAAGCTAAACAAGCACTTGCTAAAGCTTCAACTTGTTAAATTCCCAGTTTTTCAGCCTCAACATTGGACTGATGAGGCTGAGAATCTGGCTCCAAAATAGCAGTAAGACACTTTGGACCTATTTATTTATCTTCAGTTTTATGTCAATAGAACACCATGAAGAGCTGTGGTATTACACACACAGGAAGTGTAGTAAGGCAGCAATTATTCAGGCCTTTTGGGGCAAAACCCCAAAAGAACAGTACAGCAGGTGTTGACCCCTCTCCCAGACATGCTCTCTGGAGTTACACTGAGCAGGTGAGCAGGCAGTGCTCTGCTCCATTTGTGCGGGATATTGAAAATCTGCCACCTCAACCTCTAGGTCCAAATTCTGTGAAAGGGCACAATTCAAACTTACAGCATCACTTGAGAAATTTCATTGGCTCTAAGGTCAGAAAGATGCCCTTATTTAATCTGTCTCCCCATGTAACACACAGGTTTTCAGCCGGATATTCATAAAATAAGTGAATGGCTGGAAGAACTAGAATGTATCTTGGAGTATGTCCACAAAATATTTTTAATTTGAATTCTACTTGAAAATGAAAACTTTTCTCCATTGCCAGATATATAAGTAGCCACACATGAATGCCACAGGAGAGTACTCAAGTGCTACTTTGTGCTGTTCTGGTTACAATTATCACTAAATCCATGGGGAAAAAGCTCATCATGGAAAATACTCTTTGGGTAATGGAACTCCTTTTTTAATGCAGATGGGACTCAGTCCCATACTTACATACATACATCATTTTTAAGTGCATTACTTAAGTATATAAATTTACATACATATTAAAGTGTTCTGCTGGATCAGAGCCATAATGAATTAGTGGTTAATACTATAAATTAATAAGCTGTATTAAAAAACCCCAAACAAACGTATTTTTGAAAACAGTATACTCAAGTGTTTGTAACTAGTTTAGGGCCTTTCAAACTTACATTTCTAATACCTAGTAGGAGATCTGTGCCCCTACTCTGCTTACATAACAGCAAGTTCTGAGAAACTGCATGTTACTACACATACTTTTAAAAATACATAGGCTGTCCAAAGAACTAAAAGTTTCCAAATAAATATAAATTGCACCATAATATTCAACGTTTCTTGCAGCTGCTCACACTGTACTGAAAGGATATAAAATGTCGCCAGTTCCAAATTATATCCTATCCTATGCTCATGGAGAAGAAGGGGAACCAAAACCACAGCGCTTTTGCCTAAAACGGGAGAAAGAGTCCCACTCTCCAGATTATTCCAGACCCACAAAGATCTAGGAACCATCTCTGGAGGGTGCTGCACTCGTGAGCACCCAAGGCCATGGTTACACATTTACCATTCTGAAGTTTTCTCCTTTTTGAGGAAACAAGGATGAATGGGAGGCTATGCAGGAACGATTACCTGTTCAGTCAAGTCCATATATTTGGGCTACTTCTCCTCTCATGTTCCTCACTCTAAATCAGGAATAAGTGGGGTAAAAGGGAATTAGTCTGTTCCTGTGAGGGCATGATGGCACTTTGTGGACTTGTAGTAGATCACCAGACATTGTTGCTCCATATTACCACTGGCTGGTTAAGTGCAGGTAGGTGACTTGGGTTTGCTACCAACAGCAGCCTGTGGGTGAACAGGACACCTGCTTTACCTTTTCTTGTACTCACTGCTACCAAACCTTAGGTATTTTGGGGCAGAGAGGGAAGGTGGTGGAAATCAATGGAATTTTATACTCTATGGTGACAGGATTTCACAGTGGGAAGACAGCATGGGCCCCTTCACTGGATGACAGGCAAAGTTCTTTTTTAGTTACTGTGAAGTTGGTTTAGCACCACATGTCGATCATGACTCCTGCTAGGGAGGCACTCAACTTCTCTGGCAATTCTGCTTCCTTCAGCAATGACAACCTCAGAAAATAGTGTTTGTTCAGCAGGTCTCAGTCCATATTTCAATTACAATGTTGGAATTGACTTCTCTGGGAAGTTAATGTGTTTCCCCTACATACCTTTATTGGGTTAGTTTAGACTGTTATAGCTTACTCACAAATAAACCCTCCTTCAGGAATGAATCAAAAACTGGCCACAGTTTGGGTTTTCTTTCTTTCAGAGGATGCCAATTTAATTAAGTGATTTTGTAGAAATTTATTCGAATTGTCAAAATCATCTATATCCAAAAATAGTAACAAATTTTTTTGAAAAGTAAAGAATTTTGTTTTGCATATAATTTTCAAAGAAAAAGTAAAAAACTATTGAAAGGCTTTTTCAGTATTTCCAAAGTTAACATCTTTCCTTCTACATTCCGGTTTCTCAGACATTTCAAAATATGAATCTTTTTAGAAGTTGAAGGGTCAGGATTTCCTAAAAAAATCAGTGGTCTCCATTCCAACAAGCTCTGAATTCCCTTGAAATAAACTCAGAAGCAGCAGCTGCAGATGTGTCACTTCTCTCATTCTTTGGCATCAATGCCATTAGTTCCTGACAATCCTAATCTGCTCTCTCTTGTTATTCATGGAACAGAAGCGCACACGAGGCATGAAATAGAAAAGATCAGGATAAATGATTCATTTCTAGTCTTTTACAATTCCCTAAGTTTCTGAGGTATTTGAAAAGATTGTCACTCCTCATCTCACCCTATGATCATTAAAATGGGGAAGTGATTAAAATGGATGGGTGATGGGCTGCAATTACACTTCGTCCCACTACTTTGCCTCAAATTTTGTCATGGCAGGAAATTCCTGGTGCAACAAGCATTTGAGACTGGAGCAGAAGGAAACATTTATATCATCTATTCTGATCTCCTATAGCAAAAAAAGAAAATTATACCCAACACCTTTGAACCAAGGAAATTTATTTCTCGGGATAAGAAGTGTAGAAGCCAACATCTCAGGTGGCATGTGCTGACTGAGGACGCATACCTGGTGGCTGCATAAGAGACAAAAACATTTTCAGGCTTTACCCCAAAAACCTGTTAATATGGACAGAATAGTAGGAAATTATCAAAACAATATTCCTCTATGTTGTAATTCAGGGTAGAAAAATCTGAGTTTGCCTACAGAAAGAGTGAGAATTGTTACAAACTACATAAATGGACTAAGACATTCTGAAATAAGCAGCCACCATTTCAAGCAGGGCAAGCAGCCCTTATGTCTTATGTGCTGCTCAAGAAGAACCAGGAGATGACAAAAGGCAGTCAGCAAAGGTGGAAAGGGAAACCTACTCTTCCCAGGACAACTCAGTGGATGCCAAGGAGAGTACTGCTTTTAATTTCAAGGACTTGGTTCCATACAATGTTTGATCAATTTACATATTATAAATTGAAAACTTAAATCAGGAATAACTCTTTTCAAAAATATGTAGAAATTATGCTCTATTTATTTTCACACAAGCTCTCTACATGGCAAAATCCAAACCTGACTATCACTGATTCATCTGTAAAGATTGCTTTTAATTTCCTACACTTCTAAGACTTCCCCTACAGGGTACAATACAGCTTTGACTTCCTATTGTCCACCTGAAATCATTCTCTGCCCTTTGAGACATCATTAGTACATCATAAGCATGGTACTACAAAGCCTTCAGAACAAAAAATGAAATGCCAAGCACATTTGATTAGAAAGTCTCAGCATCTCTCAGGGAGAAAACACGCTACAGTAATTTGGAATAGCCAAAGGCCACAGCAGTTCTTGTGAGTCCACACTTTCTATTCTTAGCTCTTCTCCTGGAAGGCCAAAGGAGAGCTAAACTTTGCCTTCCCAGAAGCTCTCAATGAAGTTGAGAAAAGGAAAGGCAGCCACATGTGGGACAAACCACAAAACCAGAACCTCCAGGCCTGTGCAACCAGCCTGCCCATCACCGGGCAGCTGCAGAGGCAGAAGTGTGGCAGAAATGAGAGGGTCTGAGCCGGAACCCCCTCCCCAGCTGTCCTGGATGGCAGGGTGCACAGTGCCCCAGTGGTGCCAGGAGAGGAGGGAGAGCCTCGTACCGAGCACCACGATGGGTGGTGCTCTCAGCTCTCTTGAAGGGTTTCTCTACTCACTCCTGCAGCAAGTGCAAACAGCACCAACCTGAATGTGTGCCACTGCTGGCTGCAAGGGACCCGTCAGGTCCCAGACTACCACCCAGACAAGAGACAAGGCCATTAGCTCCCCCTCAGGACTTTTCCACTGAAGCTGAATTATACACAAAATTCTGAAGGACAGCCAAACTCTTCCTATCAAGCTACAACTGGTTGGTTTTTTCTTCAGGAAAGTATGGATTTGGTGCTAGTAACGGCCACCCAAATAACATTACAGAAACATGCACATATCCACTCTGGTATGTGTGTATGATTCCTACATCTTAATGTTACTATAAATTAATACTGAAGTTTTTTACTTCAAGCATTACAGTTTCCTAGCCTGTGTACTTTGTGAAGAATGACTACATCCCATCAAATGAAAATTAATGCACATTTTGACAGGATAAAGATGTTACAACTCAACATTTGCAAACATTACCTGATGCATAATTCTTGTATGGCTTGACATGTTATTAACAGTACTTTAAACCTCATGTTATTTTTTAATTTAATGATTATGTTTGAAAATAGCCCCTTTCAAATTCGGTTGCAGTAATGTCTTTAAAAGCAAACTTTAAACTTATTTTGCTGCACATACAATTATCCAAATAAGTTGCATAGTTTAAATAAGTTCAGTTGTGCTTCATAGCAGAACTCACAGTAACTACTCTCTTAAAAATACAATTTGCGGATATGAAGTTGACAATACATTTAAGCATTCTTGTGAGTCTAGACATCAACAATATGAGTTTTTGTCAGTCTTCCGCTGACTTCTGCTGTTCATAACACCTCATCTTTACAATGATATTAGATCAGAGCACGGACATCTAATGGACACATCTGAAATAATTACAAACACCATTTTTAAAACTCCATTGTTGGGAGGGGAGGAATAAGAACTTGGTTTGGTTTGAGGTATCCAGCCCTCAGGAACATATTATGGTTGTTTGCATCAAGCTTTGTTGGTTTTATCACGTTACATTTAGATTAAAAATAGAAGGCACAGGTGTTTTACAAGGCGCCGTAATTAAGTCAACCAACAAAATTAAATATTACATTACCAAGCCAGGGGTCTATATCTCAGCAGTGACTTCTTCCAACACATTTTCATTTGAGGAATTTATTGCTTCTGAAAAAGGGCCGGGGTATGTCTGTTCTAAGCAGTTCATTCCTTGTGCCACATTGGTGTCTCCTCGGGAACTGAAGGTAGGGCAGGATCTAGTCCGTGCATAGTTTTGTTGGGGTCCAGCTTGTCCAACCATCTCACTCACAGTGTTCACCAGTGAAGCCCTCCATCTCTGTCTCTGCTGCTGTTCTTCTTTACACTTAATGGAATACCAGGCCAGGAAAATAAAAAGGAATCCCACGAACTTGAGAGCAGCTGCCAACCCAAAGTAGACAAAACGAAAGGAGGTGACATCGTATTCCCAGCAAGATCCTTGTACGCCGCAATCCTGTTGCCAAAGCATGCATGTGGTGTCAATAACAGCCCCAAAATAAATCGGAGTGGGAATGTAGGCTGAAATAAAAATAGCAAGAGAAATAATATGTGTTAGTACATTGTGGAAAACTTCTAAAGGAACTATATGCCTTAGCCAAACAGTGTAGGTCGAAAATTTTTGAGATTTCTACACTGCTGTTCTTACATGAAATGTAAAACATGGAAAACTGGTCAGCCAGTCTTTGCACCAACACTACTTTATACACATGAAACCTACCACAAATGGGAGAGAATTTAAACAAAGAAAACAATGCAGGTACAGCTTCAATCTGCTGTCCCCAGATAGCTCCCAAACTAAGTGCGCCTCAAAGAAAATTCAGTTTTGCTCTCAGGAAGGGTGAAATACATTATCTCTGTAGCATTACTTGATGAACTTCCACTTCCTGTGAGCTGGGAAAGGTGCTGCTTTTAGATTAAGGAGAAAAAGCACCAAAGACCACAAAATTATTTTCTTACTGAAGATGGATGGAAGTGGTGAGACCACTAAGATTTTCAATTTTCTTTTGAATAGATCTTCCTCAGAAACAGACCTTAACTTCCAAGGCAGCTAAAAATGCAGTCAGTCCACTGAATGTTCCTGCTTTCTCCAGAAATACACCACCTTTAAGACAAGATTGAAATTCCTTCCTCAAACAAAACTTCCAGATGCAGCTATATGGGCTTCTCCTTCTGTTCTCTTAGAACAGTCCTTGCTTGCTCTAGTCATATATTTCGTAGTAGCTGAACACCTGGATTGTTCTTAATAGGTAGGATTTTAGAAGTTCAAGAGCTTGAAAGAAGCTGCTTTGTTGAATAAAGACTTTTAACATGCATCTCTTTTTGCTTTGAAGTACTTGAAATTAAGACATTAAGTAATGAATGCTCCTTATTTTAAAAATGACAAAAACTACTGTTATTGCTGAAAGCAACAAAAATCAGTTTCTAAACAAGAAAAAATTCTAGTAACTATTAATTTTTACGTACAGTTTGAAACTGGAAAAATGTATCTTTTTGGGACAAAAATGTTGTTCTAGGAAGTCAGTAACAAAAAAAAAAGAGAAATAACTGCATTTTCAGACACGATGTTTTCAGAAACTATCAATTTTATGTTCCTAATACAGTAATCAGGCAATTAGTTCCAGATTTATGGAAGTTTAGTATTTTTATAGTACATTTAAGCTGAACATGGTGAGCTTTTATGGAAATGCTGAGCTACTGTAATACTTACCAAGAGTTCGTAATAAAACAAACTGCATTCCTAGTGCAAAGGGCCGCTCTCCATCTTCCACAGACCTAGCAGGCAAAAAGAAAACTCCACTATAGAAACATCCACAACAGATAGTCATCATGGTATGATCTGGCTCTACCTCATGGGTTTTTTCTCAGCTATGGAAAATTTTTGTCTAAATTTCTTCTATTTAGCTTCTACTATTGTTAACTCTTCTTGCTAGGAAAAAATACTGCCAACCCCTCCTGAACCTGTTTAATCAAAATTGCAATCATGCTTTTTAACCTTTCTTTACATAAGGCCTGAAGAATTTGATCTAAACCCATTAAGGAAATTTAGAGAATCCACCCAAAATGTTTATGGCTTCATATGATAGCTTTCTATTATTTCATATGTCTTAGTTTATTTTTCTTAATCTTTTTGATGTAAATTACAATTAATGGATAACTAAATTTCTGAAAGCTGGACTCAGTTTCTGAATTTAACAGATCTCTGCGTAGCTTAAGCACTTTGGAGCTACTTTAGGAAAAGTATCAGTAGAAACATCCAAACAGTCTCCTTAAACACTGCTCCTTTTCGATAGAAGTAATATAAGATTCTTTCAATTGGTTTCAAAGGAAAAATGTCTAGCTTACAAAAGACTAAATACAAAGTAACAAGATTCCACAGTGCAACTACAATTTTAATAAACCACAAATTATCTACTGATTTAAAAAAATATTTTCAATTCTTAACCTAAAGGTCTGAAATTAAGATAGACAGCTTCTAATGACATTGAAAACATAAGACAAAAAACAACAAAAAGTCTGCAGTCAAAGAGGTGCAGCTGTAAAATCAAGGTTTGAAGTCAAGCAATTGAAAAATTGGAGATACAACTTGGACCACAAACCTTGGACTGATGTACTAAGCACAATATGACTGTTCATGTGTGTGGGCCACCATTTTTTTACTGAACACTACAAAATCCTGCTGGAGATCTCCCTTATGCACCTCACTATTGTGAGGTTCACTGCAATATTAATGCTCACTGATTGCAGTTTGCCTTTGTGTGACTGCAATGCAACGACAACATTTTTTTATCAGGATTACTTTATAGGTGGAAAACCCAGAGACAGAAGGAATTAAGTCAGAAGTCTCTGAATTATAATGGTGCTGTGCACACAGTAGTTGAGGTAAGGCTGCATGAGCAACTGGAAGTCTGACATGCCCACCCCCAAGTGCCTGGCTTCACTGTCCTAAGAGTGATCTTTGAACCCATTTTGTAGACTTTTTGAAAAGAAACTGAAAGACAAATTCCGCAATGTGACATTGCACGTGCCCTCCATGTGTCAGCAGCAGGCTTCTGCATAAACCTTAGCCCTTTGAGCTCAGAAAGTGACAGCAAAAGACTGCTTGTCCTTGAGGGGGATGAGACAAAGATGTCTGCCAGAGGGTTTCTCAGCTGTGCTCACAACTGAACCTAAGGATAGCAAAGCAAAGTCCTGACCTGCCTCACATTTTCTAAGGTTCCACGACCTATTACAAAGATTTGCCATTATTAGTATTTTATAGAGGACTATTTGTGAGCAGCAGCAGAACATCAGCGGTCTCAGAATATCCAAGTGAAGCTCTTAAAAGACAACACTACCAGGAGAAAATTCCACTGGCTTGGGAAGACCATTCTCACAGTAAGAAAAGGCCCAAGACTGGTTTAAAGAAAAGCTCAATTTGAAGACAAATTTTACACAAAAACAGGACAAAAGGTGTCTCTATGTTAGCAATTAATGCAGCTAAACAGCTAGTGATGAGGACCTGACATGTACACCACAAGCATTTCAGGTTTTGTAGGGATTTACTTCAGATCAGCTCTAACCTGGTCCCAGGGACAGCATGCCCATTTGCATCTGGATCATTTTGGATGTGCTTCTGAAGAGCATCTGAAACACTGGAAGAGGCTTCCTAGAGATGTGGTTGATGCCCAATGCCTGTCAGTATTTGGCCAATGCCCTTATTAACAGGTTTTCATTTCTGCTCAGTCCTGGAGTGTCAGCAGTTGGATGATTAGAGAGACTATTTACAAGAGCATGTAGTGACAGGACAAGGGGAAATGGCTTCAAACTGAAAGAGAGTAGGTTTAGATTAGATTAGACTGTGAGGGTGATGGAACAGGTTGCCCAGAGAAACTCTGGCTGCCCCATCCCTGGAAGTGTTCAAGGCTAGTTTGTATTGGACTCTGAGCAACCTGGTCTAGTGAAAGGTGTCCCTGTCCATGACAGGGCAGTTGGAACTGATGATCTTTAAGGTCCCTTCCAACCCAGGCCATTCTATGATTCTATGATCATTGTAGGTCCCTTCCAACTAACTATTCTATTCTATTCTATTCTATTCTATTCTATTCTATTCTGTTCTGTTCTGTTCTGTTCTGTTCTGTTCTGTTCTGTTCTGTTCTGTTCTGTTCTGTTCTATCTTCCAGCTCATCTCCATCTGAAAGGAACTGACTTCCTGAACTCTGAGATCTTCAGCTTCAGATCCCAAACCAAACAGACATCTTCAAACCATTCCCTTTGTCCTTCTGTTACCAGCAGAAGCAATGCTTATCGGTGTGCTTTGTAAATTCTAGTAAGTAATTTTCCTCTAATTCTTTTTCCTTCTCTTTAAACAGCAGCAACATATATTATACAAATACAAATTTACTTTAGCAGTATAGCATACTATGTTTTCTCAGCTCGCTTGTCTTTAAAAATCAGGAGAACTTCACTTACAGGTGCCGTATTTTAAATGGACTAAGATGTTATAGGGAATGATTATGTTTATTAAACTAGATGGCAAAGATGGGAAAAGCCAATCCAAAAATCCAAATGTTTTTTTTCAAACTGAAAAATAAATGCCACTGCCTTTTCCTACAAAGACTGTATTGCTCTTTATCCTTAAACGACCACAGTGATGACACCACTACTACAGTAGAAGTTCAAAATTCTGGTGAAGGAAAAAAAGGGAAGACTCAAAACCAGGCATGTGGTAGGAATGAATAATTTTAGGAGAGAGAAAAAGATAATTTTAAATAGTAACCTTTTTCATCTGCATTTGAGAATCCAGACCATTGCTCTAAGAAAGCTGAAAATTTTTCAGGAGTAATAATTTTCTTACATGATGTGTTACTTGTTTTTAATTTATAACACCTGGAATTCACTGGCTGCTTCTTATTTCCTAAAGTGGGTTATCATGTTACATATTCTAAATACAAGCAAGTTTCACCCTATCCCTGTCAGCTTTATTCTATCTACTTTTTAAGGATACACGAGCCTGACAGGCACTGGTGACAGCGGGCACAGCAAAAATACTTCAAGACCATCACTGAGTTCTCACCTGAGTGTCACTATAATTGCTGATGGCTGGGCACATGCTGTTATGAGAGTAACAATGAAGAGAAATATCAGGAACGGGATGAGCGTGTTGCAGGTTCGATCACATTTCCCAGAGACAGCGTAGCCATTCTCATTCAGGTAGGTTTTGACAATCACCAGCCGGAGCTGACTGCGCTGGCCCACTGTTGGTGGAGTGATCACCTGGCGACTCTGGACACAGGCACATTCTGTGTAATTTCTTACCTAGGGAGAGCAGAAAAGAACATTTTCATATGAAAAAACCCACGTAAGAAAGACATTGCACAGAGACATGGTATGACAGTCCCGTAGTATTTCTCAATCTTGTGCCTTGAGCACTATTACACCAAGTACAAGGGAAGTTACCTCTCCAACTAATTTTAAAGCTGATAGGGACTCTCCATGATGAGATTGCTTTCCATTGCTTTATTTAGTCTGAGTTTTAAAAAAAAAAAATCTGGAATATTTTTTGAAAATTCTGCCAAGACAATTTAATTACTTCTGACAGGGAGGCTAGAGAAAAATACTGTTTCTGCTGTACTACAAAAACTGTGAGGAAACACTCTTTAGGCAGCACTGACAATGCTGTATTCTGAAACTTGGCAGGCTGCTGACTTTCATATTCAGGCAGCATCTTCTGCCATCTTAATGGAAAGCTACCCAGATCTGGCCAAAGAGCAACAAGCTGCACTTCATGCTCGAAGTCCAGGACCTTCCATCTGGATGTAGGTGTGGATCTGGACAGCAGCAAAAACACAGAATAAGGGGAAAGCAGAGACTCAAACAGTGAGACTGAAGGATATGATGGATTCCTAAATGGACAAAGAGAATGAAATTAAGAGACTGAATAAAGAAGTAGCATTTCACAGGCAAAGGGGATTTAATCAAGGTGAGGAAGAGCTAGATCAGAAATAGTCTTCTTTCACATTTATTTTACTTCTGTTTTCATCTAATCTAATGCAAAGAGGTGTGCAGCAGATCAGAATATTCCAGTGCTAGAGAAGAAATAGTTCAGGACCTATAAGATGTTACAGGAAGGAGCTTTTTGTGTCAATTTTTGCATTCATCAAATAGTAGACCACACATGCGCAGAAGCTACAAAACCCTCTTAAGTTTGCAAATTTAAGCACTTGGATATCAGGACATATTCAAATCACAGTTGTTTGTCAATTTTAGTGTATACCTTTGTATGCATCCATGCTATGATATAGCCTAACATTTCTTCCCATGGGATTTAGCTGAACATCTTAATATATCTATTTATCCAGGATTTTACCTCCCATTTTCAAAATGGGACTCTAGGTATTTTTTTCCTCACACTAAACAAATTCCACTACAAAGACAGAATGACTCATATTTCACATGCATTTTTCTATCCCACTCACTATTATAGCTTAGCTTTTTCAGAAAGTATCATTTATCTTCAAAACAGTTATGAGATGAGGTATTGATGTTGTTATCTCTATTTTGTAGCAAAGTAACTGAAACAGATCAAAAGTTTCACAAACATGGGTGACTAATTTGAGACAACTGGAATCCTTTTTTTCAGAACGTTTTCCATTAAATACAACTAAATATATTCTATATGTAAATTTTCATGCCCTCAAATACAAATTTAGGCACTCAGTGCATCCACAAATGGTACTTCTGGTTTCTGTTCATGTTCATCATCCAGAACATGAAGAATTCACCATTAGCTGCTGAGTTAAGACTTCAGGCCATGAAGCATCTTTTCTTAAATCATAGGAGGAGATAGTATGTTTCAAAATCTGTACTGAAGAGCACATACTCCTAAAGTATTTCCCTACCAAATTACTTGGCGCCAGTTTGATATCAAGTGAAATGCAGCAAAGATCAAACCTATATCTTAATCCAGGAAAGCACAGATTAGGTTTATACAGAAACTGATAGTTAACCACAGGCTCACATCACAGGCTTTTCCATATTGGGCCAAAGCAATTTTCTACTAAAAACCAGCAAGATAATCTAAAAAGAAAAAAAAAACTTTAAAGGAAACTAATCTGTTCTCAGTGACATCTATAAATGAACCTGCTTTTTCAGATCTGACAAAGCTCAGTGGTGGACCTAACATCCTCCTGCTTCACAGGCTGGCTCAGGACTGCAAATCAGAAGACTGACACTTTATAAAGTAAGCTTTCTGGAAAGCACAATCAAGCCCTGAGAAAATCAATGTTTACATTACTTCTTGTCTTTCTTAATTATCCTTTTTTAAAGGACAGTTCTGAAACAGAAGAATTTAAGAGTTCCTTTTTTTTAATGAAACTAGCATGACCATAATCATAGAATCATAGAATCATAGAATCGATTGGGTTGGAAAAGACCTCCGAGATCATCGAGTCCAACCCTTGGTCCAAATCCAGTCTATTTCCTAGATCATGGCACTCAGTGCCACGTCCAATAATGCTCTGTTGATATTTAAGTCAGATTCTACTTTTCAACTGTTTTCTTGTGTCCAGTCCTCAAAACTGCCAAATTTTCATGGCTTGATTTTACCATCAGGATGTCCTTCTCCAGTCCAGCATAATTGAAATACTGGGCTGTAGCAGAAAATGTATTTCAGAGAAAGAAAATGGATTACTAACATCTTTAAGGTTCTGGTTATTTGAGTTTGATGACAGCCCCTTCCTTTAGCCCGGATGAGGTTTAGAAAAAGGACATGGGAATGGTCAAACTGCTTTACAAGAGCAGAATACATGGGCAGTCTTCACCCAGCTGGACAAATAACAGACCTATCAATACACTGGTGCAGGTTCAAGAGCTGCTTGTGCAAAATGATGAGGCTGACACAAACACCAATGACATTAAACAGGCCCTAACTAAATTTAAATAGAAGTTTAAAACAATTCCAACAATCTGAAGAGTGAAGTTCTTCCTTCAGTTCAGAGAGGGAGTCAAAAAAAATCCCCAAACTGCTCTAAAAGGTAACACTGAGCTTGAAGAAAGACAGTATGACATGGCCACCCACATTCAGAGAAAGCTGAATTAGATGACACTTACTCAAGGTCCCCTCTCCAAGCCCTGCAGGAACATCAGAAATGCAGGCCACTGCCCTCAGGGATTTTGGGGTCTGTACTGGAAACACCAGCCCTCTCCACCCCATGGCACTCTCTCATTTGGAGAGGTTCACTTGGTACAAATGAACTTGTGCCTCAAATTTGTACATAACTGAATGGAAGAGGGATGAGACCATGCAATAGTAGCATTACCAGCCTTTCAGAACATGGAAAGACTCAGAGATGGACAAGTCAGCTGTAGAGCAATGTATATGAAGCTTAGAAGAGAGATGCTTGAGCCAGAAACTGAGCAGTCTTTGATCTGCACCAGTCCCGTGGCGTTACTCGCAGGTGTGAAGCACTTACCCCTGTGCTGTGGTTTCCACCACTGATGCAGCCAGCTAGACAAGGATTAAAATATGTTATTCCATCTGATCCACAGACAGGCTCGTACTCATGAATCTTACATCCGCAGTTAACATTACAGCTTCCAGTCAGATTCCTGTGGGCCATGGCAAGAGTGGGACTGAAGAAAGAAAAAAGAACATGCTAGTAGAGCAAGCACAGACATCCATATCCTCCTGTACAGAGGGAGCAAACATCCTACTCATTAACTCTGGAACTTAAGAGTTGATTATCAGAAAAAAACTGCATTAACTCTAGGTTATGTACATGACTTAAACAATATAGAAGAATACTAAAGTCATTCCTGCCATCAACTAAAAACACAATGAAAGATATAATAATAAAGTTTCAAATTTGTATCATATTTGCCTAGGTAATAGCTGTATTTTTCCCCTGTTTTTTTTTCCTTTAAGAGTCAAGACACCGCTATTTTATATGCCTATCCCAAGCTGTTGATTACTAGCGAAAGGCTCAGTGACAAGATGTAAGCATTCTGTGAACTAATGTGAACTAACAGGCATCTCTTCCCACGTACCAACAACTGTTTAGAAAAATTATTGCTTATATTATTCATATGTACATGTGAAATCTATGAAGCTCTCAAGATCTGGGACACTGTTCTGCTTTTACTAAAGGTCTGTAAAAGAACCAATGCTCCATTTGCCCTAGACCATTCCCCAAAATCTGGCCAAAGCTCAACTTTCTAGGTGCTCCCCTGAAGGGTTTGGTGATATAGAATGAAGGAACTAAAAGGAATTTCAAAGCTGAAGGAGATGTACACACCAAAGAGCAGGTTCTTCACTATTACTGCTCTAGTGAAATCCTGTAGTTGCAATTCAATAAGCCACATCTAATACTAATTAATATAATCACAGCTAGTATTACCTGAAGGCATTGTGCCAGAAGGTACCTGAAGGTATAGGAATAAAGTACTATCTTTTATCCTTGCTATTTCTGAACACACTAGTTCAGGTACCAAAAAGAAAATAACTGTTCCACTTCAATATACATACAGACATACCCTGAAACCTAAGTTATTTGCTGCTGTCATTATGCAGCCAAATTACAAGTGAGATTTTTTAAATGGCCCATATTATATTTTAATCTATTTTTACTACACTTTTCACATTCTCTGACTTGTTTCAGGTTGCTAAATTAATTTTAATAAGTGGTAAAGCAAGACTCCGCAGCATGGTTTATTGCTGGTTCAATTTTCTGCATCTCATTTGTAATTTCACCTTGGTTTAAAATGCTGTCAGCAACATGAATGCATTAAGGCAATGGAAAAGTTACCTGAATGATCTTATTCATACCAATCTATTGCCAGGTGATGGGGTTGGCTGAAGCTAAGGGCCATAGCTCTTGTTTCCTAAATCCCTTTCTGTGTAAAGAAATCATGGCTCCCGAATTCATGGCACCCACACTCCCTCTTCACTGCACAAAGTGATTCCAAGCCACTGAAAACTGAAAAGCAGCTGATATCAGCATTTTCAGGTGAAGCTTCTCCTATTACTTAGGAGTAATAGGATTTTAAGTGCTAAACAGCTGGAGAGAGGGTACCACACAAGGTGAGTAATATTTGTAGCAACCAATTTCCTGACTTCCTAGCAAAAACACTCTGTCAGGCAGTTCTTATCTCCTCCACAATAACTGTTAAACACAGTGGCCAATGCTAATAAAGCAGGTATCAGTGGGAAACACACATACATGCTTTGTGGATTCAGACATATTTCAAATGTTTCCTTCCCATCTTTGAGTCACAGCAGTTTAAATACCTGCACCAACATGGCTCCCTAAGACTTCACAAGAGTCTATGCTTAGTCTAGGAGAGCTCTGGCCAAAATAAAAACAGTAGCTTACTTCACTTCAGTAGTCCTTGAGAAAAGGCATGATACTCACATCTGAGATTCAAGAGTTAAAAATATGCTTAATGTGGGTTTTGGAAAGAATTCACATTATTTCAAACATGTCCCAAAGCTTTCTTCAGTCAATGCACTCCTCTACATTCTCCACAACAGTCATAATGTCAGAGACCTAGTTTAGCTCAGAAGACAGGGCCATGCAGTCTGTCATCCGCATGGATTCGTGACTTTCCATAGCTAAAAGTGCATAGTAGTTGAACAGGGAAGAAAGGTGGTGCTTTGAGAAGGCAGTTTTGGATAATTTTTTATCATGTGGGTTTTATTACAGTGGTATCAGAACCCTTCAGTGTGTCATTACGTTAGTTTGAGAGATTAAATACTTCATGTGTTACCTTTCACCAGTGTTTCAGAGACTGCAAAATGCTGCAGCTCATGGCTACAATCCCTGGTCTCAATCCACAGAGGGGTACAGCTTCTGGATCCACTCCCACAAGGCTGGATTTGCCCAGCTCTGTGTCACAAGGCTGTCCCTCCTTCATCTTCCTGCCCAATACTTTTAAACTAGTTGACAGTCTTTTCACAAATGAAGTGTCCACTGCATCATTTATCCAGCAGTTCACTGATTAGATATAAAAACTCAGTTCTAAAGAATACTGAAGCAATCCATGCAAGACTGAATGCAATAAAGAGGAGAAGTTGCAGGAGTGAAATTTAAAGGTCTTTTCCAGAAATTAGAATGTATGTATGAAAATTCCCAACTACAGAAGAAGACTCTGCCCTTTGCCCTTTCACACCTGAGTGGTAAGCAGAGCTGCAGGCTCCATTGTATTTCTGCCTGCAGTGCATGTGAATCCGGTCCAGAAGACCTGAGTTTTTGAGAATAAAAGCTAGTATGATCCCTGCAGAATCTGCAAAACCAGATAGAGCTAAGTACTGAGTTCTGTTGGGGCATGAGTGTTTGCACATGCACCATAAGCTAAAATATTGCCTTGGAAAATTACACTGGTATGCACAACCACTCCACACCAGGCACCACACTGTAATACTGAATTAATTGCTCTCAGTACTGCTCAATGGCCATTGCTGTTTAAAACTACCTCAAGTACCTCTACTCTAAGCAGATCAGTAGATATCAAGGGAATTTCAGCACCTCCTCACCCAGGCAGGAGCTGAACAGGAATCTGGATCCTCAAGATCCTGTACAACACATGCTCACAGCTTGCCATGGCTGCAGAGCCTCACAAGGGCTGCTGTTATCTCGTCTTCGCATCTGTGATGCATGAGCAAGACCACTGTGAAGATAAACAGCTAACATCAGACTTACTGCATTCCAGCTACCCCATGGACACCAGGGGATGTTCTCCTGCTCCCATCTTCTACACCTGACTAGACCAGGCTCAGCTCGGGAGCCACTCTTCGCACAGCAATTGTCATCATGTTGTCTGTCATCTCACCTCCTGTCAGCAGTGACACTAAGTAGTACAACTGCTGCTTAGAGCATTCCACTTGACTGGTTTTCTTGTATTTATATACTACTATTTGCTTTTGCTGAATATGCTTGTCTTTCCAGCTGTGCACTTTTGCAGTCAATTAAATATTACTATGTAGCTTTTAAATATTTATTGATTGTCTACTGAGCACACAAACCAGGTTCACAAATTTATCTCCTGGAGCTACTTTACACTTTATGGTCTAATTGGATGTTAACCAACTAGAGTCTTTCTTGTGCTACAAACAAATAAGGCACACTTTTAGCAACAAATTGCAGCTTGAGCAGGAAATTAAATATCCAAGACTAATATTGGTTATGTTGCCTTCTCAGCTATCAGCTGAAACTTGTCTTACTATATCACACTGGATTTCAGTAAGCAATATGCAGCAACACGTCATGTAGCAACAGACAAGACTTTTCCAGTAATCTCTCAACAGAAATTTTTCTCCGATGGAAAACACCAAATCATCAAAACATTCCTCAGGAACATATGGATTTCAGCAGCACAGTGACAGAAGTTTTTCACACCAACAGGAGAGGCAGCATTTTTGGAGTTTTACAAGATCTTAGTCTGCTTTCTGAGCTGGATGTCCCAAATGCCTGAATATTTGAGGTAAGAAGGGACTCCATGACCTGCCTGCGAGACCCTTGCGCCCACATCCCTGCTGACAACAGGGCTTTACCACACTGCACAGGGACAGGTCCAGGGGCTGGCCAGACTGCCGGGAAAGGCACAGCTCGGATTTCCCTCTCCAACCTATCCCAACCCGTGGGGCACATTCTTCTGACCTCTTATCCCTCCATCACCTAAAACCCTTCCAGCAGCAGATGAGTTGGGTTGTTCTACAGTCAGGAGAGCCCATTCCCCGTCTTGGTCTGCTTATGTAGCTAACTCGATTCAGCTGCATTGCTGAGAATTAACATGACACAGAGGTTAGGAAATCAGCTTAAAAAAAAAGAGATGAATGAAATCAGGCATGCAAGAAATGAGAAGCATGAAACTGGGAACTGAAGTGAGACCACTGTGATAATTTAATCTCAGGGGCATTTTTTTGTTTGGCCCAGAAGAAGACTTAAGTTTACAGATATGCAAAGCAAATATGCTCAAATTAATAACAAGCTACTACATGCTGTGTCTCTCCAGCTTTCACCACCTTTTATACTTCAGCATATCAGTGTAAGGTTTATGTGGGGGATTTCTTTTTGTTGTTTAGAGCAAATGTCTTTAACACAAAGAGGCTTGGTTTTTTGCATGCTTTCAAGAACATGTAATACACAAAATCATATATTAACTGCATTTCCAAAAGTTCATTATAAGACAGTTGTAAGAGGTTCATGATTTCATCTTTTTACCTTCTCTATTCACTCACTGTTCACTCCTCTTTCAATGATGGGAAACTCTCTACTAACACATATCTACATAACTCCATTTTCATCATATAGGATCTACCATATAGCACATATTATAACAGATTTCTTGAACACTTCTTTCAGGAAGGGATTGGGTTTTTTCTTGAAGGTATGTATTTTTTCTAGAAGTAAACTGAACTAAAGTACTCTGCTAATCCTGCCTTCTGACACTGGGAGGCTGCCTACTCTCCACAAAGGAAAACAGAACATTGATCCCTGAATTACTGCACAGCACATCACAGATTTACCTGCATCAGTCATAAAGATCAGGCTCTTATGGAAATTGCACCAAAGCTACTAAGTCCTGCTCATGAGCTGATCCATGGGAAAAGCATTCTAGTTTCACTGCACCAACTGCTTTAGATACACACAGGATTGTCTGAGAAACAGCCACTTTGCTTGTTTCAGTGGGTGCAGATGCTGACAACTTCCAACACTGCTGCACCTGAGCTGCCAAGGACAGCTATCATGCACGAGCACACTGACAGAAACCAGCCCCAAACAGAAGCATTTCCTGAACTATTCTTTCCATTACAAACAATGATGCCACTCCTTTCATTAATAAGATCGAACTGCAAGTTTGCTAAATGTGTGCTGGGACAAAACCCAGAATCCCATCTGACAAATTGCACTTATTCACTTCTCAAGGAGACTGTTCTGTGTCTCCATGACACAATACTAGTAAAGCTAATAAAGAGAAGACCTTTATTAGACATGACTAACAATGAAAGGGACTCTAGTTTCTAACATTTTTTTCTAAATCCTAGTCTTCTCTCCAACTATTAATCTGTGGAAGGCTTGTGGTATAGGAGTGAAGTAAGAAAAGCGAAAATATAAGGTGAGATTTATTTTAGAGCTGTGGTGTTTTTAGAGCTGTGATCTGTTATTTCACATACTCGGACTGAAACCTCATCGTGCTGGCAGTCAATGCACATACATTGGGGCAAAAAAAAGGTGGACCCTCTTCCCATGAGGCTACAATCTAAATGAAAAGCAGTTAAAAAAAAAAGCAAACCAAGCATGTCTGACTATATTTTGGTAACATCTAAACAAAGAATTGGCTTGCACATGGTTTTATTCATGTTTATTCAGATCACTGTAGTAACCCACAGGACCAAGAAAATACAAAGGAAAGGAGATCACCACATAATTTCTATAATATTAACATTGGGCTATATGATAAAAAGGATTATATTAATTTGATAGCAATACTTTTAGTTTGGTATTGAAGGACATTCTGGATGGCAGAGATCTGCAGTCTCCTTGTTGGCAAGCAGCTGGAATCGAAGCAATGATGCAATTTTTGTGTAGCTGTAAAACAAGGGACCCTCTGACTATGTTAGCTGGAATCTTTCTTTGTGTTATTGTTCTGATCCAATTAGTCACTGCCTTCAAGTTAAGGGAACCCACTGGCTGATTGGACTGAAATAGATACAAAAACTCAAACTGGTGGTACTAGAAGAAGAATACAATTTTTTTTTATAGGAAATGCCTCAGTAAGTCAATCACATCCTGTAACTACACCTTAATTGCACCAAAATAACAGAAAGCAATCAAAAAGGGTCTGTTTTGATTCATTACATATCGGAAATGTGAGAGATGGAACTGTACTAACCCAGGAATCTGTCACTATGAGTAAGCTCCCCATGGAGCTTGTTTTAGCTGCCTTATACCATAAAAGATGGAAGAGACAGGTCTGAAACAAACAAAGTAGCTGATCTCTGCTATTTCCCCTTTATCCAGCTCTGATGAGGCCACACCTGCAGTGCTGAGTCCAGTTCTGGCTCCCCAGTAAAAGAGAGATATGGATATACTAGAGAGAGACCAGTGAATATCCACTAAGATGATGAAAGAACTGAAGCATCTCTCTTCTGAGGAAAAGCTGAGACTGTGCAGCCTAGAGAAGGCTCGGGGGGATTTCATCAATGCCCATAAATACCTGAAGGGAGGGTACAAAGAGGACAGAGCCAGGCTCTTTTCAGTGGTGCCCAGTACCAGGACCAGAGGTAATGGTCACAAACTGAAATACAGAAGGTTCCCTATGAACACCAGGAAACACTTTTTCACTGTGAAAGTGACAGTGCTGACCAGGTAGGCTGCAGAGCTTCCCTCCTTGGAGCTATTCAAAAGCCATCTGGACAAGGAGGCAATTCACTGACTCAGGACTTCCCATCTGGATACTGGTTATGGTGCAAGAGAAGGGATGCCATATTATGGTTTGACATAAGGCTCCTTGTACTGCGTTCAAATATCAAACATGCCCTCAGAGACAAGGCTGGGGCATGGAACACCAGATTCTAAAATGCTGAGATGTATAATACAGAGGTGCCCTTGATCTTCCTGATAACAGAAATGCTGATGACACACCAACAAAAGCAAAACTGTGTGTTCCCAACATAAAACAGCAGAAAATCCTTTCTAATGTATTCTAATCTGTGCATGCCTCCAGGTCCCATCCACTTCCTCACAGCTGGTATAGTTGGAAAAATACTGAGTTATGAAACATACTGAATTACGAAATGTCATTGCCTACTTTTCTGAGTACTGGTATGCACATACTTCTGTGTTAACTGAAACCCAGCTTGTCCTTCTCCTCTGTATTGGTTTATGGCTCAATTCATCAGATTAAAACCCCCTACTTTTTAAATGTATAAGAAATCAACAATAGAAAGAACCACATTTGTCCAGAGATTATCCTGCAGGGTATGTCTGCACTGCCAAATGCAGTTGAGCTCTCTGGGTTGCTGCCAGTGCAGGTAGTTCACACATCAGACCCAGCACTGGCGTGTTAAGGTAGAGCATCATGCAGTACATTTATTCCAAACTGTGTAGCTGTACTGCTTTTTCTATCTGATCTAGCCTTGAACTGGCTTTGATGTCCGTATACTGCACTACACTGGAACCACAGAATGAAGTATGTGTTTTATTAAACCTCAAAATGAAAGCATGCTTTTTTATTACATGAACAATAACATTCTTTGATGTCTGAGCTAAGTTGCCTACTAAGTAAATGATTTGAAGCTATCAAATTATTGACCATGAGGATTAAGAGAATGTTTATCATGTCAGATATTCAAGATTAATTTATGTGTAGTGCTGCCTTTTTACTATCATTTTGATAATAAATCTGGATTTGACCTCCATGTTAAAAAAAATCTGGCTGAAACTCCTGAACTATGCTTTATAACATGCTGATAATTCTCAATTTCTCATGACATCACAGTCTAATTACATTAATTTTTATACTCATTTCAAAGAGTTTATAAACATCAACACTTGTGAGAATTTTGCCATTACCATTTCTCACCTCTTTTCTCAATAAGAACAATTAGATGAACGTAAAGAAGTAATGCTACTGCAGATTTTCACACCACCTGTGAATAGATGCCTATTTCAATTCATGTTATGTATTTATTGCAAATGTTATTACTTACTGACAAAAAAAATATTAGATACTCTTACAATTCCATCATGACGGCTATGTGTTACATAGCAATAGTATGCTGTGTCTTCAGTTTAGAAACAGATTTGAATCAAATAGGACTTTTTCCCCCAACAGAAAGATACAGTTTTCTCATTAGCCAGGCACGGACATTCTGACTTGCCATACAGATCAACTAATTGTTATCTGGAATTTATATTTTCATTCCTAATAATTTTCAGTTTTTCATCTACACCTACAGGCTGTCACAAACATTAACAGCAGGTGGACACTCAAAGCATTCCACCCACTTCTTTCCTGTCCCTATTCTCTCCTTCAGCCCACTACGCAGATGAGGATATATCACCATGCTACAGACAGCCCCCCATCATCGAGCTTTAACTCTAGATACTAAGAATACAAAGGAGTAAACCAGTTTTCTATCAGCTCATGATTTTCAGTTCCTGGTTTTCTTTGCCCTAAGATTAAGGTTTGACAGCAACGTAGTAACACCCAGAAACAATCCATGCAAAACATTCTCGGTGTAAACAGTGTCTATTTTCTTCCTCCCTTGATTCCCACTTTGACTCTTTGTTTTTCACTTCCTAGATCACGGCAACACTGTATTTTTTCTCCATTTGATCATCTCTTTTCCTGCTCCACACTTCTACACTCTCTTCAAAATGTTAAAAGAGTCCAGAGCTGAGCCCTAAAAAGAAGGTAAACAAATGGATCTGATACCCAGTACCTGGTCACAAATAAAAGGCAGATGCATCTCAGATGTAAAAGAAAAGAGAAACATTGCTTCAGATAGGTTCACACTCCTCAAAAACTTACTCTGTTCTTGTTTTTAACCTATACAAAGAAGGCAATTTTGGGGAAAATTTAATGTACAAAATAAGAAAAAATAAAAGCTCATTATAGGGCTTCCAAGGAATCACCTCTGAGTGAAACTCTCAGAACTTTTAGCACACTGTCTTCCCTCCAAATACCCCTTATTTTTTTTAAAATGCCCTTCCATGCATTTCCTAATGTCACGGCCTAAATTCCTCACTCCCAAGTCTTTCCTACATCCACATCTTTTTTCTCATTACAGCCTTCTTCACTTTCAATGTAACTTTAGGAGACATGATCTGGTCACTGTCTTGATGATGACCCAGCAAGAACTGGAGGGCATTCATACAACTAGTAAGTGCACCAATAATGTTGACAGCACATCCACTGGGGTTTGTCCTCTCAAACAGGGACTGTAAGACACCAGATCTAAGACACCATTATAGTGATAATAAATAAACCCATTCAGAAATAGTTTTTATAATCCCTTTAGTATTCTCACAATTTTCATGATAATAAAATATTTTGAAACATCAACTAAATTCTAAGTAATCTAGAGAGGATCCTACTCTTATTTTTCTGCAACAATCACTGAAGTTCACTCTAATGCATTTCCCCACTCCTCAAAAGGGTGGGTTACTATGTAACCTTAATTATAAAGCAGATGTAAAAAAGAAGTGCCACACAGTAACAGCATGTGTTTATATCACAATACTCACTGAATTCTCATTTGAATATGAGGCTTCTTCAGTACATCAGCTATCAGCATTTTTTACATTTCTAGATCAGGCTTATTGGAAAAAACTGGGTTTGCCACAGATACTTACCCAGTTGTGTAAGGTATATTTATTCCCCCTAAATTAATGCTTTCACATCCAACAATGAAGAGTGTCGAAAAGCACAGCAGAGATACACCACTGCAGATCATAGCCAACTTTGCAGACTCTCTTGCACCAAGTTTAAGTTTTTTTATAATGTAGCCACCTAGGACAATACCAACACCAGCACTTGGGACAATAATCACACCTGCCGGGAAAAAATTCAAACAACATTAAAACAGGACCTACAGAAATGGTATAAAACATAAATATTGGTTTCATGCCCTAATTAGATGACTGCTCCATTGTCTGATTCTCTGCTAGCAAACTGAGTCAGACTTTTCAAACCTTTGGAGTGTTGTCAAAGAATCTATAAAAGCCTCCTTATGATATTAGCAGCAGTCAAAGCTCTATAAGAGAACTATTGTACTTCCAAGCAGAAACATTGCTTTGTATTTATTTTAGAATGGGGAGAAGGACTACATATTGGTCCAGTTTAACTCCTGAAAATTTGAAGAAATCTGGACATGGACATTAATTTTCCTCCTCCTACTCTCATGATTAATTCCAGCGAAGCACAAGTGCTAACCTCAGGCAGGACCCCAGAAGCCTGCCCACCCTGGAGTGCACATGTCAGCCTGGCTGCAAATTCTGCCTTCTGGATACTTTGAACAGCACCTTCCCAGCCAACTAGCAACAGCACAAGAGGAAATGGCCTCAAGCTGCACCACGAAGGTTCAGCTTGGACATCAGGAAGAATTTCTTCACTGAAAAGGGGGTTAAGTACTAGATCAGGCTGCCCAGGGGGGTGGTGGAGTCTCCATCCCTGGTTCAAGACATGACCAGATGCAGCACTTAGCGCTCTGGTTTACTGACGTGGTGGTGTTCAGCCAACCGTTAGACATGATGATCTTGGAGGTCTTTTTCAACCTTAATGATTCTATGATTCTACGATTCCTACATCAGCACTCCAATTCATCTCAGCACAGAAATGTGGAGTGTAAACTGATCAAATGCAATTAAAGAAATTAAGATACTAGAATTAGGGTAAGTTTAAGACACAAAAGATGCACCTATGAAATTTCTGCTGCTCTACTGCTGCAGTTATAAGGTGGCAGTTCAGCAACACATCCCTGGGTTGTCCTCACTTGTCGGGTCCTGAGGTCATGTAAAGTCAGCAAATGTCTCGCACTTTTCTTCCCTCAGCTTTTGCTTCTGACATTTGAGAAGGTCTTTAAAGTAAGGCTTTGCTAATAAAGATGCGTTCCACATAAACATGGAATTTGAACTACTTTTGGCAGCTGCATCTACAGAGAAGCTAAACTTTATAATCCAAATTATTAGAAATGTTGGTCTTTTTAAAGAATCCAGTAAGACTATCGCTTACAAATACCTTTAATATTACTGCAAAGCATACTCATTCTCTGTTAATTCATCTAAGTTCAATGGGACATTACATTTATAAAAATGTTGAGATTGTGAAAGTAAGAATAAGAGGTAAAAATAGCTGGCACCTTATTTATATTGCCATCATCAATGGCATTATTGAATAAAATATCATTTCATGAGGAAGATTCTAAACAATAACCCTTCACAGAATCAAAAACATCTTTCTCATAAGAGCAGAAATTAAATGTATAAGCTGCACAGGTTCAAGACATAAAGCCTGGCACACGGCATTTTTGATGATGATTAATGTCAGGTTTGTTTAAAAACAGAAAGAAATTGAGACTTAAATAAAGAATTGCTGCTTAAGAGATAAGAAATTACCAATAAAACCTTTAGATGAAGAGATTCAGGAAGCACATGTACTCAGCCAGCAATGAATGTATTAAGCATAGATGTATAATGTAAATAACACGTAAATTCTCCTTTTGCTAATCAGAAAATTTTTAAACTTGACATGTCTTTTACTATATTAGCCAGTAGCAATCTAATACAAAATCTCTAAGTATTCCCTTCCCTTTTATCCTACAAAAAATATTTATAAAATTAACAACTGTTGACATTAATACTACATTTAGGAGTTGGGATTGTGTAAGCAGCTCTCACTCGTTCATGTTGCACATCCAGCCTGAGATACTTCTTCTTCTCATTCATTATAATACTCTTTATCAAGTGATTTATAACAGGGAAAACAACAGACATTAATAACTTCACACCCTGGACAGGGTGACACCAGTTTTACCTCCTTTAATGTACTGGCTGTTGAATATTTTTTCTGGCAAGAACGTTTCCAGTTTATCCTGAGAATGAAGCAAGTCGTGGAGTAGGAATCCTATCAAGACTCATTACAGTAAAACTCCTGTGAGTGTGTAACTACTCAAAGCTTCAGAGAGCATCACCATCCCATCAATGTTTCTTCCTTATACACATAACACAAGGATTTCACGCCCTGAAGAAAATCTCATCCCAGAAAGCTCTCAAATAGAAAGCACCACATGGTGCTTCTCCAACTTTTCCCCTCCACACTCCAGAAAGATTCCTTGCATTTCTTCCAGTCACTGCAGGTGACAAGTGATTCCCACTTGAAGTCTATGTGTCTTCCCTCTTTCTTCTGCTACTTTATATCTTTTTCTTGACTGATGCCCCTGGGCAGCTTCACCCCTGTCCCCACAACTCACTCCACTCCATTACTTCTTCTCATGCACAGTATCTGAAAGTATGGGGGAGCAAAGAACTACCCAGCCTACCAATTAGCAGCTATCCTATATGGTAAGCACTATGGAGAAGTTAAAAACATGCTTATAAAGACAAATGTCTTTCATGCAGCTAGAAGAGGAGGAACCTCATCTGCATGACACAGGCCCTGATTCTGCACAACATTTTGGCCTCTTTTCCTAGGAAAGTTGCAATCTCATCCACTCACAGAGCAGCATAAAGCTTAAAAATTTGTGGTTTGTAGCTCTGTTAAAAGTTGGACGTGGCTGTACACTGCTGGGGCAGCAGGGGAAGCGCCACACCTGCAAACAGAGGTCTCCTGAAACGACAGGTGTGAGAGGATTTAGGGAGTTCTCCTTACTAGACCAGATTGTTGTGCACACAGTGTCAATAAGTAAATAAGGAGAAAACCAACAGCCTGGAGGGGAGAGATAACTGAAGGATAGGACAGATAAACAACTTGTCACTGGGGGGAATAAAAAAAGATAAGGATATGTTAAAGATCAAAGAGGAAGTAAAATTCACAGAAAATAAGAACAGCTTTAAGAGCTCTTTTAAGGCACACAAATTGCAGCAATGTCTATGGGTTTTCTAATTTGTTTTTGTTCAGTTTTTTTCCCCTTGGAGACCATTAATAGATGAGAAAATGTCTGTCTGGGCTTATGCAAAAAACATCAGCCCTGTAACAATATAAATGAGTTCACTTTTTACTAAACATACATAGCAAGCATCAAAAAATGGCCTGAATATCTAACCAAATGCAGAAAGCTGGATCCTATCACCTGTTCTAACAAACACATTTTTGGTTCATTCCTACATTGATTCATTCCATTAGTCAAAGCTAACCCTTGCAAGATTACATTATGTGGCAAAGCCTTACCAGTGTAGATGCTGGCATTGGAAGCTGGGATGCCAAACTGTGACTCGATGAACTTGGGAATGAAGGTAATAAAAGCTGTGACAATGGCACTCTCAGCTGTGTATGACAAACTCACAAAAAGGAATGTCATGTTGCTTAAGATCCTGACAGCTGCTCTTGGAAGCTCTATAAAATGACAAAAATGACAAACGAATGTTATAAACAATGAGTGAGAAACAAAAGCAAACTGAAACAAGACCAATTGATTTTCCTTGAGACAGACTGGCAATAATGGCTTGCTAGCATCTGGTTACATTTGCTAAGCAGAGGGGGAGAGTGCATACTTGGGAGGGCAGCCCTCACTGTCTGCTCTTACCCTATCTCACTGCACTGCCCCAGGGCTGCAGTCCCACTTTGCACAAACACAACTGAGGTCTGTTTTAACAAAACCATCTCAAGAAACAGGGCTTACATAGTAACACTATAATGGAAAGGAAAACAGCAATAAAATGTAGTAATTTGGGAATTATTCTGATGTCTTATTTTGAAATTTTCTATGAGTTAACACATATCACATTGCTGAACTGACAGTACCCTGTTTTGTACTCCATAGGAGGAAAACAGATCCATATACTCCCCCCTGAACCCTCTGCTTCAAAGACCATGCTAGGAAACCTGGGGTAATAAAACTCTCATTTGAAAAAGAACCAAAATATTTTAGCTAAATATTTTTCTACATGATTCAAAAGCATTTACAAAGATGCAGACAAAGCATAATGAAAAAATTACATCAATGATATTAGAGAACCTCAACATATATTACATACAACTTAATATTCTCAGAAGGGATAAAGCAATCAATTAAAAATGAGAGCACATCATTAACTTAAATTGAAAAAGTATTCATAGATGCTGCAATTATTCTCAAATCAAATATCAAAACCCCATGAAATTCAACACTGCATTTAATGAAACACATATTTTTAATTCAGTCCTGTAGTGATGTCAAATTATCATCACAAGATGATGATAACTCTATTCAGCACTTAATTTTTTTCAAATTAATGGTGTAATTTTAAACATGGGGTTTTTTAACTTGGGGCTTCTACCAAGATCAGATTTTCTGTTCAAGTGTTATATCTAGCCTATAATAGTTTAGGGTTTTTTCATTTGCTTTTCACCTGGTACAAAACCGGAATGGTGCTTCAATCAAAGCCGACTGAATTCAAAGAGCACCCATTAGAAATACATGTTGATCAAGAATAACTGAGTGAGAATTTTATTGATGCTATAAGTTGTCAAGACAAAAATCTGTCTCACTTTCTCCACTGACTTCAGTAGGTTATCTGTATAAAAGTGAACAGAACTTAGACTCTCGTCTTGCCAAAACTTGTCAGGTTACAAATTAGCACTTAAGTTGTCTGACTCCATCCAGTCTTAGCTTATGCCAGTTGTCAAAATTTATACTGAATTCATTATCAGTACAGGGTTTATAATTTTAATGTAGTCAAATGCTCTCCTGCTGCCTCGATGAAGAAACATACTAAATGTTAAATACAAAATTTGATGGAAATAACTAATGAATAAATCATATTAAGAAGCACTCATATATTTGAATCTTAATGGTTTTTACCACCTACAGGTTTTTTGCTGTGTTTTTTTTTAAAGAGTAGCACTGTTTGCAGTAGAAGCAACAGGAGCAAGCAGTTATGACCATGCTGATGTTGCTGTGAGAAAGGAGTCAGAAAGCAGAAAGAGGGAGTACCAGGATCAGTCCTCCTGGAAACTGAGCTATTTGGCAGCAGCTGCTCACCTGGGCTGCAAACGTGAAAGAAAAATAATAAGGTATCCTCACTGAGAGAAATATCATTTTATTAGGATGATGAAAGGTGTGCTCTTTGTAGAAAGCCCTTGGCCAAGAGCTGAACTGAAGATCTTTGCTAAATCCATTATTTTAAAGAGCCTGATTCAAATATCATAATAGCTGGTACAGTTTAGCCCTTTCTGATAGAACTGAGCTATAGGAAAATGTCTGCTTTAGAATTTTCAATCTAAAGATACTGAAGAATTAATTAGGCAAAGAACTGCAGAGCTAATGAACATTTTGTTCTGGTTTTCATATGTAGAGCTGTACTTTCTGTTGACTCCCACTTGCATCTCATCTGAGCACTCAGGCTAAAGGTCATTATTCATTTCAAAACTAATTAGTATTTTGAAATTGGATTTCTACTGATAAACAGATAAAACTTAGTGCCTTGGAATAAGCACAAGTTCTCTTACACTCATGTGAAGGATTCTTCAAGGAACAGCTTTGCTGATTACTGTAAATTTTGGCATGAAATAAGAGATTATTTCTTCATACCGCACTAATACATGCTACCTGAAGCACCCGAGAGTTGAAGCTCTTTGTGATTTATAAAGAGCAACTGTCTGGCATACAAGGAAAAGCTGCTATAAAGTAAGAAACTTGGAAATAAAAACACACATTCAGAGTCAAGTTTTCCCTGATCTACTCCTATGATCACCGTAAAATCCTGTGTGACAGCATCTATACTACACTTCTGAATTTAAAAACCTGTGATAAAAAGGCACTATAACTCATATCCTTCAACAAAAAGCAAGAATGCTAAAAACTTTAAGGATCCTTTGTACTACACAATCAATCTTGCTTTTAAAACATTTCAATGTCAGATTACTTTTGTGTGACTAGTCACAGGCCTAGGCTTTGATTTCAAGGCCATTATTAAACCTGTCAAGTTTGATTTTTATGAGGTCTTCAAAAGACATTGCCTGTTTTTGCAAGTGTGCATCAGAAACAAACCTATGAGACCTTGCAGTGGTCCTTCATTCTGTCATTTAAAGAAATAAATCTTTATCAATTACATTCCTAAAACTAAAACAATCTTTTAGTATGGCTGCAAATATATTTACACTTCTGAGCAGTAACTCAAATCTTAAACATCCTCATCTTTCTTTTTTTTTTCCAATAACCTAATATATAACTAAGACATATATAAGTATATAAACTAAACTGAAACCTGCCTTGCTGGACTGATTTGTTAGTCTACTGCCAATTTTCATACTTTCACGATCTTTGACAATATTTTTTCTCTAGTCAGCACACATTTTCTTTCACTCGTGTGCTGGACCACTGCTTGATTCGTGGTAAGGGAAAAGCATAAGAAAAATCTGCAAATAATACGAGTATTCATAAATACTGTTCTAAACAAAAATTTTAAAGCACTGTAAACAGAATTTTAATAGAAACTCCAATAATTCCGACTTCACCTCCTTTTTCATCATTTAATGTATTTTCTTTTATCCCTTTTCCTATGAACCTAGCCCAAGGCAATGCAATGAATACAATCAGTGGAATAAATCATCCCAGTCTATAGCACTGTCCTTTTGCAGTCCATCAGTGAAGTCCCTTGTAAGCGTGAGAGAGATATTAGCTAGAGGACCCCCCTTCTGCTGGTGCTCCAAGCTTGCAGCTTTGAAGGAGGCTGCCTCCACACTGAGGTCTCAGGGGCAGCTTCCCCATCTTGTGCAGTACAAAGCAGAGCAAAGATTTGTGACAGAATTTCCAATTTGTTTATCAGAATGGAAACCAGCAAAGTCACACACAACTACTTCAAATATATACTGCATGGAGCTAATCACTAAACTCTAGAAGAGTATTTCATATGTATTTCATTTAATTACCTACTTGTGCACCATATAAACAACTTCATTCCACTCTCAGGATGTGCCTTAAGCATCTGGGTTGAAGAGCCCCTAACATCCTATCAAGTGTAGAGGGATTCAGTACCAGTTTGATATGATTATTCTTTTCGTTAACTTCATTTAGAAGAGCTCCTTGAGGCTCCAGCTAACACTGCTAATCACTGCAGGGAGCCATGCCAGCCAACCTTTACTATTTTGAGCTCTTCAGGATGGCCTAAGAAAGGATGAGAGGGGAGCAACTTGCTCAAGGTCAGTGGCATGGCAGGACCTCCAGCCCACAATCTGCTGAACCCTCTGACATTTACAGTGCTCACCAAGAACCCTCACACACAGACCACTGTTTCCTCCTCTTCTTCCAATCCCTGCCAACTAATCTTCAGGTAGTACAGAATCCCCAGTCCAGATCCTTGGGGAAGCACTGCAGTGGGCTTATCCTGCAGCCACGAGTCCCTCAGGAATTTATTTTATCTTTGCTGATGTTCTGGCAGTCATTATTATCCTGTGTCTGTCCCTCATAGGGACTGACTGGGAAAAGCATACAACAGCTGGTAGATATGAAAACGCGGATAGGAATATTCTACATTTGAGAAAGGGCTGTACATATGGACCAAAAAAAAATCCCAAAGGCTACAAAATACATGTAATTAATTAGATTAATTATTTAATTCATATTAGATGAGTATATTTTAGGTAATGTATACATTTACTTTCTTTACACTGCTCCTTTATTCAATTGCACAGTAAGTTTCATTATAGTGGTAAGTGAAAGGGACTGCAGATACAATTTCCATGGCACAAAACCTTAGGGGTATCTAGGTAATAAATGAGAACAGTAGTTTTGTCTGCTCAGATTCACGTGATTATCTCCATGTATGGGATTGAATTGTGGTTTCTTCATTATAGATCTCCTCTAGCTCATGCTACCTACACTGCCCCTATTTCACCCAATAAATTACATCCAATTTTCTTCCTCCTGTGACCTACTTAATGTTTTATTTAATACTTTTGATAACTGACTCAGAAGCATTCTCCAACTCACATTTTCTCCTGGAAAAATAAATAAGAAAAGAAAGATGATTCCAAGCCCTTGCAACTCAAAACATGTGAAAAAGCAAAGATGTATCTGTATTTTTATCTGATCTCAGCTCTACCATGGGGCAAAATAAAGATCAGGTCACTGAAGTTGGAAGTTACTTGCAGATGAAGGCAGTTTAGGTTTATTTCTTCAGCCTATAATGGTAGGCATTGCAGAAAAACAGACTGGTTCTCTCTCATTATGCCTTTTTGATACCTTTTCATTCATCTAGAGAGCTAACAGGAAATTAGGACAAGTTACAACAAGACAAGAATCACTCTGCGAGGCTTTCTAGGTAAGATGACATCATATTGGAAGAACAAAACAGTTACTTTCCTACCAAAGCTGCATGGATTTCACAGATCTGATGTCACTGACCTGCGTCATGGCAGACTTTGATATCATTGATATTTATTAGTACAGAACAGAAGATATGACCTACTAAATCATCAGTCTCCCAGCTACTGCCTAAGTGGAGTTTCTGCCCATCGTGCTATAAAAAGATGAAGCTCTGAAGTTCAATGGGAAGTATAAAATGTTCATTGCATCTCAGAAGAAGCAATGCTAAATGACTTAGACACATACAATCCTTTTTTCCTTCCCATTACAAACAAAATAACCTCAGCTGAGAAGCCTGAGCCATGATCTCATTCCATAAAGCCCACTAAAACTTGAAAAATAATTAAATGATAGTGCATTCCTGCTGCAGGCCTTCTTTGCTAGGGTAAATGACACCGAATGGGAAAGCTATTATCAGCTTATATAGCAAAATACTTTTCTCTGCATTATCTCCACTCGCTTGGTATCATTCTGACATGTTTCTTTTCACTGTTCTACGTGGTGAAATTTCTACTCTAGAGAAAATGAAAAGTTTTGTATAGCAAAAGCTGAATTAATATAGGATTTTATGGAAGGTATGGTACACATTTAGGCAGGTACCAAAGAAACGCATGCTAAAATGAGACATACAAAAGTTTTCATTTCTGGAAAAAAAAGCATTAGGAAACATTCTCCCAAGCAAATACTTGTTTTCTCTGTATCTGTTCTGCCTGTAGGTACATGACCTAGAAGGTGAAATTATGTACCAAACCAGAGAACTAGCATCAGCAAACTCATCCAGATGTATCTTTACCAGGCACAATAACAGGGTGAAGCAGTCCCTCTGCTGTGACATTGCCTGAAATGATCAGGAAGGAGTCCAGCAAAGACTGGGCTCCCCTTTCTCAATTCCCTAAGTTACTGAGAAAATCTTGACAGAAGTAACCTAACCTACTTTCACTAATCAGAAGCCAGTAGGTTTGAAGGCAAACAAAACCCACGACTAGTTTTATGGATTGAGGAGAAAATATTATATATGAGGACTCACAAATACAGAGAACAAAGAGTCTTCAAATAAAGAAGGAACAGGCTTTTCTTGCTTCACCAACTACTGTGCTAGCAAAGGGAGAGCATGGTCTGAAAGAGCTGATATTTGAGGTTCACCATGCTTGCTCTGTGCTTGCTTTTTGCCTTGATTAAAATGCTGGTTTGTCAGCTAATAAAATCACCCCAAGGAACTTCTGGTCTCTTTTCTTTACTTCCTTTGAAATTAACAGTAGCTTCAGGTATCCTGAGAGAGCCCGTGTAAATGCAATGTAGAGCAAACCAGTATGTAGATGTGCAAACATTACTTAGAATGACACTTGTTTTAGTCTAAAACCAGCTGGTTTTGCTAAGCTTTATCTACTCAACATAGTGATCATAAAAGTGTCATTAAAAAGTCTGCCAATTATTATATCCTGGACTGATATCCAATTAAAAAGTAACACTAATATCTATGTCAACAAACAAACATTTAGAAGTTTTGAGTTAAAATTACATCTAATGGTACAAAAGACATTTCATGATTTCTCCCAGTCCCATTGCATTCACCAGGCTACCACAAAACGGCACAACCAGCATTTGCATCATGGAATCTCAGGAGGACTCACTGACAACACAATGGTCATTCATTTTTGTCCTATACTATTCAATATTATGATACTGTTAGGTCTATATAATCAATTTAAATTCTATGTGCTTCATATTAATTAATTTTTAGCAATACTGCCCTTCTTCCCCTGGAAATCTGTCAATTACTACTTATTACATTTTACATTAATGATTTACTTCTTGAATAAAACAAAAATCTCTATTACTTGTCAATCTTTTGATCTTTTCTTGTTTCAAAATTAGCATAGATTTTATTTGTCCTAACCTTCTGAAAATAAATAGCCTGCCATATAAAACAGACAGGAAATGCATATGAAACAAATAATCTTTCTCAATTAAATTACCCAAATGCATGAATGCAATTGAACTCACATACCACAATTTTTTTTTACTTGTTTCACTTATATTGTAGAAGAGCACTTTATTCTATGAAGGACAGCTTATAAAGTATGACAGCTACAAATTGTAAGAATCATAAATACATCTGGTAATAGGGTCCCATAACCATAGGAAGTAGCCTACCTGTTTGTTACAGGCACATGAACACATCAAAAATTCAAGAAAACTGATGGCAAGAAAATTGTCATTTTAGAGGATGACTATTTAATAAAATCACAATAGCAAAACATATTATTAAATACAGAATGTCAAAACTCTGCCTTCAATTACACTCATACAATCCTAGCATACAAAATTTAAAGCATTTAAAAATTAAAAACAAACTTCACCTTTAACATTCTTTCCAAATCCCATAGAGGCAGGAACTGCACTGTCTGCTTGTATTTTGCTATTTGTCTTCTCTTTCATCACATCATCATCACTTGAAACATCATCAGAGTTCATTTTCTTTTTCTTTTTCTTTTTTTTATGCCGAGGAGGGAGCTTTTTTGGAAAGGTAAACATGGGAAATATCACAAGGAGCATTGCAATGGCACAAAGGAGAAATCCACTCCACCTAATGCAGGAGACAGGAATAGAAATAAAAGCCAACATGTTACATGAAATTAAAATTCAAAGCTATTATTAGAGGCTGCACTGGCTGGAAAGACATATTCTCAAAATATGAAATATGCTAAGAGTAAAGGATTGGAGTGGGGGACAGCCTTCACTGCACTAAAACCCTAAATTAGAAGAAGTTTCTGTTGGCTTGTCTACTGATAAAGGGATTTATCCAGAATCCACCAAATATGAAATAGTGTCAGCTCTAAGTTTTTTTGTAATTATTCAGTACCAAGTGCTGAAAAGTGGATACTCACTTTTACTTTGCCTTTCTTGGATAACTCCCAGTAAAGCAACACAGTATTCCTTTGGAGAACATGAAAATAAGTTATCCAGGGCATGAGAAGATAAAATGTCCAGACAGGGTTAAATCTGATCTGCTTTCCAGTGCCTACCTCTCACTGCCCTGACTGTCCAATTCTCTCCCTTCACAATTAAGAGCTCCCAAAGCCTGACTGTAAATAACTGATGTGTTACAACTCATGCCAGGGTTTATGCCCCAAACTCTGCACCTCTGTTCTGCGACCACAACCCGAAATAGCCATTCACAAAGAATCTCCTCTTCTCTCTCTCTGTCTTATAAGAACAGGATATAAAAAAACCCCTGAAACGATCCCTTAGCTCCCAGGGAATGACTTGGGATGTTCCCACAGAAAGGACAACATATGGGATACAGGACAGAGCTCTTCAGGCTGCAGGCATACAGTTATCCTGCCTGCAGCCAAAAAGCTTCATGAACTTTACCACAGTATCACAGACGGGCAAAAGGGCCTTACTAGAAAGTACTCGAGAGTAACTAGAGCCAGCAGCCAGAAGGCTGACAGTAGAGTATCAGATAACATAATTTCCCCTCCGAATTCTAGCAATGAAAGACTAAGGGAAACGCGGATAACCTCACACAGATGATTCCACAAAGAAGAACAACCTAAGAATCCCCTCACATTGTCACCCACTGAAAGTGGGGTTTTCACTATAGACTAATCTTATTGTACTGGGTTTACATGGCAAGGTTTTGGTAGCAGGGTGGGGGCTGCAGGGGTGCTTCTGTGAGATGACACCATGAGCTGTCCCCATGTCCCATGAGAGGGAGCTCCAGAAGCTTCAAAACAGATACACCACTGCCCAATGCTGAGCCCACCAGCAATGCTGGTGGCACCTCCATGGTGACTTATTTAAGGAAGGAGAACAAACACAAACACTGCACATCAACTGTGTGAGCAGTGAGAAAATACCAAAGGAACAGCCCTGCAGGCCCAAGGTGAGAGAAGGAAGGGAGAAGGTGCTGCAGGTGCAGAGATCCCCCTGTAGGCCCACGCTATCCACCTGCAGCCTGTGGAGAACCCACACAGGAGCAAGCTCCTGGCAGAAACTGTGGCCTGTGGAGAAAAGTCCCCAAAAGAGCAGGTTTTCAGACAGGACGTGCAACCCATGGGGGACCCACATTGGAGCATTCTGTTTCTGAAGGACTGCACCATGTGGAAAGGACCCATTCTGGAGCAGTCAATGACAGACTGTCTTCCATGGAAGGAACCCCATGCTGAAGCAGCGGAAGAGTGTTCGGAGGAAGGAGCAACAGAGACAAAGTGTTATGAACTGACCCAGCCCCCTGTATTCCTCTTAAAGGAGGATGTAGAACAGTCTCTTCCGACTACTTCTGGTGTTGCACACTTTTTTTTTCCCCCCTTCTTAAATATGCTATCCCAAAGATGCTACCATATCACTAGTGGTCTCAATCTTGGCCAGTCTCCTCTTGGAACCAGCTAGCATTGGCTCCCTTGGACATAGCAGAAGCTTCCAGCAGCTTCTCACAGAAGCCACCCCTGTAGGCCCTCCACTACCAAAACCTTGCCATGCAAACCCAATACAAGAACAATTTTTACATATTTTTGTACAACCTTTACAATACTGATTATATATATGTTCAAACTTTTAACATTTAAAAGTTCTGAGTAGACAGGATTACTTGCACAAAAAATAAAAAACTTTTGGCCTCATATCTGTAATGCAAAGATATTGCAACTGTATTTTTCAATGAAGGCAAATTCATATGCATGTGTAATGCTTTGTATGGCAAATGGTTACAAGACAGGCTAACAACAAACAAACAGCCATGTGTAACATCATTTTTGTTAGAAGAAGCTTACAGGAAGCTTTTGCAAGGCAAATATAAGTGACTGAAAGTTTTGACTAATTTTGATATTATGTAAACAGAAAATCCTCTATTCATTTATTTTAGCTGATAACATACATGGATTAGAAAGCAGACTTTTAGGAGGATTAGTCAGCACTGTCAGACAGAATAAATCGGCAGACTGTATATAAATGTAGTAACATCCCTTTCAGGATCTCAAAGGCATAAGCTGCAAAGGCACTGATCAAAGAAACAATCTGTGGCAATAGTAAGCAGAAATCTGCAACCACCCACTCAGGAGGAAACAGCAGAGGAGACAGGGCTTGTAATGTAGCATGAGATGAAATTTAAATCCAAAGGGACCATTATGATAGCATACCAAATGCTAGAGATGTCACAAGTGCAGCACTGGATGCAATTATATGCACCGTCTACATTTCACGACTTCCTCAAGATATATCAAAGAATTGGAAAACAGACAAAAGATGGTATCAAAAATAATAAGGACACCTACAATGGGAAATTGAGAGGTCAGAACAGGATCTGTATTAATTAAAAAGCCCTTGATTTTCTGCCTTCTAAAGTCAAAGAAAATATGCAGAAGAATACCTCAAAGGCATCTCCACAAGCCCTAGGACCTCAAATAAAAGCAATTAAAGTTAAGGAAGAACCAGACAGTGCTTGAGGAATTCCTTTAAACTTCTTGTGTGGAATGTTGATGAAAGACTATATAGCAAGATCCGAGTATTAAACAGATTCAGTACTAGGAAAACACTCAGAAAAGCATCAGAAAAAGAAAATTTGATTCAAAGCACCTGACAGATCGCCAAGGGCGACTCCACAACTAATGAGGTCCCTGTATAGCACATTAACAGCTCTGAAAGACAACAACATGATGAATGATTTCTAACAGATATCCCTACAGTTACCACATTTGAATAAAAAGCAGTTTTAAACATTTGATGGGCTGGCATTGACAGCTGGCCTGTAACTTAGCCCAGAGCACCTACAGAAAGCCCAGGTGTGCAAAACCCAGGAGCACAAACCCAAGTCCTGTGAGACTCAAGGAAGAATCAGATCAGAAATAACCCTGAAAAGTAATCACTTGCTTTATCAAGTTTCATGAGAGAGAAACCGAATTACGTGTCCTCTGATAAACCTCCTAGAAAGGAACAGCTTAAGTAAAAAATAGGCTATACTGCTTTTATATTGGCCACATATCATAGTTATTGTACTCACTATTTTGTCTGTAGTCATTACTTCCTTTAACAATGGAAATTTTTCACAGGGTCCTGTGATAAGTTACAATAGAAACCTTATAATAAAGAAAAGATAGGAATCAAAGACACTAATTCACTTCAAAGGAGATAAGACTCAGAAAATCTCATATATGACTTCCCATGAACTTAACTGAACCCTACTTTTAAAAAGTGTGTCAGCTGAAGTAAGTGCTAGACTACTCTTACATTTCAAATTGTTAAACTGCATAAATAAAAATAAACTTGACTATGCAGCACTTCCCCACAAGGAGAAAATGTCACAGTCCCAGAAAATAGATTTCAGTGGAATGAAAGTCTACACTTCCAGAATTATCTACAGCCAGGCAGTCAGTGAGTGGCAAGGGAAAAAGGTTTAACCCTCACACCATGCGAATCTTCATTTTAATTGGTAGACACAGCTTCAGAAAGAGAAAAGAGAATGAGATGCAGATGCTATGAATGCCACTAAACTTTTATGAGAGGCCACCACAGATTGTGCAACAAATCACCAGAGATCTGATAGCAGGGGATACTCCTCAGAAATTTAAGAGAGAAAAAACTGAGATAGTCAAAAATGAAAAAGTAATAAAAGGACCTGGAACACCCTTCAGAGAAAGTCATACTTTAATCAACATGATGGAATAAGGAAACTTTGAATGACTTTTACTTTTCTATGCTGCCTAGAATACAACTCGCCTGCTGAGATCCTATGACAGCTGACTTCCTGCTGTTGCTTCAGTCATATTTGCATCACCTCTGCTGGCACCCCTGTACAAAATTGAAATCACCAAGATACTCATTCAAGTGACATTAAACTTTGGAGATACATAAAATCTATTTAGCAATTTGACCTGAAATCTTCTGAACACAGAAACTAGACTTTTTCTCCTATTTTGCTTTCAATGCCTGGTACAGTAGATGTTCTCAAAGCCTGCCCACAGAATGGTTGTCATAGGCGACTTATCACCAGTTCTGCCATGGAGCTTGGTAGTTACAGCATTCCCACACTGTGCATCTATTCCTGCCACTCTTTTGAGGATGGATGGTTAAACTTGTAATTCATGAGCAAGAACAGGGTTGGTTTTTTTTGTCTGACCTCTCTTACACACGTGGCTACACCAACATTGCATATATATCCAAGCTAGCTTAAAACCAGCAGTGGCCATCCATCTGTTGTGACACAGAGCCTGGTAAAAGTGGCCTTAGAAGCAGCAAACTGATGTGTCTGTGCTGCTTTGGCTATTTTACTTTTGCTGGAGCTGTATGAGTTAAAACTCATGCAGGTATACCCACACAATAAAGCAGTTATATCAGTGCCTGAGTTATAAATTAAAAAAAGTTTATCCCACAATCATACAGCTCCACTGATTTCAATTAACAAATATATTTATGGGCCTGTTCATGATTTCTGTCAAAAAGTATTAATCAGATGCTGATTACCAGTTCTGATATGTCCTTAAAAACACATGAAACATAACAGTTTTGCAAAGAATGTATAATATTTTGCTTTTGTTTCAAATCTTTTATCCTAGAATACTCTAAGCAAGCTTTTGACACAGAAGCACATTCACAGGACAAATCTTTTCAGTGGGATAAGCCAGTGGATACACAAGAACACAGAGTCATTAACCCCAAGGCCACACTTAGTACTCAGCTTTGCCCTCCTCTTGCTGAAAATTCGGCTAGACAGTCCTGTGCATTCGGCTAGACAGTCCTGTGCAGCTGTTGGACTAAGACAAATAAAGCAGGACTAAATCTCCAAAGGTTTAAGAAGACTCCAACAAGAGAATTTTTCATATCAAACCTTCAGGAGAGATCACTGCAGAATAAATAGAAACAGCTACAGACTGACTGCAATGGCGCAGTGACAAACAGTAACCCAGGGCATGAGAACTGACACACTGTGCCTTACACCTACAAAGTAAAAGTCTCTTCCTGGGATAGTGAACTTCAGTCCTTTCCGGGCTTCAATGAAAACTTCAAGGAAGATTTATGAATTATCTGAGAAAAGGCAGTTAAAGCCTCCTCAAGACCTGCTTCCTCAAAGAGACATTTCCAAGGAGGCCACATCTCAAAGTCTGCCTGAAGACATCAGTTAATAATTACAGCTGTTACACCTCCGTGCTGCTGGAAGCCTACTCTTTACTAGACAACAATGTGATGGTTTACATCATCTACTGCCTAAACACAAGCCATCACCCTGAGAAACAAAGACTGGAAAGGGCACGTTCTGACTCCATCCCATCTCCTTCTCTGGGGAGGAGGACTGGGGTAAATGACATCTACTGTTTCTCATCTAGCCATCCAGAGCTCAGTGTTTCATGCTGCCCCCGCTGAAAAACCAAAGAAGGGATTAATCCACCTTCCAGCAGGAAGGGGTTGGTTCTGGGCAGCAGTGATTCTCGACGCTCTCCTGCAATATTGATATCCTGCCCCACCATCCCTGAGCATTGTCAGTCAGAGCACACTGTGGTCAGAGACAATCCTGGAGCAGCCAAAGTAGGGGAGCTTCCATGCAATGTTCCTGTGCAATTCTGTGGCAAACTTCTCCTCTCTGCCAGAGGCTAGTGTGCGGTAATTGACAGAAACATCATCTTCCTTAGCCTCCTTCTACAACCTAAATCCTCCAGGGATACAATTTTCCAACCTGTCTGAATTCCCTACCAGAAATTTAGAGAGTAGTTTTGAAAAATGCTTGATTCTTACCAGTTTCCAATGAATCGGGGATCACTCTGATCAATATAAACAGTTGTCCTAGGATCGACATAGAACCCAATAAGAAGTCCTCCTAGCAAGTATCCAGCTGCAGGTCCGAGTGCTCCCATTACGTACATGATGGCTGAGGAAATAAAAGGTCAGTCATACATCAATAAAATTGATGTTTCATTAGTTATCTACACACAAAATCCACAAGTAAATGATGCTTCTTAAAGCAGCAAGTTTTGCACCCTAAAACTTTCAGGGGTCCTTTCTGCAACCAAGGCAGCAAATTATGCAGAAGTCACATATTAGTAAGAAAATTGCTGCTTTGTGTATGCTTTCAGTCAAATTATGGAAGTATACAGTAGTTTGACATTCTGAATGGAAAGCATATTTGACTTGGATAAAATTTTTCATATCTGGTAACATTTCCTCTAAATCAAATAAAAATTAAACACATAAATAGAAAAAATCTAACTAATGTTAGCAAAGGATAAAAATTTTATGAAACATCAAAGAGCAAAGTACAACATTCCAACTTAGCTACCATCAGTTTAATACTGTGTTTAAAAAAATGACTGAAATTAAGAAATGAAATACTTCTATTTCAGAGATTAACAGAGCAGTGGTTCACTAAAGGAAGGTTCTATTTAACTAATTTGACATCCTTTTATGACAAGGTCACCCATCCAGTGGATGAAGGGAAGGTGATGGATGTGGTTTTTAGTGATGATTTAGATACTGTCCCTCAGAGCATCCTTCCGGACAATTTGTCCAGATGTGGGATGAGGGGATTCACGGTGTGCTGGGTGAAGAACTGGCTGAAGGGCAGAGCTCAAAGGGTTGTAGTGAATGGGGCTACATCTGGCTGGTGATCAGACACCAGAGGTGTTCCTCAGGGCTCAATTTTAGGGCCAGTTCTGTTCAATACATTTATCAACAACCTGCAGGCAGGAATTGAATGCACCATTCCTAAGTTTGCTGATGATACCAAACTGGGAGGTGCTGCTGACTCTCTTGAAAGACAAGAGGCCTTGCAGAGGGATCTAGATAGATTGGAGCATCGAGCAGTGATTAATGGCATGAAGTTTAACAAGTTGAAATACCAGATTCTGCACCTGGGACAGATTAATGTCAGGCACAAGTACAAACTGGGAGAGGAGTGGCCGGAGAGCGTCCCTGCAGAAAGGGATCTGGGGATGCTGGTCAGCAGCAGGCTCGGTAGGAGTTGGCAGTGTGTCCTGAAGCCAAGAGGGCAAACCCTGTCCTGGAGTCCATCAAACACAGTGTTGCCAGCCACTCAAAAGAGGTGATTATCCTGCTGTGTTCAGTATTGGTGCAGCCTCACCTGAAACACTGTGTGCAGTTCTGGGCCCCACAATTTAAGAAGCTTGTGAAGGTCTTTGAACATTTCCAGAGGAGAGCAACAAAGTTGATGAAAGGGCTGGCAGGCATGTCCTATGAGGAGCATCTAAAAAATTTGGGCCTGTCTAGTTTGGAGAGAAGGAGGCTGAGGGGTGACCTCATTGCTCCCTGCAGCTTCCCTGAGGAGGGGAAGTGAAGAGGGAGGTGTGAATCTCTTCTCTCTGGTATCCAGTGACAGGTCGCATGGGAATGGTTCAAAGCTGCACCAGGGGAGGTTTAGACTGGACATTAGGAAGAATTTCTTTACGGAGAGGGTGGTCAAAGACTCGTAAAGGCTTCCTAGGGAGGTGGTTGATGCCCCAGGCCTGGCAGCGTTAAAGAGTTATTTGGACAATGCTCTTAATAACAGGCTTTAACTCCTGACCAGCCCCAAGGTGGTCAGGCAGTTGGACTAGGTGATCACTGTAGGTCACTTCCAACTGAAATGCTCTGTTCTATTCTGTTCTGTTCTATTCTATTCTATTCCATTCCATTCTCCTAATCCATCTTCCTTCCTTAATGCATCCTGCATCCTTTTAACATGCTTATGCCCTGCTTCCCATACTGTCTTATTGTAAGTATGAAAGGCAAGGGGGTGGAAAGGATGGTCTCTGCTGTCCACTCATGTGCCTTGCACCACTGAAACCTGAGCTGCAGCAGCACAACATCACTTGCTCAGCTGTTGCAGATCCTCCAGTAGCACACGAAAAAACGACTGATTATCTAATTCTCTGTAATATTCTCTCTATGTCCACATGGTTACTGTGGACCAGTCGCTCGCCACGGCAGTATATAGACTCCATCCTTTTTGGTCCCACCCTCAATCAGGCATGCTGAATCCTAGACTGCAGCAGCTGAAGAAGCATAAGTGAGTTGTTAAAGCTTGAGTTTTCATGTTACCAATTACAGTAAATTATATTTCATGGATAAAATAAGCAAAAAGAAATCACTAAATCTGCCTGATTAAACCAAAGTAACTTGCATATTTACATCTTATGCTTTGAAATAACAGAATGAAGAAAAAGAACATTCTCACAAGTAAAAAGGGACTGCTGAGAGCTACATTGCAAAGAAAAAAAATCACAGAAGCTACCATAAAAGGTAAAACTGCCTATAGTAAAAAATGCTTCAAGATGACAAATTGATTACAGAGTTTTATCACTTTTAAGGTTACATTTTTGTAAACACATTTTTGGGGTTTATGAAACTGCAATTTTAAATAATTGAATTTTGCAGAAGTCCTTTTTGCATAATTGTTTTCAGAACCATGTTCACTGTTTAAATTTATTCCAGCTATGTTCCCTACTGGACTGATTGTAAACAATTTTTGATATGCCCAAAATGCTCCATCAGACATTGAACACTGCTCCTTAGCAGCAAGTGGTTAGATAAATGCCACAGTAACTGTTATTTGCAAAATTCACATCATGAGGAGGGGAAAATAAACCAACCTCCACATTCCCACAATATCCATCCACTATAATAAATTTTTTTCTACAAATGTTTGCTCGAAAAATTGAATCAAATAACTACAGCAAACTCAGATCTCTAAAAATTTTACAGAGGAAACACAAAGGGAGTAAAAGAGTGACCTAATCCATTCATTTCAGTATTCAGAAAAAATACTTAATACTGCATTAATTCAGCTTTAGTTCCACCACTGAAACCAGCAGAATGAAGCAACTGCTTAGGCTTCAAAGCACTACCCAAGCAGTGTACTTTATACACTGCTGAAAACTTCAGAGTGTTTTTATACACCTGAAAACTTCAGAGTGTCTTCTTTGTAAGCAGACACACTTTACAGTAAAGATAAAAGTAACAGTGTACATTGTGCTCCTTTAGAAGCAGAAATGCTGTCGACAATTTCAGGAGTCTTTTTAAATTACTCTAAGCTGTTCAGGCTTCAAGATTTTTTTTTTAAATATAACTTACAGACAATGTGTAACTTTCAGAATCTTTCAGAAAACACAGAGCCTCCATGTTCCTCATCAACAGCAGGAGGAAACGTGAGCCGACAAGTTTCACAGTTGTGATTTTAAGTTACATTGCAGCATCTTTCTCAGCACGTAGTAATAGTCACTATCAGAAACTGGGCACCAAGTGCAAGAAAGTGATTTGGACTTCTAAGTGGGACTAAAGATAGAGCATGGCAAATATAAGATTTTGATATTTCAAAAATAGGTACTTGAAAAAATCTGCCACAAACTTCCAAATCTTGCAGCGGAAGTGAAGGGAGAGCCACCTCCACGCATCAAGCTGGCAGGCTACTCCAGCATCTTGGACCCTTGAAATTCTGATCACAGCCCTCAGAGCTACGTTTAGGAATAAAGATGTTTTTGATTCCCAAGTAGGCCACCAGGATTACTGGGTGATATGGAAAGGAAACAGATTCAATCAAAACACTGGAAACAGATTCAATCAAAACTGTACCTCCTTCCCAAATAAAAAATTCTATGGAGAACTGTTTCATATTTTTTTCCACCAGAACACTAGAAGGTCTCCAGCTTCTGGATGAAAAAGGTTCTAAAACATCTAAAAGGTGTAGGAGCACCTTCCTGGGATTTCAGATAGCTCTTTTCGGTCCACCTGCTTTGGGCCATGATCTGGGATCTTGATCTACAGAATTGCACTGATTTAACAGCTGAGAGGTTTCAACAGAAGTAACAAACATTTTTATCAGGGGACAAGCCCGAGTACTGTGATGCTGAGGCAGGACACATAGTATTCAGATGATTTTTTAAACTGCACCTAAGGAAATACAGGATTTGTCTTTTATGACTGATGCTTGGATTTGCAAGTTGTCTTCCAATTTCTTCTGTCTGCTGTAGCTTGCTGCTCCTGTGATGTAGGATCCTAAGTCCTCAAAGCAAAGCACAGGTTGGTTTACTAAAATTACATGGCTCTTAAACAAAACAATTTCAAAGACCAAAGACCTTGCAGATTTTTAAAGTTTCCCTTTTCTCTGAAGATCTCAGTGTTAGATCTCTGTTGTGGGGAGAAGTTTGCACTACCAATCATACCTCTTCCTCTGGATCTACCTTCTCTTCAGTGATGAGGGAGATCCTTTCCCAGCCATCCCAAACCCAGTGTTTCAGATTGTAGCTCTACCTCTGACATTGACTGTAGATAAGTAAAAACCGTAGATAAGTAAAAACTCATTCAGAGTTAGTTGTCTATTTTCCCCCATGATATCTATCCATAACTATTTTAATTCTTTTTAAGTTTTGTACCTGAGGAGCTTCTCTGCCTCACTGAGCATGTCCTTGGCATGACATACTGTCTAAGGCACAACACCAAACTAGCAAGGTTGTCTAGTTTCAAAACTGCAGCTGACTGTGGCTAGCCAGGCTTAGCCACAAACTGCCATCACAGCTAAGATGATGCTGGATGGAAGAGAGAAAGGGAGTCAAAGAAACAGTTACCTAATTACACATGGAATTTACCTACCAATGAGAAATAAGATTAAACGATGTCATTCTTCTCCACCGAAAAGTTTATCCTGGGACACGTTGCAATGAACGCTGCCATTCAACTTTTGACAAAATTATTATATCGTCTATTGCTTTTGTTCATAGAGATTCTTCTTCAACAGGAGAAAGCTTTATGTAGAACCTATTGCAGCATAGTCCTTATGACTACAATAAAATGGGCTGAATCCTCTACTGGTCTGAAAATCTCTGTTCACACCACATGTATGAAACAACTTTGTTGCCAAAGATTTTTTTTTTTTAAATCTACCCACATACAGAAGTATAATGAGACAGAGGTCATAAAAATACTGTGAATGTCCTTTTCCTCTTCTAGTCACACCAAATGACATCTTCAACAGGCTCTACATATGGGATCATATAACATATGTTGCTGTGGTACCGCCAAATGTGTAAGTTAACCCTCTGACTGTGCCTCTTTATATTAGCCACGCTAGTACCAATTAAAGTCACAAGTCACATATTGTGCCCAGATGAACAGAAACTACACATTAGTGAGCTACCACAGGCCCTCTGGCTTCTGGGTTCTAAAAAATCCACTTTGGTTTAAAAAGTAAAAAAAAAAGGCATATATTGCTCAGGTCCTCTCATCTCCTCTGTGTGCACACACATGTCACCACACAGAGCTTATCACTGGAGGAGGAGGAGGAACATTTCTGAAAGACCCCATTGTTCAAATCTTGGCAACACATCACCATAGTACAACTGTTCATTTCATACATGTGTACGGCAGAATTTGACCTTTATTCTATTTTCAATGGAAGTTTAGAATTTGCAAAATCCTGCAAAAGCTACAGTGTGCATTCTGAAGGTATATTATATATACATACACATGTATGTATATGCATGTTTTTCTTGTCAGAATAGTACAGCAATTTTAATAGATTTTGCAGGATACAAAATGAATCCTCTATAGTTGTGAAGTAGAGTGGGAAGTCCAGAAGTATAATTTACTTCATTGAAGCAATAACTCAGTTTCCTACTTGCTGAAGAACATTAATTCTGAAAGAACAGCACAAAGTAGAATAAAAACAACAACAACAAAAAAAATTCATGTGAATTTGCAGGAAAAGCCCTGCATTTACAGGCTACCTGTTTACAACTTGAGGCGTGAACTTCAACAGAAATGCAAGTTCAACTTTATATAATCCTTCATCTTTATGAGTCAGGAAATTTAGAGGGCTACATGTTAAAAACAGTAGTCACAGGGCTACTGTCTGGGATTTTGCAAGCAAAAGAAGCACTACCATGCTATGGTACCGAGCAGCACATTTCCTTAGGGAAGCTGTACTATGCTGTCACTGGAAAATAAGCAGCACTATATTTTCTCTAGGGTAAAGAGCAGGTTTTGGTTTCCCCACACTAAAAAGCTGATAGGCACAGATTTCAATGGGGAACATGTCTCAGCTCTCCCCTGTTCCTCTCATGTCCCTCACACCGTGATGGGGTAACAAAGAACAAACATAAAGGAGCCTTCAAAGAAGCATTGCTCCCATTCATAAAGGTATATTTACCTCATTCTGTCTAAATTCACCCAGACAGAAGCTACCCAAAAAACATTGGGTTTAACCACTCTTTTGAGCCTGAGGACATAGAACTCAGTTGTAAGCAGAAGCCAGGCAGACTTCTCAGAAGCTTTTAAGTCAGGAAACTGGTTCATTTCCTCCTTTTCTTCATGAACACACAACCAAGCCTATCTATACATGCTTTAGGATTTTTTCTTTAATGTGGTTATTTGCTCAGGAAAAAACAATGCTTTGAGCATTACTGCAGTTCGGATAACAATGTACAGTTCAAATCTTTAAATCACTTCCCTTCAAACTGTATTAGTGTTACTACGACTTTAAGTCTCTCAGATCCAGTGCTCCACTCAAAACAATAAACAGAGCAACAAAACTGCTCTGTAGCCTCCCTTGATCTTTGTATGGAATATATTTGGCACTATTTTCACAAGCAGATTCCACAGATCTGGAAGACAAATTTTATAGAGAAGCATAACTAAACTTTACATGCCTACTATGCAAACAAAAATGAATGGTCCAGCTTACCACTCTACTAAAAAGTGCTGGAAGTTAAATTAAATAAAATATGTCCACTGACTTGCCAATGCCAGATGAAAAGCACTGGATTTTTACTTTTCTCTTACACCTTTATAACTCAGGTATCATTTGTATCAAAATGGACATCATTCCCTGGCTTAAACAGTTAAGGTTCTTCATGCTTTGTACTCTCCATTTGTGGTCATATTCCAAAACTTACAATCCTTTTCACTGGAACCAATTCTAATATTGCCATAAAACCCCAGAAAAATAAGCCCAAAGAAAACAAGTAAAAATAGGCTATCTATCCCAAAGTATGCCTCTTGTATACAGTGTCACTGCAACGCTGCTCCAAGTCACTTGACAGGCTGTGGAGCCACAGTGCCTACAAAGCAATTCAATTTACACCAAACTTTCACAGACTCAGTGCTTGTCTTTTGGTTACATTACCAACAGGTGTGTGCATCCAATCCAAAAGCTGAAGAAAACTAAAAATAACAAAGAAGAAAGGCTTACACTTGTACTATGTTATTTCAGCCTTAGAGATACTTGGCTTAAGAAATTACTGCCTCAAGAAAAACTACTCCAGTGCTTAAAATGGGAGTCTTTATTTCTTTATTCCTAACACCTGGGAACTATGGAAGTAGAAAACCATGGGGCAACTGGAGATTGTCCCATTCTTTAGAGACAAGTGTTTTGTTTGGAGCACACAAATATTATTTGGGGGTTTTCTTCAAAATCTGTCTTTTCTCTCTTTATATTCACCTTTAAATAAACACATGCTGATAATATTACCAAGCATGACCTGTGGTTAGCAAGTAAACATGACAAAAACACATCTGCTGTAAGAGATTAATAAAAACAGCTGCAATTTCTGAGTGCAATTTCCTATCAGTGTGGTTAACTGAATTTAGACACCATGCATGAGGAAGTTCTTAGATTGGATAATTAAGCAAATCAGGTTTTCTCAGCTTTATCAGTTTTTAAAACAATTCTAAGGCAAGAACCTTCTGGTGATGGTATTCCAAAAGCACATACAACTATCTTGGACTTCAAGCATATGGGAAGTCCCCAGTGATGTGAATTGTTTGCATGACCAAAGATAAACATGTCTATACTTGCATGATAAGAACCTAAACTGAAAACAAAGATGCTCTGACATTCTTTCCATGGACTCAGAGGCATCAGTTCCCTAAATAGATAGGGGGTTTTTAAAAAACAGAAGTGTCAATGGCTGCTTAAATGCATAAAAGAGCAATCAAAACTGTCTTTCTTAACACTGTCATTTTCTTTTTCCATACAGAGGAATTTTTGATATAGAAAAGTGTTGTTATTGAAATTTAGGTCTCAGAGAGATGCACACACTACTTGTGCTGAACACAGTCAGAGCGTCCAAAGATGCAACAAAAGGCAAAACTCTGCTTTTGGCTGTTATTTTCTGGAAATCAGTTCTCAAAAAAAGCTCCACATCTTCAAGTTTTTCAAGTTTCTTTTGGTATCTTGCATTACAAATACAAGATAACATATCCCAAGAAGTTCACTAGGTGTGAATTCCCAAACCCTGACTTTTCAAAAGAGCATGTTTTCAAAGATGTTTTCTTTTGTGAATACCTTTAACTAAGGGAACTAGAGAGATGTTGACCATTCATGTTAACACCTATTGAGGGACTCCTCGGTCCCTTGTGAATTCCTAATCTGTCAGCTTTCCAAAGTTTTGATTTCCCCACAGAACAAAGCAATGAAATGTCATTAAAGTAGTGTTCATTTCCATACAGAAAATTATCTGTGGGATATAACTATTAACCTAAATCCTAAGTAAGCTACTACAAATTATTTTAAAAACCTTTAACATCCCAAATTCAAGAAGTAACTACTTAGATAATTTCACTGTATTATTTCCCATTCATTCAAACACCGAGTCAAATCCACAGCAGTGGATTTAAGATTTGCATTAGGAGTATTCTTGAAGCCATTGTGGCTACTCTCGTGAAGCAGGCAGGATTTGGCACCTCTGTGCTATTACTCAGTGATGTTCCTAATACAAGGACATTGAAGCTGTTGGCTGTCTTTAAGGTACTGAAGCAGCCTCTTGACTCAGAGTCATTCTTTCCGTTAAGTCATGTCAAATGGGAATATCTCATCTCTACCTTTTAATTGCTTGGCTTTGGAGTTTTTTATAATGGTTTGGCAGTGGAGGCAACACATTTAATTTTCACTAGGGATTATCCCCAGGCATGTGCTTACAGACTCTGTTGATCTCAACTTCTTAAAACTAATTTTAATTTCTTTAGCACTACTTCTAACTAAACTAGAGTGAGGCTGGGTTGTTCACTTGTATGTCATCCCCTTTTCTTTAGGCTATCATAACTGAAAAATATCAAGCTGTGAAAGCTGAAATTTGGCCTTCGAGTAGACCTCACCAGGTAGATCACAAATAACATTAAAAAAAAAAAAGGAGATCAAATTTTAAATCACAGCAATAAAGCCCATGTCCACAGCTACAAAACCAGCAGAACCTAGCCCAAAAGAGTATTTCAAAATATTTGTATTGTGCTTTATTTATTGGTTTATATCATCTTCAGGTAGTCCAAGAGCACAAGCCAACAGGAATATATTGTTCAGGTCCTCTCATTTCTCCGAACTGGGAGAATGTACCCACTCCACTCCTGGAGGAAAAGTAGGGTAAGATTTATCTGGCACAGGACCAGATATTTCGAGTATGCCATCATGCACCATGGGAAGAACCAGAAATAAGAACCAAGTCCTTAGCAAAATCTACATACACTAAATACCCAATGTCTATGGATCTGGGCTTTACCAGTTATTGTGCACAAACCAGCTAATGGAATGCAAATATCTGTTTTTCAGAGGCAGGTCTGACATGTATTCTTGCATACTTCATCATTATTCAAAACCAGATCTTTTGTGCCTAGGAAAGAAAATGTGAGGAAGCAGCGAAAATAGACAAAATCTCTACTGATATGGAAGGTGCTGATAGTAAAAGAATATATTCACATTTTCTTTGTTCCACCAGCAAGACAACAGAACAAAAAAGTAAAGGGCAAAATTACTTCAATCATATTCTCTCAGAATTAATTTCCTTTCAAAAATTGGTTTCTGCCTAGGAGGCACAGGTTAATTATTGAAAATGTTGGTGATCATTTTTCCCTTTACTACTTCTTGCTAACAGACTGCAAGGAAGGGCAAGTCAAACAGCATTTCTTCTTATTTTCTTTGTAAATTGCACTTACATTTTCATCTTTCAACTGAAACAACAGGAATTACAGTTCATTACTCATATCTGACTGAAAATTTGCCTGTAAGCAAAAGCACATTATTCCAGTAATTTGAAGATGACCCTATTAGTTTTATTAACATTTATTGTACTGCTAAAGAAGTTATTTTTCTACATTGAGAAAGGCTAAAAGCTGCAATAGCTCCAATAAACAAATATATTTAATGACAGTTGGCAAAGTGAGATGCAGAGAAATGTATAGTCATATTTGAAACAATATTGAAAATATTATTACAAGTCAAGAGTCTGAAAAACATTTCCATCCATGTGTAACAGTTATAAACAGCAGAGGCTATTTATTTTAGCTAAAGGACAACACCACCATTTTATGAAAACCTCCAAAGCTTCAAAATGTGGTCTTTATCCTCATAGGAACAATATTGTTTGGGCACTTTCATGAAATTGGAATTATGCAGATGTTTGATTCTGGAAAAAAAACTTGAGCTTTCAGTTCTGGGTAAGGGTCTCTCCTCTGTTTTCCACATAGGAATCGTAAGATAGATGTGACAGATTCAACTCCATGTTCTGCTTGGGGACAAAAGAGTTTCTTACTGCAACACCAAACTTCACCATTCAAGCACAGTTTCCTTATCAACAACAGACAGGTGATGAAAACAACAGCCTTTCCCTGTCTTCTCCATCATTGACCACTATAAAAAAAGCTTTTGGTTTTGATGTAACAGCAAAATATTCTTAATGGCTCTAATCACAACTTCTAATAAAATCAGGGCAGGAAAAATAAAACCACCTAGAAGGAAAAGGTGCTTAGCCAGATCTTCAACAGCCTGATCTTAGATCAATACTATGCAAATAAAAGGCCTTTGCAGGTCATCACAAGCCTGACCTGGGTTTACATGTTCTTATGTACTGCATTTGTGTGGCAAGGTTTTGGTAGCAGAGGGTCTACAGGAGTGGCTCCTGTGAGAAGCTGCTAGAAGTTTTCCCCATGTCCTATACAGCCAATGCCAGATAGCTCCAAGACAGACTCGCCACTAGCCAAGGCAAAGCCACACTGGTAATGTCTCTGGGATAACATATTTAAGGAGGAAATAATTACTCTTACAGAAGGTTTTCCTTAATGATAATATTATAATTACATTTGTCTTTCTTTTTAAGATATAAATCGTCACTGATTTAGGGCTCCATTTGCAGCTTATTCCCAGTTCCAGGAAGATACATTAATATGTTACTAAAACACAGAAGTATTACTAACTTGCAGTGTTGGCATTTCCAAGGGAAAATTATTTAGATTACAGGGATCCTTCTAAGATATTTTAAAACACTATATATGGTTGATTTACAAAACCTGAAAAACTTCGAATCAGCTATAGTTGCTTTCACTAATTAGGTAATTTAATTATTCAGCTGACATGTTTTGGGGAAAATTGGCCAATATTCTTTCATTTGGTCTGCAATTTTTTAAAATAAAGATTGTTCATTCTGGCTTTTTCTCTTCTGTGAGTAGAATTGACGTGACAGCTTTGTTTCTCAGCTACTTAGATTAGCAGACTATTAAGCACATTCTTATTCTCCAATAGTAAAAGATGTTTTCACAGACATGAAAAATGTGGTGGCTAGAGGCTACATAGAAATGACTTTCTGCCAAATTTAGACACGCTTTCATAGCAGTAACTTTTTTAACAGGACAGTTAACTATATTATACTCTTAAGGATGTGGCAGACTCTGTGTAGCTGTGAGTGCTTCATTTTAAGCCAAATGGTTTTATATAAACAGAGCTTTGCATAGGGATAACACTGTAATGAAATCTGATTCAACACAGATGTCAGAGTAAATGAACATAACAGTCTTTTCTGGCCCAATAAAGCACAAAATTATCCCACCCATTCTCTTTTTGCATCTAGCACAGTAGATCTTGCAGAAATCGCCATCACCCTTGCCAAAGAAGGATGCCAAAAGACAAGAAGCTTCTTCACCTTTCCTTCCTGGCCATGCTGCATCAAGACATCTCCAGAGCCCTTACCCAGGTAAGGGAAGGACCAGAGCTGGCCCCATGCCCTTTACTATTTCACCCGTGTATCAGCTGAGCAGATAGTCCCAGCCTGGGCAGTGGCCTCGAAACTGGTTGTGACAGCAGAGGACCTCCAGGCTGTCCTGAGCCACTCTTGGGCACCCTCTCTGCTAGACTGACTCCGAAAGCACCAAAGAGCAAGAACACTCCGGAAAAGCAGGAGCTGGTACTGATGCCTGAACACATAGAAACTGCTCAAGCAGGCTTAGGAAATAAGGTATTAAGTACCAATGAAAATAAAATATATTTTATGGCTTAGATTTTTCTGACTTAAGCAACTCAGTGACCTTTTTTTCCTAGTGCCTGTGTCTACTTGCGTCCCTTCTCAGAGGGAACATGATTTCAGTTATTTACAGTAGGAAGATTCAATTGGGAGATTACACTTATGTACACAATCTGCAAACTATCACAGCTTTCAATCAGTTTACCACAAATAAGCTATTTGTTGAAACTTCAGGCTTATGTTTGCAAAGAAAATTAAATTTGAGCCCTAAATCCCACTGAAATTCACTGAAAGTCAGATCCCTTGACTTCCTTAGGCTCCTTGGGAAATCTTAACCTCAGTTATTAAACTATTCTGACAGAGTAAGAGAGAGAAAGAGATTGACAGGGAAGTCCTCAAGGAATGATACTGGAGTTGCTTGGAATAACCAAGATAGCAAGTGTTACCAGTGGTCTCTGCTGCTGTCAGAGCTTTTCCAAGTCTAATGAAAATTGATCTGGCATCTTTCCACTCTGCAGGAGTTTTCTACAACATGTGACAGAAGAGAGATGTCTTCACACACTGCTGGATCCTTAACTACATTTTCAGATTCATACTGATAAATCTGCCAGTGGAACAAGTGGAAGCACACAGCTCATAGACACAGAAAAAGAGTAAAAATGTCAATCACTAAAAAACTTAAACCCCTCATACTCCTTCAAAGAGAAAATATAAAGCATGTAATGCATTTCTATATTGCATGTTATACCTAACAGCAATTGTAATCCATTGTAATGATAATTTTAACAAACTATATTGTCATGAGATTAATTTATGACAGTATAGATTGAGTTTCAATATAGCACTCACAAATATTTATTAAACATATACATTTGAAGGCACAGTGCAAGCCTTAGTCTGGTCTCTTGTAAAATGACTAAACTTATAATGTGAAAGTTAAAAGAATCAAATGCAAGAGCACAAGTAAGAAAGCTCTTAAATTTTCCATCACTGTTTATATCATACTTGTTCCTAATAAACTCCATGAATAAAACAATCTAAAATAAAAAAATTGCCTTAAGAACAAAAATATCTCTATCAATTACCTTGAATGTTATATAGATTTTGCTTTATATATTTATACATTATTTATATAGGCTAATAGAACATGCTTAGAGCTATATGTTTATATCATTACACAGATAATTGTATGACACATTCCTATCCCTAATCTAAATTGCAAGTCTGTGATAAAATTTAAAAAATATCCAGAGATTACAAATCTATTTCTGCAATCAGTGCTGACACTACACTCAGACTACAAATGGCCCAGACAAAACAGAACAGGTCAAAAAAGGGTCTCTGCAGAACTTCTGAGAAATGCAGACCTTCATCTACTGTAACCTCTTACACAGGTGAAGTTCTTCAGCTGCTTTTACAAAGTACATCATGATAACACTCATACACAGAATACAGGACTCAACCACCACACAGTAAATTCAGCTTGGAGATTTCTCATGGTAATTTACTCCTCCATCAAGCAGCTCACCCACTGCATCACTGAGGTCACTGTATGTGTACTGGAGTTACACATCCTTGCCTAGAGGCCAATTCTAACCCCTAGAACTGTGTAAACCCTTGTCAAACATGTCATGGCTGCTCCATTTGTGCTCCCAAATGGAACTAGCACAGCTACTTCTACTTTGCTCATCACTCTGGGAAGTTCTTTTTGGAGATTTTCTGAGCCAGAGAAGTACTTACAGAACCAAGACTCTTGCTGGTTCAAGTGCATTTAAATCACCATCTGCTAACTCATATAATAAACCACTCAGGCAAATGTTTCTTTCAGAACAGATAAATGATAGTAACACAGCATTATGCTTTTCAAACACTAAAACTGTTGGGAAAAGATTAGCAACTGAAAGATGAAAACACTACAGTGACAACACCAGCAGAGATATGGCAGCAGGATCAGACACTTGTTTGCAGCAAACATAGCTGAATACCCACACTAAAATGTTACTTCTCAGTTTCATTTATGTAGATAACTCTAACACCATTTATCTCCTTTTCCAGTGGAAGAACAACTCAGAGGTACCACCCTAGGCTTTTTGGGATATTCAGCACACAGCTAATGGACACTGCCTTCCCAAGCCATTTTTGTGAATACATCCCTTCATTTCTGATCCACCTTTACAAGCGTACAGATAGAAAATCTTTTATTTAACATAGTAATTTTTTTTTGTTTCTTTCCATATAATCACAGAAAATATGTAATGTTTCAATTATAGAACTAACTCAGAAGATGCGCTAAAAAACTACTGGCAGAGTTTTAAAAGAAAACAAAAAGTAAAAAGCTTAGTGTTCTCCTTTATATTCACAAGAAAAAAAAATTAAAAAACAACCTTCTCCCCTTATTGTCCTGTTTCAAGAGTATCCTGAAGACTCTTAGGTGGAAAATAGGAGCACTGATTTGTGGAACTGTTTAGCACTTAGCTGTTCAGTAAACCCACCTCAGTCATTTGTTTTACATGCTATCTTCACTGTCGCTATTTTATTCCACTCAAAAGAAAATAAAAAAATAGAAGGCTTTCGTTTCTGTAAGATTTTGTTCTAGGAAACAAACATTTTCAACCATTCTAGAATATTTTAGTTATTACTATTGACTAGTTTGTTTAATTTCCTCTCCAAGGTCCTCCACCAGTATGGCATCACTTCACAGTCTTCTGGAGGTCCTCCTGTCGGTCACCCATACAACAGTTCTCCTGTGCCACAGACCAAGGATGTCATCACTCAATTAATATAACTTCAGATATCTGTGGCCAGGAAAGAGGTAAAGGAAGGCCAAACAATCAAATTTTAATCTTAAAGAACAGAGCTTTTCCCCCTCTTGCATTTATAATAAATAACATAATACCAAGCTAAAAACATATGCATAAATGTTCACAGCTGGCCATGGAGACACTGACTTCTGCAGAGACCCATCAAGTTTATTTATGAGGGGAAAGAGAAAAGCCAGGATTGAAAACAAGCTCATCGCCATTGGTGGGGTTCAGCAGAAGTTCCCTTTAGCACTGGCGTGTGGTGGTGTCCTGCCTTGTGCCTTCACACACCTTTTTCAGCTAACATTTCTGCAGGATCACCTACTTCCACTTACGGCCATTTTTAAAAAATAGAATACATTACTCTGTCTTCCTATTTTATTCATTTTTAAATGAAAATTCTTTGACCTCTCCTTGTAAGAATAATGTATCTGGAATCAAAAGAAATACTTCATTGGGCTGTAACATCCATCTCTCTATGTGCTACCCAGCCAAAGGACAGCACTTAATTGCAAAGGTTATTCTACTTTATTTTTTTTTTCTTAGATCAGATTCATCATTGCAGTATCCAAAAGCAGACTGCAAACATTTCAGCATGAATTCGATTTTCCTGAAAATGAAGTATTTGAGATAAAGGAGAAGAAGGTGAGTTTGGCAGCACCCTGAGGAGATGTCTGCTTGTCTGTTTGAATTGCTGGGAGAGAAATTCCTACTGCAAAGGAAAGAAAGGTAATATGTCTATTATCGGGGGTGATCAACCCTTATTATCATTTTTCATTTATCATTTTCATTCATCATTTGTTTTCAATATCCAATTTTGCGTAAAACCAAATGGCTTTTATATTTGGCTTCTATTCTACATAAGCATATTTATGAATAATGTACTACTATTCATTACAACATTACCTTGAAAATTTGTATTTACAAGTGTGTAAGAAGCTTACCAATGGATAATATAATTGTTAGCTACAGTGTGGGAGTTTCAAAGGTTCGCAATAATAGAAGGAAAAAACATTTAGAGAAAATATTCCACTGAAAGATGTGCAATGAGGAAGTCATCATTCCAAATATGATATTAAAGAAAAATTCTCTCTTCCAAAATATTAAAAATTCATGAGCTATTCAGCTAAACACCTCTCATTTCAAGAAAGTCTCTGACTAAAGGAATGAAATTTTCAGGCAGTTGTTAATTAGACATTTGTTACAGCTGCCTCTTCTGTGGTTCAGATGCTGTGTGAGGTTTCATCCATGTGTCTGCAGGCTGCTACCCCAGGTGTTTCTGACAGCCACCCACTGCCCAGCTGCCCTTGATGCCCCACTCCATCCCATGAAACCTGACAGACATAGACAAGCTGCAGACCTGGGACGAACCTGGCCCTGCCAGTAGTGGTGAGGGAGTTTTATGTCAGAGCAGCTGGAGTTCTGATCCATGCCCTAGTCACAAAACCCTCGAATCCAGCACCAGGGAAGTGCAGCAACACATACCCACAGAACAGGGAAAGGAGTAGTGCAAAGACCTCTGTCCAGGCAGCATGCCACATGACAACACATCTGCTGCTGCCAAAAACTAAGAGAGCTTTCAGGGAAAACAGCCTCCAGACCCAATTCAAGTTAACACTAACCTAGCACTGCAGTGCTAAGTTAACGGTTGGGATCGATGATCTTAAAGTCTTTTCCACTCTGAGTGATTCCATGATTCTATGTACAAGACATATAAGCTACTACCTCAGTACTAACAGTGTTCAGCTGGGGAGTCTCAGAAACAAAGTGTCAAAATGGGAAAATCCAAACATTTCTGTTCAGCTTTCTTCTTCTGACACAATTATCAAACACTGTGACTCTAATCCAGTACTTTTCCCTTATTCCTTGGAGAAAGTATAGACTAATTACCTTGATAGGTAACTCCTGGACCATACAGTAATGTGCAATAAGAATAATTTAATCACACAAAAACTGCAGTACAGGCAATTAGCGTCATGTAACAATATATTAATTGCAATGGGATATGGCAGTTTGCTCCCAAAATGGAATAATAAAGCTGCTTAACTACTGATAGAAGAGGTGACACAGGGCTACCTAAACACAGGCAATCTCTAAACAAAACTGAAGTTTGCAGATTACAGGTCAAAATGGATATGAGTGCTCCTGCACAAAGAGTAAGTCATCATAGAGATCATCCTTTTATTAAAACACACTGCTGAAACTCATCAGGAAAACATTTATAAAATGTCAAAATGGGTAAGCCTGAAGCCACAGAGCTGGTATCCTCAGGAGAAGCAAATGGAAAATGTAATCCTCTCCAGCCTGCTGGAGTCCAGCTGTGTCTTGAATGATGTACAAGACGAAAACAGAAGCAAAGTTACCTGGAGAGTGGTATTCAAACCAAATGGGACGTTACTTGTATTTTTCACCCAAGAATGAATGGAAGTTGAAATGAATAAAAATTGAGAATTGAAGAGCAAAATGCATCTCCAAATGTTAAGCTATGCAAATAAGTATATGGTGATGGCTAAACAGTTTTCCATCAAAAGTAGTTTTGCCATCAAATGCATATTAATAAAAATTCTACCTGTTCAAAACTCTTTTCACAATGGAAAAAAAAAAGGGGTTATTTTTCTGTCATTGGTTTAGTGACTTGAGAAAAGTTTAATAAATGACATGCATTTCCATTCCTTCAGATTACTTAAATAAATGTGGTACAAAAAATCCCAAGAGGACTTATTATCTGTTTAAAAATGAAAAAGCTTTACAGACCAGATCCTGCTCCCATTCAGTATCAGGTGTACCTCATTACCTTCAGGGGGAATGTGCCAGTTAGTTGTGATTTATTAACTTCTCTTGAAAGCTTTGCTAAATTTTATGTTCATTAGATACCAGGCTTGAGAAACACAAGAGCAAGGCAGCAGTGACCTACCATGACTCTGGTCCTCACAAGCACAAAAGCATTAGTATTAATTAAACACCTCCAGACCTTCCTTTCTGCTCTGACTGCGCTTGTGTTGAGCTAATTGCTTCTCTCCTCCAGCACATGCTTATCATGTCTGCCCTCCTACACAGCAGCCAAATTCATGTTTTCTAAATGGGATCAACAGCCTGCAGGCAGTAACTCTGATTGCTTCAGATCTTCTCAGGGTTCCTCATAAGACAATTGAAAAGTTTTATGCAGACTAAATGATCTTACAATTTTTCTTCATCTGAAGTTTTTACATTAGTAAATAAGTTGAACTCGAAATCTCTGTGGCCTTTTTAAATCAAGTGCATCAATTAGAAAGATGGATAGGAAGGTCTTGATAGCAGCTTACATTACTATTGTGAAACACGAACATTTTCAGCTGGAGAAGACAACTCAGTTATTATAAAGACTAAGAAGTACTAAAGAATCTAGGAGATAGAAATGACAAATATGTTTATCAAAAAAAAACAGCTCTGAACTGATGGCACTGACTTGTGCTCTATTATTACTTGCTTCATAATCCCACGTAAGAGGATTACTGTCTATTTTGGCACTACGTATAACAAGACTACACAGCATATCACCAAGGGGTTGTATGAAGAGGCAGTCTTATATCATCACACCCAGACATACACTCTTCAAGTCAAATCTCCCACATCAGAAAACCACCAGCTGTCAGTTTTCTGAGCTCCACACCATTTTGTTACTCAAGAATATTAGGGGAAAAAAAAAAAAAGTCAAGATTTTTTTTTAACAGGAGTGCAACACTGCCTAAATTAAGGACAGAATTGTATCATTTTTCAGCCCTCTGCATACAAAAATAACCATGCTGCTCCTCACACTCCGTATCCTGATTCAGTAGAAAAGCACCAGACAGCAGTCCTAACTAAGAGCATCCAGAGACTCTCTGACAGAGTCACAAGGGTTACATTACCCTCTCTCCTAATGCTATGCTACTAATTCTTCCAATATCTCCAAACAAGCCATGAAAACTGAGATAAATCCAGTGCTGGAAGAGTTGCTTAGTCCAGCAGTTATACTTTGGAGAAATTCTAATGCTCAGACCACAAAATAACTGATCTGAGCATCTTATAAAACTAGACAAGGGAAATTACTACACTTCTAATATACTGCACTATTTTTTTCCTTTCAGGCTCAATTCAAACAAAAAGCAGCTGGCTCATAGTGTAGGATGCCCACCTGCTAATATAAACCTTATGGCTATCAAATTCTTCTACCATGACCTTCAGCAGTCCTCTCACTTTCTGGACCCATTACATCTACTCCTCCTCAGGAAAATGGTCAACCTTGATCTTGCCATCAGTAAAAGATTTCAGTACGCCAACTTGGGCAAAACATGAGATGTCATTTCTCACACACCCTGAAACTGTGACATATGATAGATCCCTTCCTCAGTCTTTGTAATACTCAAGTACAAATACACAGTACAAATCTGAGAATTAAAATGTGGAGTATTCTTCAAAACATTGCACTACATCAGACCCACAGTAAGCTCTTCTTTATGGAGGATTTAAATTTGGAGTGTGGGGATGCCAGAGGGGATGAAGAGGGGGATAAAGATGGAGGGAAGTTAATTACAGATCTATATGATCATAAACAGCTCTCTTTCACCTTATCCAAATACTTAAAATTACTAGTTACCTAAAGGAGTCATAACTGTTTTAATGACAGTGTAGGAACACTTAAAATTGTATTAGTTCATATAGTCCCCTATTTTTCTCCGGTAAATTGAATCTCTTATCCTTATGGAGGCTGAGAAGGTATATACATACCCAACGATTCTGACTCACTGGGGTTAAAAGCCTTTTTCAAGTTATTTCCCACTAGCTGGCCTGGTCAATTTTAGTCAATTAGTTTTACCTCATTTCTCATAGAAGGTTATCTTCTTTTAATTATCACAAACATATGGGGACAGTTGCCTTAGCCACTTTTTTTATTTTGCCTTTAAAGGCCAAATGCCTCCCTATTTGCTGTGTCCTACTTGCTTCTGAGTGTCCAAAGCTAGTGCAATTACCCATAACTCAATAAGCAAAATAAGTGACCACATCTAACCAAAAATCAATTGCTAACAAACATTGAGTAAGACCAGAAGCAAAGGCTAATGAGGAAAGGTCTTTTTTAATAGTTCGCCATAGGTTCAGTCACAAGAGGTACTCACTCCTAAATGCAGAGGGTACTCTGAGAGGTGCTAATTAATCTCCTTCTCCCAGAACTTCTAGAGAAGCCACGAGAGTAAACACATGGATACTATTGCCTACTCCGCTTCTGCAGTTAAAGAAATTTACACCAGCCAGCTCTATCTTTGACATTGTAACCACAATTCCGTTAAACTATTCAGTCACTGAGGTCAATGAATATATAGAGCTTCCACATATCAAAATAGTACAATTGCTACTTAGGAGCTATAACTTAGAGTAGAGCTCTTCCTTCAAGCATCAATTCAGTCCTCAGCTATGCTTTTGAAAAATTATTTACAGTATGGCATTACATTACAGTGATGTAGTGCTGAGTTCAGTCTTTTTACTCTCGTTGTGTGAAAGGACTAATATTCCCACAGCAATACAACACAGGTGTGGTAAGAAACTAACACTTACTTGTTTCAGACAGCCCCAAAATCCCACTTCTTTCCTTCAGTCATGCTATTTGCAGAAGAAACATAGTTTTCTGAAATTCTTGTTTTAGGCCAATTATATAACTTACCAGATAAATACCTAAATTGGTGTGTATCAGCACTACTGTACTGCAGACTCAAAAAGCTCATGTGCTATCTATTTCCTCCTGTGACTATAAAATTTCCCTAGGGATACTTTCACTATTTCTGTCACTAGACAGCTGTATTAAATCAAGTTGATATACACTGCCCATCATGTTTACAGAAATTACAGACTCTAAGATTATGTAGCAATTTTTTTACCTTTTTTAAATGGAAGGATTATTATTGAAACTATTTGCACTCTAGAAGGTTACATTCTCCATTAAATCTTTTTCACTCACTGGGATGAAGTAACAAACACAAACATAATTTTAGATTAAAAATCACAAAGTGAAAAACTGTTTTGCTACTATTTTTTAAACTCCAGCTACTGAAATAGCAGGGATCAATGAATGACATGGAGAGGCACAACAAGCAAAAGTGGAAAATGCTGTTCTGGGAGGAAGAAAAGCATGGGTAGAAGCGAAGCTTCTCTGTTCTCTGCATTGTCAAAACTCCCCAGCCTTGTCAGGGACTTTCCTGTACTCTACAGACACTTAACAGCAGCATTTTCAGCCCTTCCCATGGGCTCCACCCAGAACCCACTCTGGCTTTGTCCCTCGCCACCTTAGACTACACAAAAGAGGCACTGCCAGTCCCACACTGCTGCACTAAACCTCCTCTTCTCCTTCACATTTCCCGGTTTTAGTTCATCTGAAAATTCCCACCTAAACAGAATCCTTAAGGTATTCTGCTCATAAATTTCACATGGGTTTGACCTTTGAGCCTATAAGCTGATCTCTTTGGGACCTTTCATGGAAAAGGTAGTGTTTTCAATTGTATTATACATAGCAAAATTTACTGTGTCAACAGCTCAGCTGAATACAACAATTTCTCTTTAAGTACAGGGAAAGCTTAACACATAGCAACATCAGATACTATCTTCAGAGTATTTCCTTTAGATATTTCTAGAAGGAAATAAGGGTTGCTTGACACATTCTATTTGAGTAATCACAGGTTAGTAGTGGTCACAACTATTTCCCTGTCTACTTTGAGTTATCTACAAAAATACATTACTTAAAATTACTTCTGGGGAGGTTGGGTATTCAGAATTTAATCTAACCAGATACTGAAAAAAGTAGAAGTAGGAACCAAGGTGTGATTGAAAGCTCCTGACTTCAGGAGCACACCAGCACCTTTGAGTGCCTACATGACACTTTAAGTCAACAGCTGTGAACAAACTGATGACAAACACTGGGTTAAACAACAACTTAAGTATGAAACAGCAAATCAGAAGATACCAGAAGATACACTCAACTAATATATGGACTATTCAAAATACTCTAACTCTAGAGGATAGGTTTAATTAATACAGAAAGAAAAGGGTACAATCATAGGAAAACCCTTCCAGGATGTAATTTTTGTCACTTCAAAGAAGTTGCCTGAATATGGAAAGTAGTCGCTATCTACAAAAGCTTGCTAAATTCAAACAACTGAAGAGCTGGTAGCTGGTTTCAGAGCAGCACTGGATTTTAAGAAAATCAATGCTGAGACACTCTTGAGGATTTCATTCTAACCTGGTAAACATCAAAAATAAGAAGTGCAGAAGGACCTCAGATTGAGTTCCTACTGTGCATGGTGCAATGCAAGTAAAGTGTTAAAGTCCATATAAGCAAGAAAAAAAGTGAGGGCACTCAAAAAAATATCGTGGCAAGCTAATGAAAAGGAAGCAAGCTGATGAAAAGGAACCTGTATTGAAAATGGGGAAGAGAATCTAGGAGGAACGGCACAGGAGCATACAATTAGTGGACACGCAGTACTGCTTTGCATACTTCACACAACACAGTTCATGTTTGTTTTTCTTTGAATAATTTTTGTATCTGCTTGTTCAAATTACAAGGAAAAATATATATTTTTTTCCAACAGTATCTCCTCCGAACTCACCATAAAACGTAATTCATACCAGAGCATAATGCTTTTCACTGGTGTAATTTGTATTTGCTGCCAAGTAAGCTGTTTACCTACATGAGGGTTAGTGCTTTCAGATTAGACTATCGGGTCTAATGGCAGCATAAAATAGCACTCTAGTTTTTGTGTTCACACTTCCTGATTTCTCAGGTAAGGACACATTCCTTGCGGCAGAAGAGAAGTGGACAGACCCAGGTTCATTCACTATCCCATTAATGCTGAGCAGAGTGTCTGAATTTCTGGCCTTGTGACAGTGTAACAGATGCCCAAACTCCCAACTGTTCAGTGGCAATGCAGGACAGAGCCTATACATCTCCATGCTGCCAGACACTGATATATTCTTCCTGATCACAGGAAATGTCTTATTTTTTTCTGGGCACTTTGGAAGAGTTGGGGTATGGATTTGGCTGACTCAGGTGAAATTAGCCTACATGCCCACTGCAGAGTTGTCTGCTGTCATAACTTTGCTAGCTCCAGCACATGTACCCAGGTTATCCAACTGAGTTGCAAAAGCACCAAGGTGCTCGACTAAAATCATGGACACCAAGAATCAGAATGCCAATAGAGCTTTTTGCTCACTGTGCAGAACCCTTACTTCTAGAGGTTCCCTAGGGAAAACGTTGCCCTTTTCCAACTGTGCTGTTTCAGCATGTTACAATTACAACCCTAATGAGTCCCACCATCCCTGTAGCTGCTGAGGGGGGTTGCAGAGACACCTTGGACTTGGAGCTCAAATTCTGACAGCTCTGGAGACAATTTATAGGAAGGCAGGCAACTGGCTTGCCCTGCCCTCGGAGTCCACGTGACAATGCTCAATCCATCAGCAGTCAAGTCAGTGCTAGCACTTACTTCGACCCTTATAGTCAAGAGAGGCAACAACTGTCAGAGGGGACCAACTGAAATATGTGCCATTTTTGCATGGTAACTTCTCAACTGTTTTCAAAATAAATGGGAAAGGCATGTTAAAACAACAAAAAGGAAAACTGAGTTAATTCTTCACATGAAACAACGGTTTTAAAAGTGCTATCAGGGTAAAAAAGACTTAATAGAACTAAAAAGAGAGCATGACACTTAACAGTTTAATATGATTGAGCTACTTTTCCATTCTCTTAAAATCCATGGATTAATTCCATTCATCTACTTTAAAAATCAGAATTTTTAGATGCTGGCCTTCAGGATGAAACAGCAGGTCATTTATATAATTGCCTGTGCTTCCTGCACAGTCGAAACAGAAACCGATGGTAGAGAGAAATCCAGTCCCTTCTCTTTTGACCGAATAAGCACTTTCACAGCAATTAAGTCCTCCCAGGTGAGGTAGCCACCGAATGAAAGTTAAGGGAAAATGGATGAAACACAAAGCATCTCTAATCCACCTGCAATAGGAGTAGTTACAGTGACTCTCTAGAAAACAGTCAGGGAAAGCAGACAGCTAAAGTTTCCAGCCCCCAGGTAATCAGACACTAGATCCCAAGCCTTCAGTTCCTGGCAGAAGGTACAAACAAGCTGTTACTTAAAGGCCACTTTCATGTCTAGGATTCCAAGCTGCTCCGGGACCACAGCAGGTGGAGACACCTGTCTGCCCAAAACAACCCCTGCAGCAGAGCTCAACAGAGAAGGGAGCTGCTCTCCAAGAAAACACTATTCCCAAGCTCAAGCAGGTGAAAAGGGCACTGTCAGCCTCAGAAACAAAATGCTAACCATTTTGACAAATGCTAAGCAAGGAAAACAACTCAGTGAGTTTTAGAACCCCGAATCCAACCCAGTTTTTGTCCTTTAATATAAAAAGAAAGAGACAATCAAGGAAGTGTGTGCCTAAGTCTCTTCTCGCTCCTAAGAAGGGTGAAGTGCATTTTGCCAGTTACTGCAAGTGATGCTTTGTCAATACAGCTGCTTGTGAACAATGCCATAGCTCATGGCAAGGACACAACAAGAGAGATGCAGAAAGCACCCTTAAGGGACACAACAATGGCAGAGCAAGTGAAGGTGTATCACTCATGACATTAAATCCCACAGGCAGAAAACTTCAGAGCTATGGCTGCCCCCACCCCTGACATACCCATTGTATGTAGACACTGCTTGCATCGACAAAAAAACCACATTTTCTCTAAATGCTCTAGAAAATTATCTCTAGGATTAGAGTATGAAAAAAATATCAGTCCACCCATGGAGTAGGAAACAAAAGTGGAGAAGAAAATTAAAATTTATCTTTCTATTTCCTCAGCTATACGTAAGGGCAATAAAACTGCAGTGCTACTTTAAGTAATTACTAGGAACCATGCCTGCTGCCTGATCAGCATTTTAACAAAAGATTCTACAGAAGGCCAGGGAAACATAATACCATATCTTCTGAGTGCTAAATCATCTCTGTGAGAAAGCACTATAATTCATATGCACAAACAGACCTGCAGTCACTTCACCTGCATCCCAAGATGCTCTCTACATCCAGCCAAGAGTACACTGAGGTCAGCCTTATGCTAGTGCTACCCAGCTGAATGTGCAAACAAAATAAGCATGTGTTTGTACAAAAAAAAAAGACTGCTGATGGGTCAAGTCTCAGTGTTAGCTTCTGGGTAAAACAAGATGTGGCCTTCACTCAGATAAACTGAGATCCTGTATTTGAGAAATAAGCTCAGTATGCTTCCTCTTTGCAAGGAAAATAGAGCAAGCAATAAAAAATATTGGCGAACATGCCCTTTTGCTTCAATTTTTGATTCATAAAATTCTGCCTCCTCACAGGCATGCTGTAAAAATAAATGTACTATTTCTGTAGGGTTTACTAAATACAGGGATCAACACTGAGAAAAGCCCCTAGGAAACTAGCCTTTTTGGATATCAGGAAGCGGGAAGCATATTCCATGTGAACCACAAGTGGTCATAGGCTGAACGGTGAGAATAAAATGAAACGCTGATCAGCTGTTTCACTGCTTCTAGATGGTCCCTCCTGCTCAGCTATAAAGTTGATCCTGTCTTGGAAAACCTCGGTGATCTCGTAGCATCCATACAGATGACCTGATGCCCTCTGCAGGCTCCAGTTCCTATCCTCCAGTGACATCCATAACCCCAGAAGTGACCAGACCAAAACGAATCAATCAAAGCAGCATAAAAATCCAGTTTTTCCTGTGCCAACATCCAAGCAATGGCATGTTACAGAGATCTAGCTTGTTAGGCAGCTGGACTCTGCCCTGGGACCCAGAAGGCAGAGGTGGTGGGTTTCTGATTGAGCATGTGAAGCTATTCCTCCTGCCCTCTCCTTCCAAGTGGGATGTGGACATAGCCGTAGATTTCACCAGAAATACAACAAATAAACTCACCATACACACATACATATATATATGTGTGTATATATATATATATACATAAAGGCTTTGGGGAAGTTTGTAAAAGATATGAGAGGTACACAGAGCATCCATCTGTAAAACACTGGTAAGAAGGTGTTTCGCAAACAGAATATAGTCACAGTGAAATGGTTCACCTAATACTAGAAACAGCAACCAACAAATGATCCCCATGAAAACAAAGCAGAAGTCTAAAGTATTTTTGAAACTAGTCTAAATATTTAGACTAGTGGAAAAAACCTTAGGAAATTATTTTACTTCCCTGGCTCTCAAGCCATTATCTGTACCAAGCCCATTTGCACAGGTTTATCCAATTTTTCAGCCATTCACTCATAAAGCCTTTATCTCTGTATTTTGGAATTACAGTTTGTCACCAAAACTATGGGCAGTCTGTAGACACCTTTCTCATATCATATCCTAACCAGCATATAGTATCCTGAAAACAGAAATAAAACATCCTTAGTACAATGACTAATTCATCCACTAGTCATTTTGGGGGGGTACTGGTGAAAGCCATTCCTGAATATTTTCACTAATGCAATATTTCTGTAAAACCTAATATTGCCTTTCTATGTGTGAATTTTTGAGGTGAATTCCTTTTTTATTACAATATCCACTTTCAAGAGAAGAAAAACATTTAAAAATTATTCCAGCAATGTAATGCCACTAATAAAACTTCTAAGTGCCACACAATATTAAGGAACTGCTTTTAAAAATCCAGTAAAACACATTCATGACAAATTACTGGATCCCTACAAAAAAATGCACAGTGTTCAGAAAAAACAGACTGTGCTTAAAGTGGTAAAATTTTACAAGAAGCAGAAACACCTTCAAGAGTACGAAACAAAACTCATGAAGTCCAATTCAACTACAAATTGAACTGCAATTAATTTAATTGAATAAATAATTAAAAGGAGAAACCGCACACATCAGGCCCTGACAACAGACATGCCACAGTACATACAGCTGTTTACAGAAAGGAGAGACTTTGGAGAAGACAAAGACCACTTAGTGACTGCCCAGTTTTTACATAAAGTGCGTAACTTCCCTTTTGGATTATCTGTGATTAAGGGAACCAGTTCTTATATTTCCTAGGCACCTGTTACAATCACAATTTGTTTCCTAGCCTGATGTCATACATTTTCTCAAAGTTAGCATCAGGGCACCAAAGTACCATCAGGTTTAAGGGGCAGGAGAACCTGGAGGTGGCAGTGCCTTCACAAGGAAGAAACATCCCACGGAAGACCTCACACATTGCCATGCAGGCAGCCCAAATCATATCCCTGCTTGGCACCTTTGTCCTACTAAAAACAACACAGCACCTTGTAAACTGGCACCATGCCACTCTGACAGATGGACTTAAGTGTAGGCAGCCAAGAGACTACATATAAGCATCAAATATGTTTTTTGAGAGCAGGACTTCCAGTCAGGAATGTTAAAACAGCTGTCCACATTGAGCTGGCATGCCTACACTTAAGAGGATATGCTATTGCCACTCAAGCCCTGAGCTGGATTAACTTGGAAAATAAATAAGATAGCTTCCACAGCCACATAAGGTGAGTTTTTGCAGAATCAGGATTAGTGATACTCAGGGGGGCTTTACTGACCTACTATTAGTGGGCACAGTTGCACGATCAAAAAGCTCTTCATTTCTGCAGCTTGGAGAAACATTTATCTGGTGCATGCTTATATATAAATATATATATTTATTTTTCTTTGGAAGAAAATTTAGAATGCAATACCAGCATGATTATGAACAAACACGTTAGTGACCTTCTGTTTTGTGTTAGAGGATGCTTTTTTTGTGAATTGTCCTCACTCAGACTCTTGTATCCATGTGAATAGGATCTGTTTCACTGGTTTTTTCCTCTTTTCAAAACTTCAACTCCCAACGGCCCATGCCAAGACTTTTTGTTAGCTCATGCCTACATGCACATATACATTTTACATTTTGACATCACTTGCATAGTTTATCCCAGTAATAAAATCATACTGCCTGGAGAAACAGGCATTGCATAACACAGGATGTGAGGTGGCTGGCCTGCAGAGCCATGCCCTGTCCATCTCTATCCCATTCCTGCAACTGGCTGGTCTGTACGCTGCCCACAAATCCCTCTCCTCTAGGACACAAAACATTCCAAACCACTGAGAAGTTCCAACAAAAACAGGTTTGCTCACATCAGTGTGCCAAACAAACCACATGCTCTTTTTCCTTTTCCCCCACAAACTCAGATTTTACTCCTGCCCCTCAAAAAGTCACTGGCCTAAGTCTGAAGTGAGAAAAATGTTCAAACATTAACAAGTTAAAGGTTTCCTCAGAATTCCACACTATTTAAAAAAGATAATACCAAGATTTCCAACAGCAGGCAACATTCCTTCTAGCCCTGAGTAGCTTAAAGACTGAAAGGAGGTGATGATACATTTTTACTCAATGTTTAAACATGCTTTGTGTTCATTTTAATTCTCCCTGTGGTCACAATCAAATCACAGCCATAAATTTTCCATGTACGCTGTAGCTGAGTGTAGTCATCTTTACTCTTCTGAATCACTAAAAATGAACTTCAACTCTACAAGGATACTCCCAGTACAGATCAAAGCTGCCTTCAGTGCCTGGCAGGTACAGGGTCATATACAGTCTACCAACAGCTGCTGGTGTCTTTTACCTTTGTTAACTTTAAGGCTGATCTTTGCTGCAATTAAAAGTTACCTGAGTCACTTCATTATGATTTCCTGTGCTAGAAGCATGTCAGTGGTAGCTATCGTTTTTCTTGCACAGTGAGAATTTCCCTCCACTGACCTTGTTTCCCCCTCTGGTGAAGACTTCCTTCTCTCACACCCTTCACCTCTTTTACCCTTCATTCCTCACCTGCAGCTTTTCCATTTCCTTTCTTTTCCCATGTTTTTGAGGACTGTGTGAAATCACCTACTTGCAAGTTTCTGTTGTTCCAAATAACAATTATTAACCTCAGTAAGGAGATGCTTTGCTTTTTCATACTGCCAATAAAGTTGCTAGATTAATCTAAATTTCCATACCACTTAACCTTTCTCAGAGGGGATGAGAGAGGGAAAACACTTTGTCAAATACTTCATCAGGCAGATCAGCAATGCTGTAAATACCTCTCCCTCCTTCCGAAAACCAGCAGTGCCTCAGGCTTTCTCAAGGCACTGCACAGACTGCGCATGGCTTTAAAACAGTTCAGGGAATAGTCAAACTGCCAAAGAACAGGTCATAAGGAATAAAAATACTGATCTGGATCACTAACGTTTGCTTAATAAAGTAGTTACACACATACAGCCCAAGAGTACTACTTTCATGCATGTCTACTTTACATGGAATTACTATCTCCAAGGCTCTTGTAAAGCCAAAGTAAACTGAACTGCAAATGGTAATGCTGAGCATCCAAAACCCCTTGGCAGCTCTCTCACCCCATAAGTGCCTCTCTTTGTTTGAAAACAATTTAAGGGGTACATGATTCTTACAGAAGTAGTATCTTACAGAATCTTACAGATTCTTCATCATCATCATCATGTAAGATACTAATGCAAAGTCAAAGAGCAGCCAATCTTATTACATATTACTCAAACTAACAAAAATGTATGGTGTTCACTATCGTGGTCAAACGCCAATAAAGTTTAGTAGCCAGTTATCTGAGATACCCCTTCCTCCCACCAGGGAAGACTATCAGGTAGACCTGTCTGTACCTGCCGAAAGCCATGAGAATACAATGTACCAGACTGGACTCTTACTTTGTTGTGCCCCTTGAGCTCCCCCATCTGAGCTTTTAACCCTGAAGGTTTTACTTGCTGGTTTATCAATGGGTTTTAAGAGTATCTTTCTGAGATGCCAGATGATGTATCAATGCCAGTCAAAATTCATTGCTAGCTAAAGACAAATGAATGCTGGAAAAGTAAAATGAAGCATGCCAAGAATCTCTCAAAGTGCTTTTTGAACATTAACATTATAGAGACTCTAGGCTAAAGGCATTAACCAAAATTCAGAAATATACAGCTTCTGTGTTAGCTAAAAAACTTGAAGGGGCACAGCAAATTTTAACACTTCTTTCTGAAAAAATCCCCGGCTAACACCAAGTGCTGAAAAGCATTAGAGAAGCTCTCTGCTGTCCCATTCCCTGTGCTGGACGGTGTGAGCACAGCTGCTTTTACGCACACTGCATTAGCTTCACCCGTTACTACTGTTCACCAGTCCACAAAACATTTTCAAATAGGAAAGCATGGAAATTTTACTTCAAAAGTTCACTTCAGAAGGAAAGCTTAGCACAGATGTTGTTCGGCAGGACCAGGGCAGAAGTACCCGCAACTGGTCCGTCAGAGAGATCTGAGGTTCAGCATTCGAAGCACCCTAGTACTTAGATGCCTTACCTAGGTAAAGCGAGGCGTTTTCTTTCTTGACATTGTCATCTAAGTACGTTGGTCCCAAGGTATAGATGGGTGTCGATCCCATGCCAATAAGGATTTGGGCACAAATGAATAAAGCTACATAGAGAGAGTGGTCATTTCCACCAGAGTCCTTGAAACAGGCCGGCGAGTCCCACTGCTCTTTGGCGGTGCCATTGCCAGCCACGCACAAGCCCTCGTTACTGACGGAGGAGTTCAGTTCCTGGATCTGGTACGGCGGAGAGATGAAGTGAGGTAAGGAGAAGAGCGAAGCCCCCAGAGCGATGAAAAGCCCCCCCACAGCCAGCCAGAGCGGCCTCCGCCCGCGCCCCCCGAAGTAGCTGATGAAGACCACCACCACCAGGCTCCCGATGTCGAAGCAGCTGACTAGCAGCCCCGACTCCGAGCTCTTGAGGCTGTATCTCCGCTCGATGGTGGTGATGACGCTGCTCAGGTAGCCGGAGACCATGAGGGACTGGATGAAGGTCAGGAAGCACATGCACACCAGGAAGAAGCGAGAGTCCGCCAGCACTGCCCGCAGGCACTCTCTGCCCGGGGGGCCCGCCAGCAGCAGCGCCGGCGGCGGCGGCAGCAGCAGCAGCCGGGGGGCCGGGGACACCCCTCGGCCGGGCGCCGCCGGCTGGCCAAGCTCCGTCCCTCGGGGGAAGCTCCCGCTGCCGGCGCCGGGCGGCTGGGCAGCCCCGGCCACGGCTGCGGCGCCCCCGCCCCGCTCGGCCTCGGGAGCCGGTCCCGCCGCGGGGCCCGGGCCGCCGCCGCCGCCCCCCCCGGCCGCCAGGGGGGAGCCGAGCGCGGGCAGACTGCGGCACCGCGGCGCCTCCGCCCGGCCCCCCGCCGCCGGCCGCTCCGCCCCGGGGCGCCGCTGCGCCGGGGTCCCCGCCGAGGCCATGCTGGGTCCGGCGGCGGCCTCACAGGAGCCCGGCCGGCTCCATCGCCGCCGTGCGTCGAGCGCGCTGAGGGGCCCGGCGGGCGCGCAGCATAGCGAGGAGGGGAGGAGGCAGGGGAGGGGGGTGGCCCTAGCCGCGGCCGCCAGCCGGCCCGCCGCACGTGTCAGCCGAAGTCCTTTGTGGCTCCATCCACCCTCAGTCTCGCTCGAGGGGCGCCCGCGCTGCCGGCGGCTCCCGCTCCCAGCCGCCGCATGCCAGCGCCGCCGGGCTCAGCAGCCGCCCGCCGGGGCCCCGCGGACAGCCAGCCCGCCGCGGGGCAGCGCCGCCCGCTCCGCCGCCCGCATCCTCCGCTCTCCTCGCCGCCGACGCTGGTGACAGAGGTCCGGGGGATTGCTGCCGATCTGCGGGGCGGAGAGCAAGCACGGGAGGTCAACGGCGCCCGCCCCAGCGGTCCCGTCCCTCCCCGCCTCCCCGGGCTCTGCCCGCCCGACCCCGCGGTTTGCCCTGAGCTCCTGGGAGCGCCCGTCGTCCCCGTCCCCGCGGGGGTGGATCACGGCAGCGCCCCGGGAACCGCGCGTCCTTGGGGACGGCACATGGATTTACATAAGAGCTGGGGCGGCCTCGGCCAGAGCGCGACCCTTTTATTTGGCGCCGGATGCGACAGCCAAAGGTCGCCGTGCCAAGCCTTTTATTTTCCAGCCTAAAAATAAATGCGCTGAAATAAATACTCCGCTACAACTCGGCGGCCCGGGGAGCGGCGGCGGGCGGAGGGAAGGGTAACAAAGCTGGAGCCGGGCAGCGGCGGCGGGCACCCCGAGAGCCGGCTCCCCGGCACCGACCCCGCCGCCCCAGCTCCCGTGGTTGCCACCCGGGACCGCCGAGCGCAGAGCAGTGCCCAGACATCCCTACCCCGGCAGCGGAACACGCCTTTTGCCTCCTTTGTCCGCTTTTGTCTCCCCGCCGCCTCCTGCTCGTTGCGGCCGCGCGGAGGGGCGGGCGGGGGAAGCAGCGGCACCCGGGCAACCGCGCCCCGGCGGCGGATCCCTCCCCACCCGCAGCGGGTGGGCAGCGGAGCCGGCGGGGCGCTTCGGGATCCTTCCTCCCGGCCGCCGCGAAGGAGAACGACGGGGCTACTCACCGAGCGTGCGGCGCGGGGGGGGGGCGGCCGGCCCGTGCCCTGCGCCCCCGCCCCGCCTGTCACCCAACGCCGGGTCCCCCCGGGCCGCCTCCGCCTCTCGGGCGGCGCGGCGGAGCGCAGGCGCGCCCGCGGCAGCGCCGGCCCGGGCGGTACCGCCGGGCGCTCCCGTGCCCTCCGACCTCCCCTGGCCCCCGCGCAGGGAGCGACCCCGGACCCCCCGCGCCGTGCACCGACAGGGCAGAGCGGCGGCCCGCAGTAACAGGGCTACACCCCCTCGCCAGAGTCTCCGGAGCCCTGGCGGGAGGGTGAGCCCGGCGGCGGCACACGCTTTGGGGGGGCTGCCCGGTCGGTGCCTTTGCTCAACCGTGGAGCTGCCGAGTGCTTGCAACTCGGCGCCCGTGGTTGAGAAAGCCCGTGGAGCACCACGGTTGGCAGCTCCGGGCGGTGTTTAGGATGCTTAGGATGGTGGTGCATCGCTTTGTGTAACAGGCAATGAAATATTCGGAAGACAGGACCTCAGTTACAGCATCTGCTGAAAAGTGGGAAGAAAGAACTAAGGGTTGATTTTTTAAAATTTTTATTTTAAGAAAAATAGATAGCCGGACCACTCGATGATCCTTTTTGTCCGGGTCTTGTGTCCAATATAAACCATCTCCAAAAGTGGGAAGCACACGTGAAACCTGGGAAAAGTAGTTTGGAGTTTCCTCCTCATATAATTTCCTCCTAATCCCCTGCTCTCGGTTTGTGGAGTGTCTTGAATTGCACTGTTTTTTCCTCTGAAGTCCCTTTTTTAAAGCCCTAGTACTAAGATAAGTCAAGATAATCCTGCAAATTATTATATTTGTTGTGGCTTGATAGAGGGTGAACTATTGAGGTATTCCTCTTTTTGCCTGAAGTTTTTCCATAAAATAATACCAAGGAATACACCAAAGAAGTATAATATTCTACACATTTCTGAATAATTAGTGCTTTTCTGGCAGGGTAGAGGATTTAACTTTGATTTGTTTCCACTCCTTAAAAAAAGTGTTTAAAACTGACCACATTTGTTTACTTATTTATAGTCTTGATCAATAAGATAGTCTTATAGGATACCATTTTCAAATTTTATTAAGCTATTATCAAGAAGTATTTTGATAACTCTTTGTACTTGCTTGTGACTCAAACAGCTCAAACTCAACACAGCCAAAACAATAGGGTTTTTTTCCTTTGGTTTTCAACCACATTTCTCCTGTTGATAATGCGCCCCAAGTTTAGTGCTTGTCTAGGCCTGTAGTTTTAGTATTTTCTTCAATTCAGTTAGGTTTTCAAGGATTCTTGAAAAACTTTTCTCAGTGATTCTTTCTTTCTACATAAGGTCCTTAACGCAACTTCTATTTCATCATCCCACAGCTTGTTGTTACTGCAGCTCCTCTCTCCTCCTTCTTCCACTGTCAGTCCCACATGGCCACAGCTTCCTTCACTGCAGCTCTGGCACTCACCTCAATGCTCAGTAAGCTGAATAAACTCACTGAGGCAGCAGAAAACCAATCCAAGGGAAAAAAAAAAAAAGAAAAAAAAAAAAACAACCAAAAACCGAAAAACGTGTTTTGCCAGTTTTATGAGCTGATTCACTTCACCAAGGATGTAAGCACAAGAACTTGGAAAAAAAAATAAAGGGAAAAAGAGAGAGGAGGTCCACAGGGAAAGAGGAAGAGAGGATAACCCATTTCAACAAGGACAAGCTTTTAATTCAACTCAGTCATCTCACTGAGCCATCCCTAAGAACATACGTGTAATTCACCTGGTAGGCAGTATCCCATTAAACTTCATTAACTCCATTGCACTTGAACTAGTACATGAACCAGTAACTGCAGTTTGTGAGTCTAATGGATCATGTGTATGGCACCTGAGTGCTGATTTCAGCCCTTGGTTCACGACAACCCCATGCAGCACTACAGGCCTGGGCCAGAGTGGCTGGAAAGCTGCCTGACAGAAAAGGACCTGGGGGTGCTGGTTGACAGCTGGAAAAACATGAGTGGGCAGTGTGCCCACGTGGCCAAGAAGGCCAATGGCATCCTGGCTTGTATCAGGAATAGTGTGGCTAGCAGGACCAGGGCGCTGATCATCCCTCTGTATTCAGCACTGATGAGTCTGCACCTCGAGTACTGTGTCTGGTTCAGGGCCCCTCACTACAAGAAAAACATTGAGGTGCTGGAGCATGTCCAGAGAAGGACAACAGATCTAGTGAAGGGTCTGGAGCACAAATCTTATGAGAAGCAGCCGAGGGACCTGGCAGTGTTCAGCCTGGAAAAAAGGAGGCTTAGGGGAGACCTTATCACTCTCTACAACTACCTGAAAGGAGGATGTAGCCAGGTGGGGGTGGGTCTCTTCTCCCGAGTAACAAGTGATAGGATGAGAGGAAATGGCCTCAAGTTGCACAAGGGGAGGTTTAGACTGGATATTATGAAAAATTTCTTCGCCAAAAGGATTGTCAAGCATTGGAATAGACGCTCAGGGAAGTGGTGGAGTCACCATTCCTGGAGGGATTTAAAAGATGTGTAGATGTGGCCTTTTGGGACATGGTTTCATGGTGGACTTGGCAGTGCTGGGTTAACGGTTGGACTCGATGATCTTAAAGGTCTTTTCCAACCTCAACAATGCTATGATTCCATCAGTTTTGGAATCCTTTCCTATGACAAGGATTCCTAACCATTGTTGTATAAAATCAACAACAATTTTCATGAGATTGCAGAATAACCATAGATACACCAAAGCGTTCTCCGGTCCCATGGGAAAATATAAGGGCACAGCATTCCCAGCCTTCACAACATTTGCAAACAGTACAGCCTGTAAACAGGCACAATTTCAATTCTTTCCACAGTGGCAAACCTGTCAAGAGATAAAATTATTCTTAGGACTACATGAAGATGTTTGTTTTGGGAAGTTACTCCAGCTGGCTACAGCTTCTAAAATGCTTGACTTCCCTGCTTACTTTTGGATCTGAATAAAAGGTTAGCCGAGCAAAGAGAGTATTTGTAGTCTGCAGTTGGTATGAGCATCCTGCCCCTTATTTATTACTCTCTTCACTTGACAAGCTGATTACAGAAGGTGCAACAATGGTTCCCAAGTTCACAATAAAATACGAATATATATGACTTACTATGCAAACCTTCTGCTTTTAAATTTTCACCATAGTGAATTTAAAGTACATGGTATCCCTCAAGCACGAAGCAATCAATTGGTGTTGCAAACCAGTCTGTTTATGGCTACAGCTGCAAAAGAACATAATTCCCAATTTGCCAGATTAAGGACAAGAGCTGACATCCTATTTTTGATTTATCTGTGTTAGTGAAAGTCATAAAGTCAGGACTAGTGAAATCAGGCCCTTCATCTTAAGAGTTCCTAAGTTCTCGGCTGACAACCTCCTTCCCTCATGGGCTGCCCCTGCTGCAGTGGTGAGCTCTCACACAGCCCTCTTGGCTGCTGTTCTTTGAGGGACACAACCTCCTGGCAGAGAAATGGTAACCATTAGCAGAGGGGAAGAGCAGGACCTTAACTCACAGCTTGGTCTCCTAAGCTGATCAGTTTCAGAAAAGAACGCAGCAGAGCTACCAAGGTGCCATCTTTTTAAGGTCACACTTTAGCTGGTGATAGTTTGGAGGCTTTACGTGTCCTTGCTAGTTCAGGGAGCTGGTGATGTCCAGTGAGGTACCTCAGCCCAGTCTATTTCAGGCCACAGAGGAAAGAACTCAGCTGAAGGGTGGCATGAGTTTATAGCTCTGCTTTTCCTTCAGTTTTTCACATTTCTAGCCAGGTTTTCCACTTGATGAAATGCCATGAATGCAATAAATCGACACCCTTGTCTTCCTTCCCGTTTTCCCTCATGCTGCTGCCATTTTTGGGCAACATCTGCTCTTCATTCCCAGCCCAGTATTAATAAAGCAATAAGCAAAACAGGATGTGCATTAGGAGGCTAATGGGCTTTAGGTCCTCCTGGAGTGTGAGCATTGGGAAGCATAAAGCGAAAGGACAAGAAGTATAACTCCCCAGGGACCCTCACCGAGCTAGTGTCCTAATGAACACCCAAGGGCAGCTCACTGCTGGGAGAGAACAGCTTATTATTTTTATTTGAGATGTCAGAGAGAGCACTTATAACAGCAGATCCTAAACTAAAGAGCTCATTTAGTGAAAGAAATGAGCTTAACCACAGTCAGATATTGTTGAGCTATATCCACCTTAACATTTGTAGGTCTCCAGGGAAGAGCTAGCTACAGGTTCATGAATGAAATAAAGGAACTTTATATGCCAGGGAGGTACAAAGTAATAGAGGAAAAGGAAAGGAAGAAAAGAGAAAGACAGTGTTAGAAATAATGGTTAAACTTAGGGGTGAGAGCTATCAGTATTAAAATTGTACATGTCAGAGAAGAAAGGACTACCTTTCCTCACTGAGGTCACATTATTCTACAATCTTCCCTCTGTCATGTGCTCCCATCCAGGGAGCAGAACCATGATCTGCAGTGGGGCCAGGGCAGTGGGAGCTGTGGGTTCAGTTGGCTGCCACCAGGCACAGAGAGGTAGTGAACGGGGCTTGCATCAGTCAGAAGCAACAGGTGATACGGACGCCTGCAAAGGGTAGGGCAGAGAAGGCTTCTGACATTCTATGCTCATTGCAGAGCTGAATCCAGCACCATGCCTATAAACATGGGCTCCCGTCTGGGTGCCTAGTAGCAAGATAAAGCCCATGCCACCTATATTTGTCATAGTGGTGGTTCAATATGGCTTACTGTTTCATTTTAGAAGACACCAAGTCTCAGGAGGTAAGTTACAGTGAATCTACTTTAGATAACTTTAACAGTTGTGTTCAAAATTAGACTTTCCTTGGCAAGCAAAAGCCCAGTGCCTAAGAGGGTCTAAAAAAGCTAGGCAAGCATCTAAAAAGTGGGACTGACTCTCAGTTATTTATGTCTGTCTCCTATGCAAGTACACACAGAAAACCTCTAATTTTGAAAAATAAACTGAAGTGTTAAAAGTTTCAGTTTTTATACATAAGGAGTGTAAAGAATAAAATAAAATTTAAAAAAACCTGAAGAAGATAAAGCATAAAAGACACAAGGAGAAGCTAAAACAGGTTTTCTTTTTATACATACCAGTAACCTCTGGAGATCATATTGATAAATGCTAAGTGACGAAATAGGAGGCAAGGACAGGCAGAGGCTCTAATTCCCAAACTTGCAACACATCAGACTGTGCTAGGAATTTGTCTAGTGGGGCAGAAGTAAGAGGGATGATGCAGGAAGCTTTCAGAGTCAGCACAGGACCTTCATATGGGCTGGGGTTTGAGGAAAGCAGTGAGGACTTCCTCCAGAGGCAGAGAGGAGCCAGCCCTTTCCTCCCCTCTGGAGCCAGCCAGGCTGGAACCCCTCACTCAAGCACCACAGGCTCTGGGCAGCTTTGAGCCACCACTCATTCTGCAGCTCGGTGCTTTAAGTGCTGCACTCTAGCCCCAAGCAAGAAATATCTAAAGGCAGATAATTCATCAGCTAATCATCAAAGATATCTTTTTTTCTGAGTTATTTACAAGCAAGACATACCAGATTATTAAACACCAGGATACTTTGTTAGGAATGTATACAGGGCTGTGGTAGCCTAGCAGCAATAAGATGAGATATGATATATGCAAAGACATATTTAATGCTTTATAAGACCTATAGCTCTGGTTTTAAGCCTTTTTTTCCTACTGCCACAGAAGTGTCAGGCAATAAGGAGACATGAGATACTCATACAGTTTACATGGGAGAGGAAGAAGGGAGTTGTACTGTGCCTTTATACGTAATTTTATTCTTTAAATTCACATTTTTTTCCCCAAAAGTCCTAGTTCTTCTACTACATCCTGATTTTAAAATGATATAAACATTCATCCAAAATTGTGAAAGCATTGTTTGAACATAGGATCAAAGCCATGAACAAAGACTAAACCAGATTTCCTTCTCACTCTCATTCACAGAGGTCTCATTTCTCAGCATCTGCTGCTTTCTTTCAGTGTCACCTTTCAGCAGCCTTTTGGCAAGGATTCTGTATTTATGTATAAGCTAATGCATTTATGTTTGGCTAGTATATGCATTATGACATTAACCATCCTTAAACATTATTCTTCTCTCTAAACTTATGTGTCTCTATATGTGATAGTTTTAAATGTGAAATGACAAAGTCAAAATACTTTGAAATAACTATCTGAATCTGTTTGAATTCTTTGCCCATAGGCAAATTCAAAATTCCGTATTAAAATAGAACATTTGCTCATTGTTCTTTCCCCCCACCTGATCATTAGTTTCTCTCAGGGAAAACGCACTGGCAAAATCACAAGGTATCAGTGCCACAATAGAAGATACATGGAAAAAAGCCACTGAGTAAAAATATCCTCCCCAAAAGTCAGTACACAGGAACGTAAATACATCTGGGAACTCCTGGGTCATCATCCCCAGAGCTCAGTTAGCAGGACACGGTAGGCTTTTAGTCTGCTGTGGGCCACAGTGTGGCCTGACCACAAACATCAGTAACTGCAAAACGTAGGGGGTTTAGTACAAAACACAAAAAAACCCACAAAATCTATAATGCGCCATTAAACAGAGAGCAAGAAAAAAATCAATGCCATTGCCAGCTTCTAAGTAAATCTACTGTGTGTCTAGAAGTAAACACATCAAAGATACCTTTCTGGACCCTGCTAGTGTCTGAATTGGTGCTCCAAGGTGTCATCCAGCCAGTCATCTCAGATGGGAGTCAGCAATGTGCCCCCTAGAATCGTCACTTCTGCCTTCACACAAAGAGAAACAGCATTTGACCAGGCAAAGTGCATATCATTCAGAACCAATATCTTTCAATAAAATCATGAGTAAGTTTAATTAGTGAGTAGCAATAAAGTAATTGAACAACGATGAATATAGGGAAAGGCAGCACAAAATAAGAGTAACACAAGAAAGAGTGATGAGAATAGATTCTCATGAAACACACTGCCATGTAAAATGTGAGTCAATATAATCAGTTCAGTAAACCTGAGAATATTAAATACATTCTTCAGTTGCCAGTATGGAAACTAGCTCCCTCCTGTTTCAGTAGACCTGAAAAGGGAGAGAACTGCTGAAATGAGGAGAATTATACTCTGAGATAAGTCCATAAGAGTTCTGCTCCCTGCCTCTGGAATGGTAAAACCATTTCAAGGCCCTGAGGCTACTGTACATCTCCACACTTAGACCAAATTCTCTACCTAGAATATGAAAACCAGAAAGGAATGTAGTGAGCTGCTTACAATTACCTAGTCTGAAGCAATACAGTGTAAAAAGCAGAGATACAAAAAAGTAGCCAGGAAAGCAGCTGGTAAACATGAACCAATCTCCAAAACAAATTTAGACCAGATATGAGAGCAGGGCTTTGTTGGTTTTTAGGAAGAATAATTTGCCCAGCAAGGCATATTTTATATCCTTAGGTCCCTATACAAATAAAACTAGCAGATCTCTTAGAGGAATGCATGCAAAATTGTCCCAAAGTTATGTATTTATTATTATAAAGCTGAAAAAAGAACCAAAGGAAATACTCTAAGAGGAACCATATGCTGAAGCATTGTTCACCTTTTGTCCACAAAAACATGGTTTTAATGTGGGCACTCTGAAGGCTCATCTCAGCAAGCAGTAGCCTCTGTAGCTGCTGACCCAAGAAAGCTTTTAGGCATGACAGTCATAGAGGCTTATATATGAAATTCAATAGTAAATTTAAAAACTACCCCACTATTGCCCTGAGCTCTAACCTCTGTGGCCCAAATTCTCTTCTGAGTTAAGGGAAAAAGCAATTCCCCTGTGTTCAGGAAAATACCTTTGGGTTTGTTCTACCCATAGGACTGAGATCAGCCACTTAGCTGCCACTGAGGATGAACACAGACTTTAATCCAGTATTCATCATTTGGGCAGGAACTGGGGAACCTTGCTGCACTGGAGCTGAAGTGAGAGGCACCAGCGCAGAGCTGTGGTGACTGTTGATCTGATTGGTCCTACACACCACAGGAGTTGGTGTTTCTAGTGTATCCTGGGTATCACCAGGGACAGGTGGACATGTAGTGGCCTGAGAGGACACCTTCTCAAAGGAGGAAAAGCAAGCTAGCCCCATTTTCCCCCTCAGTGAATTTCCTGCCCTCAGTGTCATACTGCAGGCTCTACTGCTGCCTCCAGGTGTGATCCAGCTACCAGCAGATCTGGCTGCTGTCAAGAAGAGCAAAGTTACTGTTGTAGTGCTTCTTTAAATGATAACAACCTTTAAAAGCTAAGCTAAGACACCAGGCTTGTGCAGCTCTTCAGCTTAGGGTCACAGACACTTGTAAAATATTTATTGTCATGACATTTTGGGAAAGACCTATTCTAATTTTAGCTTTATCTAGCAGGTTAAATCCTAGCAGTAGGATAGGAGATTTTCATTAGAAATACTGTCCAGAATAGTGAGGCATTGCTAGAAGTGGAATTTTAAGAGGGGCTGAGAAATTCAGCTCTTCTGCAAATACAGTTTCCAGTCCACTGTGGAGGTAGGAGGCTTTATCTGCTCTCTTCCTCCACTCACTCCAGCTGGCAACATGGTCCTGGCCTGGATACTAAGTAGATGTTATTTTGTATGTTATATCTATGATCAATAATACAACTTGCAAAAACATTAGGAACAGAGCAGTGTATGAAGGCTGTTGACTCAAGTGTGCCCCTGAGCATGTGTCCTCTCAGCCAAACCCAGACACTACAGCCTTCCCTCAGCCAGATGGTAATCTTGAATTCTCTTATTTACAAAAATGCTTTATATTAATTGTTAAGTTATTATTAGATGTCTGTAGGGACCATTAAAGACCTGGGTGTTCTGCAGTGCACAAGGACACACTGCAGAACATTACCTCAAGGCTCTCATGGTAATCTTGACTTCATATAGGACATCACTGGAACTGCTACTGCCTTTGCCAGCAGGAGCAAACATTGAGTTTCTCATTGTCTTTATTAGTCCTTGGAAGCCCTTCAGTTCCAGGAGGACAAAGCTTCTGTTTGTACAAGAAATATTGCAGTGCATCCACTTTTAATATGCAACATTACCTGTCGTGAATGGAATTGAATAATTTTACATATAAAATGGCTATGTAAAATTAATTGTAAATAGTTTTAAAAGAAAATTCTGCCTATAATGTAGTTCATAAACCAGATTTTCACTCAGATGTTTTTAGTCTGTCATTGTTGCCCCTGCAGCTACTATTGTTGGATCTGAAATGTCAGAAAATAGGCTTTCTATCTGTCACCTAAAGGAACAGTTACTCCCAGCGTGAGGACAAGACAAAGTAAGTAAAGCTTCAAGGGCAGTGTTAGTGTATTTCTTTGAGTATTAAAAAGCTTATTTAGAAATATTACTCAACAAAGGAAAGACAAGACCAGTAAAAGCTTATTACTTATATGCACACATGCATGCTCATACACAGAGACTACACTCACACTAGTAACAAATAAAGGAAAAGAGCTGAAAACTGCAAGAAGGGGTGTAGATTCAGTGGAGCTGTATAAAACCACTGGAGAAGGCAATCCAAGTTGCAACAAGAATTTCAGCTTTCTCCTTATATGGTGTCCAGTGCTAACTCTTGTACTGCTCATTGTGCAAGCAGAAATTCCCACTGATATTTTGGGTTGTGTTATATGAATTAGTAGATAAGAACAGTGTTGAATTCAACAAGAGGTTTTTTTCTAGCTACACCCAAGAGATGAAATGCTATCCAAAGTCAAAGGGTAAAATCCTGGCCCCACAAAACTCAGTGGTAAAATTTCCTTTTCCAGGCACACTTATTCTGCAGGTTATAACCACCTTTAACCCATTATATTGTCTTCTGAGAAACAAAGAACCTACATGCCTCTGAAACCTCTTTTTGTGAGTCTTTGACTCCCTATGGGTTCCAGTAGGAGCCTGGTAAGAGGGGTCCTGTTCTGAGAAGTGTGACACCCCCATCCCCCGCTGGCCTTGGGTCAGCAATTACATTTCAGCAACAAGCATACAGTTCAAACAAGAAGAGAAATATAGCTCCCAGAAGGATGGCTGGACAGCAAAGAGCCAAAATAACCTCTGCAATTTTCAACTGTTTAAAGATGGTAGCAGTCTGGGTTTTATGCAGGGCCTGCGGAATAAGAAATCACATCATCCAGCAATCCTTGGAAAGATTAAATCCTTAAATTTAGCGGTATTTTGAAATATTTTGCATTGTTCAGACATGTAAGGTAAATTTTCTGTCTCTCAACACATAGCCATTTACACCCAGCCATTTCTACCTCAGGGGAGAAGTTTTGTGTGTGGTGTCTTCAGGCAGAATTAAAACTATAGTCTTCAAGTGCAAATGCTTTCCTCAGAATGCTGCACTCTCAAGCTCCATCATTTACAATTTATCATATCTTCCTGCATAATCCCTGCTTTTCTACCTTGTCCCCACAAAAAGGTCCCCATAAAAGAGGTGTTAAGGAAACTTTGCTGTCTGACCATCCAGGAGCCACTCTGGCAGTCACACTCAGACCATCAGAGCTGAGACCGAGGCCCTTTCACAGCTACACAACCCACATTCACACAGTCAGACTAGGTTTCCTTATGGGCTCGACCCTAGGTTTCTCATAGCAGAGTCTCAGACGTCTCAATCCTTAAAATAATTTAATCATGGTGAAATAACAAGATAACAGCTCGAGCAGAGTGCCTCCAAGGAAGGACCCCAAACAAAGGAAACCATGGGCTTTTATACTTTCACAGTCTAAGGGTTAGGGGTCATCAGGTCCTGCTGTGTCTCTGAGTGTCCGGTCACCAGGCCAGCCCACAAGTCCCTGTGCCCTTTTTTATGCAAAGGGCCCCTTGCCTGAGGTTCCCAGCACCCAGAGCTCAGTCTGCAGCTGCACACCCAGCTACCGGCACTAAATGTCTTCCTCAGCAGAGTGGACCCCTTGCACCAATAAAGACAAGTCCCCAGCTTTCAAATACTCCGTCTTGGAAGACCAATAACAATTTTGGAACAGAGGACATGATAATATGCCCCTCGTTCACAATCTAAATTGTGCAGCATCAGCTTTTAAATGTCAAGGTCATTTGTGGTATTTCTATTTTGAGTAAAATGGCTCCTACTGTTTCCATGGTTTCACCTGAAATATGTACTGAGCCTCATTGTTAAGAACCTTGAAACCCAACCATTCTAATAAAAAATAGACATCCCCTAATGTAGGTAGTCAATTTGACTTTTAAATGTAAAGCAGTCTGTATTTACCCTGGATGGATTTATGGATCTCTACACTGCATTTGTGAACAAAACCAGATGTTTGGATTATCCAATTTACCCTTCTTTTTGGCATATTGCATGATAATAGCTTTAATTATTTCTACAGCATAGATTTTTTTCTGCAGTGGAAAGATTGTCTTTATTGTTTACTACACATAATGAAATATCAGCTTTATTAAAATAAACTATTGAGTAAACATAATAACTCAGTCATAATGAAAATGCAAAAGTAATACAATATGCTTTAGACAGAGATTTTAAAAGTTTAGCATTGCTTCAGATTGTATTCTGTATTTTCACATTCAACTGTGGAAATAGTAACAGTTATTAGAACTGCTAAATTTTCCAAGATACTAATTTTTCCATTATTGCTGTTACTTAATAAGTATTAATCAGAAACAGAATGCTGGAAGGAGATTGAAGAATGACTCAGATGAATAAAGCGAGAAATAGTTTAATGAATTTTAAAACCTCAAAATGCAGAATTAAAACTGTGGATACTAAAAGACAGTAGATTTCCATATTAAGGCCTCCAGTACTGTTTTTGTTGAGTTGCCATTTCAGAATGCTCATCTATGAAATATTGCATAAACACTTTATTTTGTCACCAAAATGAGGTTACAGTGAAGTAGCTCCACTGATTTAGACAGGATTAGAGCAGACACTGCATCGCAAGGAAGTCCATTGTCTCAATAAATGAACACCTTTACGTCCCAATTCTAAGCAAATATGGACCCAGGTTATTATTTAAACTTGTCCTTCTTTCTCCCTTCTTTTCTTTCTTTCTTTTGAAACACATTTGTTGGTAGACTATCAGCTGAAGCTGTCATCATTCATGTGACATCAGTCTGTGGTATTTTTCTCATTTGCTAGTTACTCTTTTTACAGCTGTAGTAAACAGAAAATGTAAGTACACAGAGGAAAAATGCCATTTTATCCCTGATAAATCGTAGTTTCATGTTATGTAAAGGCTGTTCATTTTCCCCTTACCAGGCCAAGAAATTTTAAAGGCAGTGAATGGGATACAACTCACTTAACTGTAGTTATCTAAAATGCAACCATCCATGCTGGGTTCATGGCCTAGGCTCTATATTAAGCAATACAGAGGGAATTCAGTGATTGACCTCTAGATATCTTTTGCTCTTTACTTTATGCACATACAATGAGTTAGTTACTACATTGTGAAAATGCTTAGAACATCTGTACAATGACATGGCTCTGAACAGTTTTGCTTAGTGTCAACAGGATGTTATACAAAATCAAAATGTGTGAGACTAAAGACTTTGGTTACCAGTTTTGTATTGTCTAGAGAGCTTACATATAGCTCTATACTCTTCAGTGTTATTTCTTCAAATGTGCAATTTTAAAGTTGCTATGATTTTAGTTATTAGCAGGGGGGAAGAAATGCTCTAAATGAACAAAATTGACTAAAGGCTGCCATATCCTAGCACATCCAAATAAAAGCATAGGATGTTACAACCAATTAAGACTATGAGAATAGTATGAATGTTTCACAGACTACCTTAGGCAAGATTACATTTGGGGCAGGGTGCTCAGAAATATTTTTTTTCCTTCTTTTTGCATTTTCTTCACTCTTCAATTGCAAAACCTCCTTCAGATCTGTCTTAAAGCTCAGGATATGCATGGCACATCGGTATTATCTTTGCTGGTTTTGCAGAAGGCCACACATGGGCTTCTTTTGATCAGAATTACTGGGAGAAAGAGAGAATTTCTACAGTCACTTGGCCTATCTTGCCTGCAAAATAAAATCTGCACAGTCAAGAGTTTCGGGCAAGAATTTATAGGGAAAGCTTCAAAGCACTGTAGACACAGAAAAATTTAGAATACCTCTTAGCTAAGAGCCCCCTTACTCTTCCCTCAAAGCCCATACGGTCGATGCTCTGCTGCCAATTCAGTGAGCAGTGAGGAAACACAGATTTTTAATCAGCTGTGTTAAAACTCAAGCAATATTCTGTTGCTGATTTTAGCATTAAAGAATGTAAATATTTTGGAATTGATTTTGTATGAATGAGAATACTTTAAAAAAAAAAAGTTGATGCGTTTAAGTGTCTAAATCATAGAATCATAGAATGATTTGGATTGGAAGGGACCTTAAAGATCATCTAGCACTAATACACAATGATTGTGTCTACACATTATCCAAGTGTAGAAGTTTCTTCTCTAGTCACTGAAGATAAACTTCTTGACTCATTTGCCAAGTATAGATAACAAGTACCATCAGAAATGTCACAGGATACATGAGAGTACTGCGCAAAGGTGACAGATGTGGCACAAGTTACAGAGGAGACTCATGACTTTTCAAACTCCAGCAGAACATCAGGCAGGATGCTCAAAGGGCATTAGACAAACTCAGTAGAGTTTGGAGCTCCTTGTGTAGACTTCTGTTTGAGGGTGACTTGAAGACCTCAGAGCAGTGAGTAGTCTGTCAGCTCCCTCAGTTAGGTTTCCATTACAGAATCACAGAATCATAGAATATGCCAAGCTGGAAGGAACCCCCAAGGACCATTGAGTCCAACACCTCACCCCGCACAGGACCATCCCGAAGAGTCACACCACGCAGCTGAGAGTATCATCCAAATGATGATACTCTCTTCCTGAGCTTTGTCAGGCTTGGTGATGTGACCACTTCCCTGGGGAGCCTGATCCAGCACCCAACCACCTTCTGGGTAAAGAACCTTTTTCTAATATCCAACATAAACATGCCCTGACACAACTTCAGGCCATTCCCTCGGGTCCTATCACTGGTCATCAGAGAGAAGAGATCAGTGCCTGCCCCTCCTCTTCCTCTCAGGAGGAAGTTGTAGACTGCAATGAAGTTTGAGTGTAACAAAGTTTAAACACCTAGTTCCCATGTTGTTACCTACGTCTAGGTACCTAAATTTTAATGTGACCTGCTGCTGAGTCTCACCATGGATGTGCTGATAAGAATAAAAAGATCTTGGGAATTGCAGATACATAAATAAAATGTGCTGGTCATCATGTAACATTGATATTTTAGGGACCAGCAATTTCCGGAATAAAACACTACCTGGAATAGGTTGATGGATAAGGTCTTTCTCCAGCAAAGTATTTCCCATTAAGTAAGCAACAAGTTTTGTCTTTATTCAATGAAACATTGCAAATTATTCTGGGAATTTAGTATGTGCTTAATAGGTCTTCTGATTCAGGACCAAAGCTCCATCTATATATATGCATCCTACATTAAATCTCGTGCTTGTGCACAAGGCTTTGCAACCCCTCCCTACAGTGCATTAACCTGAGCAGAAATGTGAAAAAAATTAAAGTCAAATAAGTGGATTTCTGAACACAACCATGAGATAACTAAGAAATCACATCATCAGCGTGCTCAAGTACTCACAGTAGCTTCCAGTTTGCTGGGATATATCAGCTGGTGAAATTTTTTTTGTCTAAGCAACAGAGGGTTTTGCCTTTAGGTGCATGGCCTTAGTTCTGCAGTACACATGCAATTCAGGTACATGTCTTTGAGTAAGGAGTATTTGAAGTTGAATTCAGTTTTAAGAAGCCTGCAGACCACAGCTGATTGGCAAAAGAGATAGACAGTATCTCTTACCAAGAGTTTTTTGGTGGGTTTTGGAGTCTATGAAATTGGCTTTTACAAAACAAAAAAAATCATGGGCATAAAGAAGTATTTGACTATTGGATGCTTCTATAGACAATGGGAACTTTGTAATAAAAATGTTAATTTATTCCTAGTTCACCCAGAATTTCACTATTGTGAACTTAGATGAAACTCATATTTCTTCACTCCTAAGCTGAACTGAAAGATTAGAAAAATAAATGGTCATGTTCTCATGAAAAAAACAATTTCTGGTATAAAATATGTGGCAAAGAAGAAAATATTAGTAATTTGACCTCATTAAAAAAAAACAAAACCAAAAAAACAAAACAAACCCCCAAACAAACAAACAAAAAAACCAAACTAGTTTTATTGTCTAAGTTAAGTATGGCTCCTTATCAAAGCTGGAAGGATCCTTTTCTTGAATAGGTTCTCTGGGTCTTACTTTTTCAGGATCTGTGTAATTAGATTAAATTTGGGTGAGGAGGAGAAGATGGGACACACAGGATGACACATGATGGGCACACATGCCACTGGCAAACTTCAAGTAGTGGTATTTTATTTTAGGTTAAAAAAATCCATTCCTTAGTAAAACATCTTAACAAAAATGTCAATCTTCCCAAATCAAAGGTGTGTCTGATTTTTAAACTTGCTTTTTAAACTAAAGCCAAGCTTAGCTTAATTTGGTTTCCACCAATATTTTTCTACACTCAACTGAACAATGTGTGCCAAATGTATTTTCATTTAATAAATTATTGACCCGAACTTTGCTGATAATTCTACAGAAATGACAAGAGGATGGTGATCTGCTCATCTTGTCAGTATGTTCCCCAGGTGGCTTTTGTCCAAACCCTCATTAAGAAATAGTTTCTTTAATTCCCCTGTTATAGTGAAATATCAGGTTACTTCTCAGATTTTATTATTATCCTAAGCCATCAACTCCATATGCATGAGAACAACCATCAATACAATGGTTCTGCACTTCATGACTGTGTTAAATCAGTAAAACACTGTTAATACAACCTAGAAATACACTATCAGTTGATGTGCAAAAGCACAAGTGCACCTGATAGAGCTAGCAGGAACCAAACACTGGTACTATCCACTGAGGTTCAAATACCTAAGGGGATCTTGTTACTTGTGCTGTGTTGTCTACTCTATTTGATTAAATCCTGGTCCTGTAGCTGTGGCTCTGGCATTTTCAAGACAAATCCTTCATTAGTGTTAAAAAATTGGGCTAAACTGTCTGACAGTCTGATCCAAACTAATCCTACAGAAACATTAGTAAGTCCCAAAAGCAGTAGGAGATGCTGTTGCTATTAGTAGCTGATCTGCTTGAGGCAGGATGGACCAAGTATGAAGAAGAGGTTAAAAATAAGTTAAACAACCTGCATACTTGGCCACTCTGCTTTCTGTCCCTGTTATCTAACATGCTCACCTCAGAAGAAATCTCTGATTTAATTAGAAGTACCAATCTGGGATTCGTGCACTTACATAACAAATCACCTTGGGAAAGAATTTTAAAAGAGACCTTTTTACCAATAATACTTTCCCCAAATATTAATTATTCATGTTTATAATAATTACAGCATGGCACTGCACAACTAGCCAGCTCACAGTTTTGTCTACGATGAATTAAAATAGTTGCAGGCAATTTAGGGCCAGAACCTGAGTGATGCTGATCAAACTGCAGAAATATTATGTGTTTCCTCTAGCTTTCTTTATTCACTGCTATAATGGAATTTTTTCTGTTCTCTGAAATATATTTTTGCCATAGTATTTTTATTATTTTTTTCTCACCAGACAATCTGATCTACTGTCTAGCCAGAAAGTTTAGCTTCTATTTTTAAGTCTCTGCATTTGAATGAGGTTTTGTTTGTTTGTTTGTTTGCTTGTTTGTTTGTTTATAACTCACACCTGCCACTTTAAAAAAAAAAAGCAAAGGCCCTGGTTCACTTCATTTCAGTGGATTTATCTCAGATCCTGGCAGGTTAGCTTGACTTGTTTTTAGAGAAGGGGTAGGACATTTGGGATTAAAGTTACTTCTTCTAACTGTGTCATTAGCATTGTAGCAGCATGCAGGCGCTGATCATGTTCTCTCTGTCTCACTTCCACACCTCTAATCTCAGAGCTGACCCAATTTATATCACTAGCTTTACATGGGCCTGTGCATACTGAAATCCAGGAAAGGGGAAAGGGATGAGACTCCCTGAAAATAAACTCAGTTGGCAAAAAGATTAATCCATTTTAAAATGCATTTTTGCCTGCTGCTGAGTGTGCAGAGTTTCATCTATTTAAGGATCATAGGCCTAAATCCAGATACTGACACTGCTTGGGAAGGTACAAGAAAGAAAAAGATGAATTGGTATTTCAAATTGATCTGTCACCAGCACAAATGATTTGGGAATGTTCTGAGAGAGAGGGAAGTAGGAAGACAGAATAATGAAGTTGGAGCCAACACCTCATAGCAGTCATTGGCAGTAGTTGGTATAAGAAACTATTCTTTTCCATTCCAAGTATCACTCATCATCGGTAACTCTGGAAAACCTGATGTCCTCTTAAAAGCATTCCCGAAGTAGGTACAATCAGTCATCAGTGGCAGAGGTTTATGTAATCTCACATTTACAGTGAGGAAAACAATTTATGGAGAAGCAAAACATGAGACACAGCATCCCTCAGGCCTTTGTCAAAGGATTCCCAGAAAACAACTTAGCTGACACAGAAATTAACCACTTCATAATTGTACTCATACCCCTCTGAGCATGAAGAGTTTTACCCATTTGATGATCCCAAGTCTAACTCCAGATTCTTCTAAGCTTGAAAATACAGAACACCATTTATTCCTAACAAGAGCATTTTCTGCACATTAAAGGCTTCTGCTGAAGCATCAAATACGCAGGACTAGGTTTAAAAACAGTGCTTTGAGAATTACATTCACTCATAATACTGGAAATACCAAGACATGCAAGATGTCTTATGCCAGACATGGGTGGATGAGATGTGTGGATGCCAGATGCGTGCATGAGACCTCTTTGCACATGGAGGCCTCCATAAGTGGGGAACCATGACTGGGCAGGCAGAGCATCCATGGAGTTCAGCTGGGCTTCTGGGGTTTCAGCTCACTCACACCTCTGACTCTGAGTCCCTCCTCTGACTGAAGGCAAGTCCCAAACATTTGTAGCTCTAAACAGTAATTTGGGCACCATAATGTCATCCCCAGGAGCACACCTGGCTGTAGAACTTGAACACTTGCTTGATAAGCCAAGGTGCATCTTCCAAGCTTGTGGATGAGAGTAGGGAAATGTCCTTTCCTGGGGCCCCGGGAGTCAGGCAGTATCTGTGCCTGGAGCAAACACACTGTGCTTATTTGCTGATTTCTTACAGTGACAGGGCAGGTCATTGCACCAAAAATGCTGGGATTATTCTCATTTATTACCTAAAAATATCTAGCAATAAAATCTTCTTAAAGGCATGATAGTCCAAAGCAGATCAATGATTTTTCCAACAGATGATTCAGATAGACCCCCAACATAGGTACTTAGAACATTTTCCAGCACTTCTAAATCAGATCAAAACCATATTAAAATTAATGTAGGGTTAGAGAAAATCGAGTAAGACCACAACTCTTATCAAAACGAACTATCCTGAGACTGTGGGAGGAATGGTCATGCCCTTGTCAGCCAGAAAAATGTAATGACTGTATTGCTGTCAAATCTTTCTCTACATGAAAAGTGTCAAGTTTATTTTTGTATCTGTTACTATTGCATGTCTGGTGTGTCATATTAAATATGTGCAAAATTCCCTCTTAGGAGAAACTGTGATTAGAAAGAGGAAGAATAAAGTAAGGTGAGCTTAGATGTGACAAAATAAACAAGCAAAAAGAAGAAATGGAGTAGGAGACCAAGTAACAATCTCATTCAGATACTTTGTCATGTGTTCATAGCCAAAGATTTTTTCAGACACTTCCTTCATATATAAATGTTAATATTCAATAAATATAAATATTATATGGTCTCTGAGGGGTAATAGAAGAGACATTCAGGACAGTACCATGATCAGTTCAGAAATCTATTCTACATTTAAGTGGATTTAAGGTTGAAAGCACTTGTCAATAATTCAAGGGTAAAATACATTAAGGGACTACTATCCAAAGCTCAGGTAATATAAACTGGGAAACTGAGAATCAAGGAACTGATTATAAAACATCCAGCCATGCAATCATCAGGATTTTGTGGTTACTTGATAGTATTATGACAGAGCAGAGTTAAGGCTAGCTGACACTCTCTGTTGTGCCTGCTTTGTCTACATGTATCTTGATCATTTTCAATGTAAAATAACATATATTTTGATGTAGTTATTTGCTGACCCTGGTGCCTCTACTAAGAGGCAATCAACCAGCCCCTCCAGAAAAGCAGCACAGTGACTGTCAGAACACAAATAAGGTTATTCCCCTATCCATGCAAACATAAACAACATACTTCAGTGAATTAGAGCAAGAAAGATTAAATTAAAAGACAACTCCTGGTCCCTGACAGCTGTGTCTCCTTTCCTGCACACAGTCGAGAACAGGATATCTTGTGCATTTGAAAATAGCCTAGAAGAAAGTGGTCTGTGTGTAAAACCAAGGAAAACAGGCTGAAAGGGATCTCAGGAGTCCTTCTTAACATATTGCTACATCCTAACCCCATGTAATGATGCTTTCACTAAGTCTGTGTCAAGGATAGCAGCAAAAAGGATTCAGTATTTAAAAGGAAATTACTGTTTCTGTTTGACCTTCTTGCTAATGCCTTGCCTTCTTAGCTATGACTAGACCTGTGAAGTAATGTGTTCATTTAGGAAAAAAAATACCCTTTAAATATAAAGAAGTGAAGTTCTCTAAGGAAAGTGCTGAAACTACAGATGACACAATCAAATGTAATAAAACCTGTGTTATGGGCATTAGTCACCCATTCTGCATGTGTCCAGGCTGTTCAAAATGACAGAGAATGCCTCTGGCACACTTTGGCATTAGAAAAGAATTGTGATTACACTTTTGACTTGTTTTCTTAGTCAGATGGTCCACATACCCTCAAACAAATCTGAACAGCTGAAAAAAAAAAGGGAGAAATAATAAACAGCTTTTTTCTCTGTCCACTACCACTAACTGCATCTCAAATCAAAGCTAATTAATTCTCACGATTCATGTTTTCTTCCTGGAGAATGTGCTGCCAGATCAGATCAAAACAAAGAAACAAAAAATCTCCACCTGAAATGCAGCCTCATTCAACCAACGCTGACACAGATTGTCCCTGCACAGTGCCACAACAGCTGTGTGCCTTATGCACAGCACACAGCTGATGGCAAAACAGAAACAGGAGGGACACAAATTGAAAACCATCCACTCTCTTTAGTCTATGGTTGTATGGTTATCAGGATAAAAGTATTCTGGATGCTTCTCTCCCTGCCATCTTCACCCAGGAATTTTTAATGATTGCTCCAAAGCAGGTTCTTACAATAATGGATGCCCTCGATGTCTTCCAACCTCTTGCTGCTTGCTGAAGAGCCAGTCCCTGATGCCTGCCAAGGACAGGTTCCCTCTTGGCAGTGGACAGCTGACCTTACCAGTCCCCAAGCCACCCTAGCAGCCTGACAAAAAGTGTTTTCACTTTGTCCCTCTCTCTGCTCCAGGGTAGATGGTAGGAAGTTTGCAATAGGCCAGCTTGGCTGTAGATAGGCTGCTCCTGTCATGTTTGTTACAATACTTTGAGAACACTTTTATTGCTAGATTTTCTACGAACAGACTAAATCAAACTTGTTCTATTAAAGCACTGGGCTAAGGACCGGGCTGCAAAACTGGATGCTGAATCATAAAGAGGTCAAGCAACCAAATGGATTATGAATTTCTAGCTAGTATATTGGCTTCATCTCTGGCCCTTGACAAGCCACAGCCATGGTAGTGAACGGATCCTTAGCCAGCATTTCCTTTATTTTGTAATTTATTTTGTATTCCTCCTAATACAATGAGTTCAAAAAAGCACAAAGATAAATCTCAACAGTTCATGGTCCTTTGGGGACAGGAGAGCATTCTAGCTTCATTTGTGTCTTCTTCTGTCCTTGCTCTTCTGCTCAGGGAGTTTGTTGTGTGTTAATAGGAATGGAAATGGAGCAATTTTTTCCTCCTAGATCAGGCAATCTGAGTAATGCTTAACCTCTAATCTAAGTGCTGGGAAAGGATTCTTGATACTTCATTGTGCTTCTTAAACTAGTTCATTAGCCAGAGTTCTTTATTTTCTTATAGAACATCAGAAAACATAAAGGGTTTTCCTAAGCCTTACCCCACTGGGCTTTCCCATCCCAGTGGCGTTCAGCTCTGAGTCTCAGAAAATCGATAAGCAGATAGCAGAAACTACGTCCACTGTAAAACCTCTTGAACAAAAAGGAGAGTTGAACCACTTGTGTGAGTAAATAGGCTGGAATCAAAGGTGTAGTTGTAGCCCCTTCCATTACAACTATGTAGCACGGTATGTGCAAAGTTCTTGGCAGACTACCACAGCTGAGCACCTCCACAATCACTGCTGAGGCTTAATCCTGGCCTATCGGTATGTGTGTTACTTGTATTGACAGTATTAACACAAAACCCTTCCACCTAAGGCTGACCAACACCTTCTGTTACAAGCCCCATGTGCAAGCATGTATAAATTTACATAAAGAGCATACGAAAAATATTTGTATGGGATTTTCCATTTAATTCAGAACAAAAAAAATAAACTAATAAAAAATATCATGTCGTTGGCAATAAAAAATCACGATGCAGGAAAACGTTTGAAAAGTGAGTGTATGGAACTAGGTGTAAGTTACCTAAAGGATGAACTTGGATGGTTGGCTTTGAAGATCAGTTCATTCAATTCAAAGAATGGTATTGCTGCTTTAGAAAATATTCAGCAAAACATGCCTACCAATTTAACCTCCCAAAGGAGACAGATTGATTAACATTACAGGTAGGAAGTCAAGAGAGTGTAGTAAGGCTTTGCTTCTGAGCACCTATCACAGCTGCAGTCACAGTGCAGAGTAGCCTGAGGCTGCTCCTCCTCCCCAAAACAGAGGTTCAGGAACTAGGTAGGAATATCAGAGTTTGGGCTGAGTCTGATTGCTGCTCCTCAGGTACCCATGCCCAGAGTGGGGGTACCAGGAATGACAACATGATTGAGAGACACAGCAGAACTTACTCCATGCTCACAGCAGTGACAATCTCCCCATTAAACCTGGTGATTAAAAATAGCATTTGTATTGATTGCAGGTAATGATCAAAGTTACACTTCAAAAATATTCCTTAGTTTGACTGGTGGTACAAACTTGACTGAGATTATAGGAGCTCTGTCAGTCAATTAAGCTATAAATCTAGCCTTTCCACTACCAGTAACCCAAATATTGCGTAAACAGAGAAACTCTTAATGCAGAGTCACAACATTCAGAAATGCAGAGAAACACCTGAGTCCAATTGCAGCCAGTTTTTTCCTCTGTAACTTCTCTAACCTTCTGTTCTTCAGTTCTGCTGCACATCATTTTGAAAGTTTACCCTATGCCCTTAGCTCTTACCACACTGTTTAATCCCACAGCCTCATCTCCAGGAACAAGGAAAAGTAGTTTAAAAGAGACCCCCATCTAACGTAACCATTAAGGGTATTAGTCATACATTGTTTAATGGGCAGTGCATTTCACCAGTGCCACAGAGATGCTGCTAGAAACACAACAGGGTTGATGCTATAAGATGCTCTCATTTCCAAGAACAGTATTTGAGATAATCTGTTCCAACAGCAGCCAGAAAATGTTTAGTAGCTGTGAATACTCTTTGTGCTTGTCTGAAGGTACGTTATAAGAGCTCACAAGACTGATTCAGTGAGTGATACCCTCAGGGATGATGCCTTCCAGAAGACATTCACTTCAGCTGTGATAATAAAGGACACAAATAAACCAGTGACTGCATAACCCTGAACCTGCACTAAAGACACAAAGCAACCAAGCAGAAAAGAATCCACTGCTGAAAATAAGACAAACATAAAACTGAGAAGTTCCAAATTGGGAATTTTCTCTGTAACTGCATGTCCTGATAACAGATCCAAAGTCCACAGGCCAGAAGCTGCACAGGTAAGGTTGAACCACCTGCAGCTCTGAGACAGGTTTGCCTGATCAGGTTTGATTGATTACCTGTGCCCCCTTTTCTGTATGTGATTAAGCTCTCAGAAATGGGATTTACATGGTCATGAGACCTCATGCACTGCCAGGCCCATGTCTGCCTCCCTTCCTTACTCTTTTCCATCCCTACTCTGGCAGTTACTCATTTAGTTTTCCCCATGCAGACTCCAGTTTCATGTCCACAGATACTCAGAGTGCCAGTCTCTAGCAAACCCTGGGCCTGGGGCCCACAGATGCATTTGTGGGGGACATGGGGACTTTTTCTGCACTGTGCCCAACTTTATGCCCTATTCTCTGTGGTCAGATAACACAAGCCTCCACTATGAGAAAGCAACTGGTTTGCATTTTTAACTCATTGCTAGTGTAGGAATGTACCACCTATATACCAGTGAAAGTTGTTTCTCAGATCTCTGAGCAGAATTAGTCCCAACGTTTATCCCAGGTCACGTAGCAGCCTTTTGTGGTGCTCTGTCATGTTTCATCAACCACATAACCCAGGTTGTCTAACCATAATGGATAAAGCAGACTGAAATGTGGTATATTAGTAGATCTGCTATGAGTCCAAAATTCATAGGTCTGTTCTGAGCGATGTGATGCTGCCTAGAGTGCTCAAACCAGATCTGGCATCAAATGTCATCTAGATCCATAGCAACCATTTTTTACCTATGCTTTTCTATCCTAGTCCTCAGATAAAAAATAGTACCCAAAATCCTTCCCAAGTAATACACGAGGAGCAAAGAGATTTAGGAAGTGTTTGTTCAAGTTTGGGGAGGCCAGCATGGTACAACAGTAGCAGAGTTAATGCTCCTAGCACAGACTCCTTAAGGATCACCTGTACAAATAAGATGGTGAAGGATCTGGGCCTTTGGGACAGCTCCAGCATCACCAGCTCCAACAGAAAGATCCTACTCATCTCAATGGATTCTAAATTAAGCCCTCAGGCCCTGAAAGGCAGCTGCTCAGAGAATTATGCTAGATCATGGCTAGAGACCAGGCATTGCAGTCCCAGGGATTAATGAATATTTTATGATTCAGTTATTAAAAAACATGTGTATCAGACATCTATCTGGTGGGGCATCCATAACCCTGGCTGCTCCTGGGGAACTGAGGGAGGATGTTAGCAGAAGAGCTACTTCAGGATTGCAGGAGTCTGCCTTCAATAAGCCAATACTTTTGTGCAGTGAGGGACTTTGCTGGATATTCTTGTAGCTGTAGGTGTGGGGCTGACTCACGCTCTGCTGCAGCAAATAGCCATAACAGATTATTTAGGGGTGAGCTACCCTGTGCATATTTCCAGCCTCCTGGGGACAGATCAGGGCAGGGTCAGGGCAGACACCTGAGAACAACCACCTCCTCCCAGGCTTGTATGCACACGGGGTTGAGGCCTTCTGGGTGTAAAGCAAAAGGGAAAAGCTTCTGGAAAGGGAATGGCTGCAGGGAGCTGGGCACGGTGAGGGCAGGTTTCTACAGGCGTCTCAGGGTACAGCTGTGATTTCAGCACTCAGTTCATCCAAACAGAAGCAAGCTGTTTCCAACACAACCTTAGAGGTATTACCATTAAAGAGCAGCTGGATAACAATCTACTTTGAAATTACCATCAACAATAGCAGTTTCATAGCATTTCTTCAAAACAATAGGTAAACAAACCAAATCACTGTTAATTATTTTTTAATGATTGTTGAAGCCTGCTGTGACATGGAATGCCAATCAGTTTGCTGCTTCTCAGACTCTTGACGAGAATAGCAATGCCTACTTGATTAATTCTAGTCCTATGCTAGCTGATCCAAGGTGGATAGCAAAGAATATGTGTGATAAAGTCTGTATTGGAAAAAAAAAAAAAAAAAAAAGAAGAAAAAAAAAGCTTGTACAGTCTTTAATTACAACAGCTGGTCAATTTTTACAGTTTTAGTCTTTGTGCCTCTTATATCAATGTTTTCTAAGGCAATGAAAGGTTTCACATGTAGATGGATGCAGTCAAAGATAAGTGCTGAAAGTACACCAGAGCAGTAAAGTGCCTCTGATTTCCTTCCCCATCCGACTCACTGAAAATAGAAAGTTTTGGGATAAATCTCACAAGAACAACTAAAACTCCACCTTGAGTTGGTCTGTAGGAAAGCCCCATGTTCCTGAGAAAAGTGGTTTAGATTGTAATCCGCTGATCTGCAATGTTCACTAAACCAAAAGTGCCAGTGCCAGTGACAAACAGACTTTGATATCTGGTAACATTTGTCTGACTTCTGACTTCCTCTTCTGCTCAGGAACTGTTACTGCAACCACTGATACTTTGGAAATTGTGACTAGAAGGAGTGGGTCAGACTGAGGGCAACATACCAACAGAAGCAGGCATTGTTTTCTTCCAGTGCTACGAGAGAGAGGAATCTGGCACAGTATCTTTATTATAAATAGTATTAATGCACTCTGGTTCAAATGTATCACTAGAGTACTGCAGTCATCCTTATAATGGTGTTGTATTGTCTGCCTGAAAGGCAAAGGGCAGAGAAAGCAAATGGGGTCAGATTCTACTCCCAAGTGCTCTACTTTGCAACCTGTTTTGGTTCATTACATTTATTCAGCCCCACTCCTCTGAGGACTACGTGCTTTTATCAACAAAAGAAAGTGTTCAGACAACCCTTGCAGTGCCATTGCAGCTGGTGGTCCTGTTCCCTTCCCATGTCACAAGGCACTGAGCTCTCTCTATACACCGGTGTGCATGTGCAAGGGAAAACAAAATATGCTTCCTGTGCACTTGTTGAACAAGCCAGTCCCACACTGCCACCAGCCTCCATGCTACCTTTAGACAAGGTTCCCCCCTGGATGTGGTGCCCAGCATGGCTACAGACTCCTGGGATGGTGTCCTCTGCCACCCCAGCACAGAGGGAGCTGAGAGCCTCTCTAAAAGCCACTCAACACGTGGTAAGAGGCTTGTCCTACCTCAGCAAGGGCAGGCAAACCTAAGTCAGGATTCTGTTATCTCCAGATGAGGGAAAGCTCTGGGTGCCCAAGGGTTGGTTTCACACCCACTGAACCAAGGTGAGAAGTGATAACAGCCTGAGATTGCATGGTGCTGCGTCTCAGTAACTAAACCTCTGGATACAAATAGACTCAGTGTTCAACTTAATTAAACTGTGTTTTAAAGGTCAGACACTATAGTTGCTATGTGTAACTCCTGGATGTCAAAGCTCATCCTCTAGAAATCAATCCCTTAATGACCTCCCTCAGCACCGGTTGCTGCCCTCACGCAAGTTCCCCGGCTGTTCCGGCTGGCTGAGATGAGACAGATAGCTCATCCATCTGGACACCATCTGCCTCACAGGAGTACCGAGTCATGCTAGTGAAGGCTGAAGCGACCCGACCCCGTACAAGCTGTGATGTGAAGAGCACACACAGGGAAAGAAAATCCGTCTGCAATCCCTGCAAGGACACCACAGACTTTGTCCTAAATCTCTACTGTAACAGGTGGTTACACTGACCCAGCACACCCACAGAGCCTTGCCCCCTGTTTTGCATTTTTTGTGTGGTTCACTGCGTGCATCTCTTCTGGATGACAGTCTGGTGTCTGCCTCACAGCTGACAGAAAGGAGATTTGTTTATTTGTCAGGTGAAAAAAGCAACAGTGATCCTCTCTTGAAGTCTCTAAAGAGTTCAAGAGGTAGTGTGTGCTCTTAATTATAGCCTCCAAACTATACCTGAGAAGCAGAGAGCAACATTATACATGTCCATATATGTATACATATACATATGCACATGCAGATACATATACATATATTTGTAAGTCACTCTTGAAGTGACTCCTAAAGTAACTCAAGGGCCTTTCTGAAGACAAAAAAAAAACAAAACAAAACAAAACAAAACAAAAAAAACCAACCCAAACAAAACCCCTCCAAGCAAACAAACAAAGCAAAACAAACAACAAAAACAAAGCCCCCCAAAAAAGTGTAAGCTAACATGGCAACACTGTACATTTTACTCACCGTAGCCTGCATTTCACTGTGCATCTGATGTGCAAGAGCCATGTAGAAAGGATTTCCAGAAAAACATCTCTCTCTCAACTGGCATTTGGCATCTCAGTGCTGTGATGCCTCTCACCGTGTCACACACAGGTAGGGAACTTTGACCACCCTGCACAACACAAATCTCAACCTGACCCAGTGAGGTGAAGAGAAGGAAATCAGAAATGAACACATTTGGGAAGTCTGGATATTTTCAGCTGGTTGTGTTAAGGAAAATGAAATGTTTTCAAAGGATATTTTTAAAGCTTGTTAAAAATAAAAACCTCTATGATCTTTTAAAGGGCAGTGTTGTGTGGTAGACATAACTGGTCAATAACTGCAATGGCAAAACAGAGTCCTTGTAAACGCTATGAATCATTTAAATCAACATTAAAAAATAGCATTATAGCAACACTTCCTACTTCTGGAAATATTAATGAGGAAGGAACTTAAAGTGCAGTTAACTGTCTGCTGGATTGTAGCCAGGGACCTGGTTGTCCTGGAACAGGAATTGATGAACCTTTTGCCAGTATTTTCTGCAAGCTTTGCAATCCCTGCAAGAAGGGTCTGTGCCCCACAGTCAGTCCCTGACTTTGACGGACAACCTGAAGAGGATCTAACTCACCTAATTCAATCCATCTATAAGTCAAGGTTGCAGCCTAAGCTGGCTTTGTGAACTTCTTTGTAAGGCAGTGGAAAAGAAACAGGCATTTGGGGAACGCAGTTCATCTTAGTTTAGGCACTCAGTTTAAGATAGTTTAAGATTACACATCCTGTGGAGATGTTTATCTGCTTCTGATTGTAGGATCTAAATGCTCCTACTGACTTTAAGGGGAGAGATGAACTAGGTAAGGCGAGAACCTTCCCTTCATAACCTTGCAAAATGGAAGGAATCACAAGAACCACAGGCACAAATGGACACAGCAGCAGTGCTCAGCTGGACAAGTCATACCTCAGTACCTTCTGCCTTGCTCTGGTTTCTCCTGCCAGCCCTGCAGTAAGCCCAAAAACTGAGTCACTGATAGCATTATTCCATGATGCCTACAGAGCCTTCTCTCCTATCTTCTTGGCTGACCTCTGAGCTTTGTATCAGGGCAATTGTTTTGACAGTCCCTTACTGAAACACAGTGCCTTGCACAAGGAGCACTGAGAAGACAGCTGATTTACTGGTTCCCTTGCCTAAGTCAAAATTTAAATTATTGTTTTCATGTTAGAAAAGTGTTGGTGTCTTTTTCTTAGTGAACTGACTTCCTTAGAATTTAGATCTTACATGTGAAAAAATATTCAACGTCAAAAAAGTGAGTGCTGACTTCTCATCTTCAACTGCCTCTAAGTCATTTTCACTTATGGGTTCCCCATGAAAGTAAACAGCACAGCTTTTTTGTCTTCAGACTTCCCTAGACAATACCTGTCTTCATAACCTCTGAGATCACTACCTGGCCAAAATCATGATGGGATTCAAAAGCTGCTAGGGAGAACATGAGAGAAGCATGAATACACACACTCATATGATTACATCATTAATAAAGCTTTGCTTGATTTATTGTAGGACAGGATGAAAGTTAATTTCAGAAGATCTAAATGAAATTCTGTCTCAACAGAAAAAAATCTGAAATGTTGTTCTGTAAACATGCAATTCTTTTTTTTATGAGACCTTTGCTAGATGGTCTTAAAAATGTAAATAGTCTAACATGATTTTATGAGTTCAAATATACATTTTTCAGAATGAAAGGAAAGGGAAATATCTGAGCAGTTTTCTTCCAGTTCTAGCTTATATCCTAGTTTTTCATCTGAATTTCAGATTGAATGCACAAGCAAACCCACTCCAAGCAAAAACAACCATCTCTATAATTACACTACAGCTGTTCTCACTCAAATGCTAACATGGCACAAGAGGGACACAGTAACATGTTTCACCTGGGACTTGATGTCCAGATTTACAGCAGAACAGACCTATGTTTATGACCAGAAACAGCCAGTCAGAAAAGAGATCCTGAACATGCCCCAAGGTGTCATGTCTGTTTACAGTGTATTGTTTGCATATATACTCTATCTGATCTTGGAACTGAATGTATAGATCTGCCTCACCATTCTCATCCTTTGCCTGCCCAAACATATGTTCTGAATCCCTGTCAATGTTTTCATTGTGCATATATTGCACATGAATGGGCAAATTATTTGGTACAATTGTTGTTTTTACATACATTTTATAGCTAAACTGGAAAAATATTTTGTTCATTATAAAACTTTCCCCTCTCTGTGCTTAAATGGTGGGTGATTTTCATCATTCTGATGTATAACCGTCTTAATTACTTTGACAGGTCTCTTCTATCAACATATTACATTGTTGCGCCATTTTTTCATTTGTTTTAAATTTATACTTTGCTGGGGTCCAGAAACATGATGCTTCTTCATGTTTGAGTGTGCACTGTTGAGCAGGGCAGAACAGAAGGAAGAGAACAACCCCAGTTTTCTGCTCTATTTTAGAAAGCGCTGGTGTCCTTTCAACCCCTCTTCCCGCTAATTGGTAAGAAACAATGATAAATCCTTTAAATAGATTTGAAAATTGATTGCACTGCATTAAATATATCCTTCCTACCCCACCTGCAGTTGTACCTGCAGCTAAATACTTGAACCATCTGGTCTGCATTGACTAAGAAAATGAAGACATGAAGAGACATGTTGAAAAAATTAGCACCTGCTCTTATTGGGGCCATTTCTTTGCAATTGTTGACTGTTATTGAAAGATGTGCAAAATCTGATGTTTTCACTAGAGCTAACACCATTCAGGAATATGTACCAGACACAATTCTAGCTATTATAATACTTTGCCATTTACTAGATCTAGGGTGTTGGGCACCTGGTCCAGAAGTCTGAAAGATGTGGATGAGAGCTGCTATACTGTAGTAACAGAGCTCTCAGCAAACCATTTAGACAGCAGATTTCCACTCTGTTACCTGGAATGTTAGTTATATGCAATTCACCTGGAAGTATTGACCTCAGAATATGGTATATGCAGGGAGGATGTCATAAACAACAACAAATAGAAACAAATAGCAACACGTTGTTCTGGTCTTTGAAGAATATGAACACTTTTTTCTGTGGGTCTGCTGTCTTACCTAGATCTGTTATCCATACCATTGAGTCAATCGAAGTTTCTGTTGAAGTCATGCACCAAAGTTAACCTTGGAGTCACATCGTGCTGATCAGTTGGAGTGAAAAGAAATCTTCAACTGGTTCTGGGCAGAGAGAGGACTAGACTCCTAATGTTCACCAAAAGAAAAAAGAATATATGGAGATGTGCAGTGACCCTATCCACCTACATAGAAAGGACACCATCTTATTGAAACAGATACTGCAAGTAAACATTTTACATCAGACTAAACAGGTCAGCTAAGGTTGAATTATTTTTTAAAGGTGAATACTCCAAGAATGCCATACATTAAGTTCCTGGCTTAGAGATCGTATACCTTTAGCAACAGGTTGCCACATAACCAGTTCAAACAGTGCTGTCAGGCTCATGGCCATCTTCAAAATAGTATCATTACTACAAATGTGCCATGGTTTCACGATAAACTGAAACTTATGAAGAATCAGGGTATTAAATATCCTGGGCCTTATGACTCTGAGGAGTGAAAGTTCACACAATAAAAGAATGGCTGAGGTGGGAAGGGATCTCTGGAGATGATCTGGTCCAAGTCTCCTGCTCAAGCAGCCATGTCCAAATTTGGATCATGTCCAAATGGCCAATGAGTTTCTCCAAGGATGGAGACTCTACAACCTCTTCGTGCAAACTCTGCCAGTGCTTGGTCACCCTCACACTGAAGAAGTATTTCCTGATGTTCAGAGGAACCTCCTGTGTTTCAGTTTGTGACCATTGCCTCTGGTCCTGGCACAGGGCACCACTAAAAAGAACCTGGCTCCATTCCCTTTTCACCTTCCCTTCAGGTATTTATATACATTGATGAGATCCCCTGAGCATTCCCTTCTCCAAACAGCACAGTCCAAGCTCTCTCAGTCCTTCCTTACAGCAGAGATGCTCCAGTCCCTTCATCACCTTAGCTGTCCTTTGCTGGACTCTCTCCAGTGTGTCCATGCCTCTCTTGTGCTGACAAATCCTTGGTAACAGCAGGGCAGCATCCCTCTGCGAGATGCAGGAACCTCAGCGTCTCCTTCAGCATCTTGGTGGCACTGGCTGTCTGACTACAACACTGGAAGGAATCCTAGATTTGCTTCCTCACTAGGAGAGGACTTCCTTCTTCAGCTCATTGCAGAATGGCTCCAGTCCAAAGTAAACATCTGCTGCACCTGAGTTCTGTTTTCAAGCTGTACTCTGCTGCTGCAGTGATAAAAACTGGTCTTTTTGTAACCAAACATTTGAATTATGCTATATACTCCAGAAGTGAGACACAAATCAGAAATATATCTTCATTCATCCAGACTAGCATATTTTACAGCATGCAATAGCAAATATTTTCCATAGAATATTTTCCTGTAAACTTAAAAAATCCCAACTGACGAGGGGGAATTTAGTTATGAGCTATAATGGGCTCCACTGCATTTCAGAAATAGCCCCCGTGTGGGTTGTGCATATTAAATATAAGCATAATCTTGAAAAAAGGAGAGTATGTTCAGCATTCCACAGTCCAGGGCTAGGGGACAGACAAGGGAACGGACAAGGACAAACTGATCTCAAGTGTAACTGAGTAGCTTGGGAGTTTTAATAATGTAGATCATGCTGTCAATTTTCCCAAATTTAATGCAAGTCTCAAGATTTTATTTTATTCATAAAGACCCATCTGTTGAAAACGAGTTCACATTCTGAACTTTTTTTTCTTCTTATGGAAGTACAAGACCTTTTCTATTAAAAGTTTAGGATTTTTTTTTTTTTAATAGAAGTGTACCTTAGAAAATGAACTTAAAAAAACAGAAGACAGAAGAAGAAAAAACCCTCAGTTTGTCACTGTCCTGATTTTGTGGCACTTAACTTAGACTACCCATCAGTTGCCTTAGGTCCAGCAACATTAATTTGTGGTTATTTGCAACACGTACTTGCATTCATGCATAGGAAAACCATTGCGCGGTCCATTCTCAGTTATCTAAACCCTGGATTTCCGAGGCTGAGGAAAATCAGTGCGTGGGCTGAGGAGTTACCAGCGCTTGCTACTTCCAGCCGCAGGGAGATTGGGAAGTACCTGCAGTGTTGCGTCCACGCAGCACTGCGACACGCGGGGACACAGAGCTGCGGCTGCTGCTCTGCACTGTGCTGATGTCACAGAGCTCCCTCCAGCCTCACTGACTGCGACTGGCGTTTGGTGCCTGCTCCCACCCGAGCCATCCCACTTTCTCGCAGGAGCAAGGCTTGACTGTAGTCCTGAACCCCAACAAACCAAAAAACCAATTTCCCCATTTGGCCGGCAGAGGGCAATATTACGTCACCTAAAACTCGCAGATATCGGGCTGACTCCGCACAGACGAGGGAGGAGGGAATAGAGAGTCACAGAATCACAGAATCCTAGAATGGTTTGGGTTGGAAGGGACCTCTAAAGGCCATCTAGTCCAACCCCCTGCAATGATCAGGGATGTCTTCAACTCTGTCAGGTCGCTGAGAGTCCCGTCCAACCTGACCTTGGATATTTCCAGGGATGGAGCATATCCAGCCTCTCTGGGCAACCTGTTCTAGTGTTTCACCACCCTAATTATAAATATTTTCTTCCTTCTGTCTACCAAAAATCTACCCTCTTTCAGTTTAAAACCTTTAGGTCTTGTCCTTTCGCAACAGGCCCTGCTAAAACGTCTGTCCCCATTTTTCTTATAAGCTCCCTTTAGGTACTGAAAGACTCCTATGAGGTCTCCCCAGAGCCTTCTCTTCCTCCAGGCTGAACAAGCCCAACTCTCTCAGCCTGTCTTCACAGCATTTTATACCAATATAACATAGCTTTCCTACTCCTTTTTTATACCTCCATTGTATTTTGCTGCTTTATACAGTTCAGAAGCGGGTGCCATCCGGCCCCCTACTCACCATAGGACCCCTCAGCCTCCCAACCCCAAGCCTGCTGAAGCTGCCACCTGAGGATCTGAAGCTCAGTAGCTTATCCTCAGAGAACAGGGATTAATGCAAAGTATATGTGCAAATACACTTGAAGAAAGGCAGAAACAAGCAAATAGCTTTATTTTAGGTTTTTGAAAGTTCAGAAAAGGGAGAACAGTGGTCTGTGTAGAGTAGTTCAGCTCTCCTGCTGCTGAACTCACGCTGCTCTGCACCAGCAGTGCAGACCTACATGTGTGTGAGACGCAGTGGCCACCCTCCTGCAGCCAGCACAGCATCCTCCCACCATTCCCCGTCTCTCTTTTCTGTCTCTTTGGCTTTCTGCCCTCCATTTCCAACCAGTTTCTCCTGCTGATCTTCCTGTCACAGGCTTATGTTTACCCCGTGTGCCTCTACGTTCCCCTCCGCATCCAGTTTGAGCACTTTCAGCAGTGTCACTTTCTGCTTCACTACTTTCCTTGTGAACTTTAAGCCTGTGGACATCGGGGGAGTCTATTGCACTGTGCTTCTTCCTGACCCTTCTGCTTCCCTGCTTCAAAGTTTTGGGGGAAATATCTCTCTCATAGACCCTGAGGAACAGGCTCTAAGCCATAAAGCCACCATGGGGGTGTCCTCTTAAAGGTTTTTCTCAAACCCTTTGGGTAGTATCAATGTACAATTTTGTGAGAACTTTTGGCAGCTCAGAAAATCTCCATTCACTGAACTAGAAAAATGAGTAAAGTAATTTCTATTCATGTTCTCAGTGCTTTTCAGGTGCAACGAGGGCCAAGGGGAGGTTCCCACTGTGAAGCCAGCGGTCAGGAAGGCAGACAAATGGCATAGAGGAGAACCCAAGTGTTCCTGTAGAAGCACCTCA